>NC_045609.1:6442155-6750576 GCF_009762305.2 Zalophus californianus | reverse complement strand
ATTCCACGTGTCTCCCAGCTCTGGTGGTAGACCCATCACTCCAGTCTCTGCCCTCATCTTCACAGTGCCTACTTCTCAATGTCTGGGGGCATTTCTCTGTTCCTGTCCTCTTATTATGAGGACACCAGTCACTGGATGTAAGACCCAACCCAGGCCAGTATGATTTCATTTGCTCTTTCCCTTGTTTATATCTCTAAAGACTACTTCCACATAAGGTCACATTCTAAGGATCTGGTGGACGTGAATCTGGTGGGGGACGCTATTCAACCCACTACAGCTTCCTAATAGTGTATTTACCCAAAGAGCTCCCATTTTATTACACGTCTTCATGAACACTACCTTCAAGTGGATGTACAATATTCTTTTTCCCAGTTGGTGGACATTTAGATTGGAGAGGGCTGCCATTAGCACGTAGGACCTTGACGCACAACATACGAAGTCGCTCCCTTCTCTGGGCTGACTGAGGTGCCTAGCTCCGTGAGCTGATCAGGGGCTGGATTTCAGCCTCCATTTACCCCCTTTGCAACTCATCCTTGTGCAGGGCACAACATGCATGCTGGACGTGGTGGCCCAGGTTTGAGAGAATGGCACTCGGGGCGGGTTTGTTACTCTTTTAGAATATGGAAGCTCAGTTTTGCATTTGGCTTTTCTTTTCTGCTTCGGAGTGGGAAGTACAGAGTGTCTGAATTAAAAGAGGCCCTAGAAAATGCCTCAGTTACACAGAAGAGAATAAATAGACGATTCTATGTTAATTTGCTGTGTATTGATTCACAGAACATAGTCAAAATTTATTATTGTTCAGTCTTAGGAAACAGAGACCCAGAAATTTTCACTAACTTTGCTGTAGACTGGGATAAAATCTCAAATCTCTGGACCTTCCTTGGTACCTTGATTGTATCCTGCTGACCCCTGTAGAAGCCCTGCTTTAGCTGTGATGTAATCATTATTTAGAAGTGTTTATTTTATTTATTTTATTTTTTAAAGGTTTTGTTTATTTATTTAACAGGGAGAGACACAGCGAGAGAGGGAACACAAGCAGGGGGAGTGGGAGAGGGAGAAGCAGGCTCCCCGCGGAGCAGGGAGCCCGACGCGGGGCTCGATCCCAGGACCCGGGGACCATGACCCGAGCCGAAGGCAGACACTGAACGACTGGGCCACCCAGGCGCCCCTATTTTTTTTTTTATTAAAGATTTTATTTATTTATTTGAGAGAGTTAGTGAGTGAGTGAGAGAGAGAGCACAAGCAGGGGGGAAGGACAGAGGCAGAGGGAGGAGCAGACTCCCCACTGAGCAGGGAGCCCGATGCGGGGCTCCATCCCAGGACCCTGGGATCATGACCTGAGCTGAAGGCAGACGCTTAACCTACTCAGCCAACCCGGTGCCCCTTTAGAAGTGTTTATTAAACAAGGGCATATTTATCCTTTTATGTCCATATTCTAACTTCTTTTGAAACTACCTCAACCTTCCTTTCTCTCTTTTGAACTCTGCTTTGAAGAATGTTTTTTTGACCAGATAAAATAAATTGTGAGTGCAGCTTTCTTAAACCAAGATGACCAGTTTTCTGCATATCTTTATAAATATTCATCTATTGCCATAGTACTTTGGTTGTTGTGACAAGCCCGATCTTTTAATAGCATATATTTCAAAGGGCAGAAGAGGAGATGTACAGCATCTTCTTATTCTGAAATTCAAATAACTTTTTCGAATACTGATTTTTTTAGTTTTGTAGAGAAAAAAATTCTATTAATTTTCTAAAGCCTAAAATAAATGAAAATAAATACATGAAATCAGTAAGAATTCAAGTCTGAAGTCTAATTAGCCGACCAAAATTCTTAGCATTTTCTTTCTCTTCAGATATTGTTGTTCCTTGATGGTTCCTCTCTGAACCTTGGGGTTTAGCACAATCCAACTGCATGCTTGGCTACGAGTAAACTCATGCTGATTGAATGACGAGAACAATTGCCATGTCTCCCTGCCCTTATCCATTCTGCTGTGACCAGATTGACCATCCATCCTCCAAACCCGCTATACCTCTTTCCATCTCCATGCCTTTGCTACCAGTGAGTTTTCTCCAGTGATCCCCTTGCCAAGTTCCTAGTCGTCTTTTAAGACCCAGCTCGGATGTCACCTCCACTATGAAGCATTCCTCAAGGGCAAGATGTTGCCTTGTTCATTTCCATGTCTCAAGGGCCTGGCACAGAATCAAAGTTAATGAAATGTGCACCGAATGAGCCAGTGAATGAAAGGAAGGGACAGAGCCAGTATCCCACAGCAGATAAGAACTTGGGCTTTGTAGTCTGACCGGATATTCATGGACCTGCTTCTTGACTTACAATGGTGTGACCTTGGTCAGATTACTGCCTCACTCGGAGAGGTCATTTCCTTAGCTGTAAAATAAGGACAATGATAGCATCTGACTCAAAACATTCTTGTTAGAATGAAGTGAGATCCTGTGCATAAAATCCTTCACCTAATCAGTGCTAAATGATAGTCAGTGTTGATAAATTGTTTCCTTTGATTGCACCAGAGAGATTGCAGTCCTGCGGGAGTCTGGCTGACCTCAGTGCAATTCTATCAGATGCAAGTATTTTGGTCCAGGAGCCAGGGAACTGTCATGGCCGCCACCCCCTTTTCCTTCCAAACTAGATGGAGTAAAACTGCAAAAACATGGACTCCCAACTACCTGGAAAATGCTAACTGACTAGAATTTTTCTCTGGCACTCAAGTTTTAGGACAAAGAGACAAACCACAGACACAAAAAAGAAAATAGTGTGAGGATTTTTTTATTTTTTAAATATAGAAACTGCAAGTAACTTCTAGGGGATGACCTTAGAATTACCTTTAGCCTAAATTTCTGTCCCTTTATGTGGTGGCAAATACACACCTTGGGGATTGAATTTTGCATATAGACTGGTGATTTGGCCTAACACTGTTTAAAAGAAAAATTCGAAATGGATGTCAACATGCAAAAAACCTATTATGGAAATTTTCAAATATATGCCAATTTAGAGTGATTAGTCTAATGAATTTCCATGCAACTCTTATCCAGCTTCAGTAATTAGCAATCTTCTGCCACTCTGTGTCATCCCTCCTCTTCTTTTGGTTTGTTTTGCTAGACTTTTAAAAGCAAATACCAGATATCAAATCATTTCACTCATAAATATTTCAGTGTGTATCTCTATTGGGTAAAAACGTAAAAACAGTATAACTACAATCCCTGATCTTAACGAACAAAATTGAAAATAATTTCTTAATATGATCTAAAACCCAGTCTATATTCAGTTTTCCCTGTTTGTACCAATAAAGTCTTTTTACAATCCTTTTATTGGAATCAGAATCCAAACAGTCCACAAACTACATGTGTTGGCTATTTGTTTGAAGGCTCTTAACTGGTAACAATTCCCCTCCTTTTTTCCCATGCTATTTACTTCTTTTTTTCTCAATTTAAATTTTTTATTTGAGCATGGTTGACACACACAATGTTACATTAACTTTCAGTGTACAATGAAGTGATGCAACATTTCTGTAGGTTATGCTGTGCTCACCACGAGTGTTTCTACCATCTGTCACCATCAACGCTATTACAATACCATTGACTAGAGTCCCTATGCTGTTCCTCTCATACCCATGACTCATTCATTCCATAACTGGAAGCCTGTATCTTCCACTCTCCTTCACCCATTTTGTTCAGCCCCGCACCCCTTCCTCTCATGCCCTTTACTTCTTTAAGAGTTTTTAAATTGATAAACATTTCACAAAAGCATGGATTTATGGAAGATCTGGCAGGACTGGTTAGACTCTCATAAGCAGCATAGTGGAGGCTGTGGTCTTTAAACCATGCAGGTGGCTCCAGGTATCCACAGTTCACACCAGTCCCCATTCCGCCAACCAGCTTAACCCACCTCTGTTGCCCGCCCAGCTCCCGTGAGCGTTGTGCTGGCGATCTCTGACCTACATATACATCTGTTGGCCTATGAGGACTGAATCCTGAATGACGGCCTTGAAGTTTAGAAACATCCCTAGTCATTAAGTAAATGCTCAGTTTTGTGCACTCTATTACTTAGGTAGGAATGTAAACTGAAATGCTTAGAAAGCTTTCAGCAAGGACCTAAATCCACAAAGGATTTTATTTTACAAATCTTAAATTGGCCTGAAACTTTAGGGATTGGCGTCTCTCTTTTCTTGAGCATTCATTCTAGTGGATTTGCTTCATAGCCCTCCATTCTGTAAGTCTCTTTTTCACCTGTGTGAAGGTTGGAGCCTACAAAAGCCACTGGACAAGGTGTCAAGGGACCCAAACTTTAGTCTTGGTCCTCGATGACCCATGGGCTGCCATTTTGCCTCTCTGAGACACCTTGGAGTGGAAGGAATAACTGCCTTGCTATCAGGGTTGTTGTGAAGTTCAAGTAAGGTGACAGATGTGAAATTAGTTCATAAACTGTGTAGCTCTACGCTTAAACGAGGTATTACTATGCACAAGGATACATCAAATTATGTATAATAGCCTTTTTCACACCTCTCTGCACTTAACTCTCTTGTGCCTTTTCCCTGGAATGCCCTTACGAATTAATTGCTAGTCATCTGTGATCCCCAAATACTTGATGCCTATTTCTTTACAACATTTGCCACACTGTATTAAAGCCGTTTGTTTGCATCTTTGTCTTCTGCAAGATTCTGAGCGTAAACTGCAGTTTATTCAGTGCTCAGCACACAGCAGACTCTCAGTAAATATCTGCTGAATTAGATAGGATTGATTTTAATAATTATTATGTGCACCTGTCTTAAAGGACAAAGTCTGTGCCTATACAGTGCGTTAGCTATATCGTCTGGTCACTGACCGATCTTGGCTCTTGTTAAAAGCTTTTGATATTGATGATGATGATGATGATGATGAGATAGTTATAAAAATAGAGTTTTGTATTTTTAATTTAAGTAAACGATTAGACTTTTGGAGTATATTACTAATCATTTAAGCTCATCAACAATGAAAGAATCTGAATGTGGAATGCCTCTCATTTAAAAAGAATTTCCTTTCCTGCTGGGGAAAACTTAAGCTACCCGTCATTGTTTTTGGCCCCATTGTCTGGTTCTCTTCACGAAGCAAGGGCTCCTTGTTCTTCTACAGCTGGTTTGCCATCCATCCGGTCAGCATGAACAATAGCAATCATCTCGTCAATAGCGACAACATGGGCTATGCCTCTTACCTTTTTGAGCAAGAGAAGAACAAAGGCTACCTACCTGGACAGGTGAGAATTTGTGTCATTGAAAGCATCATCTTAATGTGCTGAGTATCACCATTCATGCAGTGCTCAGAAGAGCTGATTCAAGTAATGAATCATTGAACACTGAATCAAGAACTAATTATGTACTATACAGTGGCCAACTGAACAACAAAAGAACAGCTGATTCAAATCTTCAGCGTCAAGCATCATCATGGATGTCACATACTCACATGCTCGGATAAAAAAGAATTCTCCATCCTCCCTGATGGGGAAAGAAAAATTAAAAATGGCTAACTGTGTCAAATACTACTTATATGGATGGCTTCATACAGTTACAATTGGTTGGATAAGGAAGGACAAGTTCAAGATTTTGGCAATATGGATTAGTTTTTGACCAACTTGGAAATATGATAAGCTGTGTTGATGTTTACTTTTGTTTTCAGAGGTATTAACCCGACTGAGGTGTTAATAAGTGTTAATAAGTTAATAAGTGTTAACCCGACTGAGGACAAGGTGATGCATCTTTTTCACTGGTCCGAATTTCCCTGTTAATGGTGAATTTCCTTTCAAGGAGTTTGTCTTCCTTTCCTTCCCTAAGGCCAAAGTCAGAGACAGCCCTGGGGCACCAGACTTGTTTTTTAACTTTGAAACGCAATGAGGGCTGCAATTAGAGATGAGGGCTGGACCTCAGTCGTGTACTTCAGAAAACTCTGTGTAAATTCGCGACTACAGACAGCTAAGTGGTGAGGGGGGACCCTGCTCTGTGTGACCCTAGTGTTCAAGTCCCAAATGCAGAAGAATAGAGGAGGATGAGAGCCCCAGGCCCTTGACTAGAATAAATATCTAAAAGGTGTATGATGATAAAAAAGTTATTGGTCCTGTGAACATTTGATCTGATCTTTTAGCTCCTTGTTGACAAAACACTTTTTTTTTTCATTTTAGATTGAGTTTTAGGGAAAGAAAGGAAGTTCCCATTTATGATCACTGGCTGCTCGGCCCTTTGAGATAAGTTATCTTTTTGGTATGCAAAGAGACACATGATCTCCGTTATCTCTTTCCCTAAGAAAACTGAAGACATTGAAGGTGGAATGGTAGACCAGCTAGCTGGGTTGAGGTTAAAGTCTTGCACCACTCAGAAACGTTCTGTGTTGTTACTTCAGGTTGAAGGGATAAGAGAAAAGCTACACGGAGGCAGATCTAGATGGTGGACACTATATTTAGGTTCAGTTTTGCCACAGGAAAATCTGGATTCATGATATTTTTTTTTCAGCCAGTAGATTTATTTTTCAAGGAAAATCTCTGAGCTCCAGATACAAAACCAGAGAATAGCTTGATGAGTCAGCGTCTTACGATTTGTTGTCGTTGTTGTTGTTGTTGTATGCTGTGTTTTTTGTCAAAATGTTTCTGTTTGTGGCACAGGTTTGAAACTCTCCTATTTGAGACGGCGTTATTGATCATTGGAATATCATGGGTAGTAGTATGTATGTGGACTGCAATGTGAATTTTTTTTTCAGAAATTTTCTCAGAATGTTATACCTCCTCCTTTTAATTGTCTGCAAATGATTTTGAATTGTTCACCAGAGTGGATTGAATGTTTGCATTCTTAATGGAAGTCATTATGGGAAATAAGAAAGAATAAAAGACACTTGGATGTTTCTTTTGGCAGGGACCATATGTAGCAGCCTTTGCTTCATCAAACCTGGGAGATGTGTCCCCCAATATTCTCGGCCCACGCTGTGTCAACACAGGAGAGTCTTGTGATAATGCCAATAGCTCTTGTCCTATCGGTGGGGTAGGTAATCGTGCCATGAAATCTTTGTTTTTGCATCTCATGTGCACTTTACGTTTAAATATCCACCATTAACTTATAATTATGTTTTCCTCAAGTATACACAGGCCTACGGACTGCTAGCTTTTCCCCTTCTCAGAAGCACCCACTAAATTCGGGTTGGGTAAAATTCTAGTTTCCCATTGGATTGACCACTAAGTGAAGTTAGTCAGTGTCAGAGATGCGGTACCCTTCCCCAAATTTGGACAGTCTGAAACACTTCGCCTTGGCATTTCTCACGTCACGAGTTAGTACCAGAAACTGCCTGCCTGCGATGTTTCTCACTGATGGTAAAGTCTATAGGTTTTTAAAAAAAATATAAGATCAACATTTTTTCTTCTTTTCTTTAAAATCACAAACAGGCGCTCGAGTGGCTCAGTCAGTTAAGCGTCTGCCTTCGGCTCAGGTCATGATCCCGGCATCCTGGGATCGAGTCCTGCATCAGGCTCCCTGCTCCGCGGGGAGCCTGCTTCTCCTTCTCCCTCTGCCACTCCCCCTGCTTGTTTTCAAATAGATAAATACAATCTTTAAAAAAATGAAATAAAAATAAAATCACAAGCAAAAAATCTTGCTGTAAAAACTCATGCAACATGGAAAACACAGACAGCCGTAATAAGTGAGTTTGATTCACTCCCTTCCTCCCTGCCTCCCCGTGAGTTATGACTGTCACACCTCTTTCTACATACTCACTTAAGTATTCATGAATAAAATTTCGTAACTTATTTATTGATTTTTTTATTGGTCTGGGACTCGAGTTTTCCACCTCATAGGTCTTAAAAAATCTTTTTATGACTATATATAGGTCTGTGTGGTAGGTTTTAAAGACAACAAGAACGGCTCTACCGTTGTTTATTTAACTGCTTCTCTGCCATGTTCATTTAGGGTTTTTTCCGGCTTTGACTTGAGCAACAGATGCTAGTTTCTGGGCTCTTATTCTTTTTGTCTTTAGAACATGTCACCTGTGATATTACTTTTATTAAACATCGTTTCTGGGCTATTACTTCTATTCCTATTCTAGTCAATGCCACCCAATGAGTAGTATGGTTTTAACAATTCTATTTTTCTGTTATATATTACCATTTTTTTTATATAGAAACTCTCCCTTTATTACCCTTCATTTGTAAAATTTCCACACAATATTAATTCAATAATTAATCAACAATTCAACAATTAAGTCAATAATTGATCTTTTTTTCCCAATAATTGATCTTTAATCATTAGATTTAAAGATTACTTGTTAAATTCCAAAATTCAGAGATGAAATGCTTAAATAAATTATGAGACCTATTTGCAATAGAATATTGTGCATCAGCTCAGTGTGTTGTGTTGGAATACTTAATGTGGGAAAAAGTTCATAGTACATGATGTTGATTAAGAAAATTGGCTTTAATATTGCATATTCATGATTGCAGTTTTGAAAATAAATGTGTCATAGTAAAAAGACAAAGCGAAACACACTGAATTGTTAACCCTGGTTTTCTCTGTTTGGCATTATTATAGGGGGTATTTATTCTGTTTATCTTATTTATTGTTTTTATTCTATTTATACACTTTTGCATTTTTTTCTACCATTAGCATACTTTGTAATCATAAAAAATTACAACAAAATCATACCCTCTCCCGCAACAGAATTCTGTTTCTCTCTGTTCCGCTCCATCTGTTAGATTGGCTTCCCTCCTGTTTGCAAGAGGGCAGTCAGTACTGAGGAAGGGGTCTCCTTCTCCCCCCCCCCCACTCCCACCCCATATACGGTAGGAGACAGAGAAAACCTCTCTTCTAACCATGGAATAAAAGTTCTTTTTGGCCCAAATGGGTCAATGGACTGACCCCATTCCTGGACCAAAGCAGTTCCTGGGGAAATGGTTTGTGTTGATTGGCATAAGCCGGGGTTTCTTTCCAGTCTTCGGCAATGCCCAGGGAATGGCCGTCATCATCTTAGACTGACCTGGAACTGGGAATAGAATCACAGACTGTTAAAGAGGAGATGCCTTTCTGAAGAAAATCGTGATTCGCTGAAGAAACCGAAAGAGGGAAATGGGCAAATGTTGCCATGTCTTTTGCTTTAGTGTTGCTTCTTCAAACAGATTTTTTTGAACTTTAGAAACTAGCTTTGATGTAAAAAAAGATATATGCTTGTTAAAGACTCAAACAATACTGAAAAGTTCAGAAAACAAGACAGGTAAACGAGCAGCCCCTAACCCCCCAATGAATCTGTTAAAGATTTAATGGTCTGTGTCCAGCCACCGGTCTGCATGTACAGTTGTATTTAAATGAGGTCCTACCGTAATGCTGTTCTGGAACCTGCTTTCTTGTTTCCAGTGAGTATACTTGAAAACAACACTTAAACTAATGCCATAGTTTTCAATGTTAAGTACCCTAAATGAGTTCACCAATCCCCTGCTGATGAGAGCTTTCTTTCCCTCCCCGCTCTCTTCCTTCACATCCCCTCTCTTCTGGTTTTCCTTCCATCATATAAACATGCTCTGGTCACTATGTTGTACATATTTTCATGCGTGTATGAGTTTCACCTTAGGACAAATTCTTTTTTTTTTTTTAAGATTTATTTATTTACTTGGAAGGGGCCGAGGGGGAGAGAGACTCGCAAGCAGACTCCCCGCTAAGCGCGGAGCCTGATGTGGGGCTCGATCCCACGACCTTGAGGTCAAGACCTGAGCTGAAACCAAGAGCCGGACGTTTAACCGAATGAGCCACCAGGGCGCCCCTAGGGCAAATTCTTAGAAGTGAATTTGCTGTCAAAGAGAAAGCAGAGCCACCGTGAGGTGTCTGTCAGTCCCGTTCCCGCTAACAGAGCATGAGTGACAGTTTCCCCAAACCCTCACCGACACCCGGTTTATTAACCTTTCAGTCTTTGCCAACACAACACGCAGAGTTCTTTGTAGTTTAAATTTATATTTAGTTATTCATGAGACTGAATATATTTTAATGTTGAATGGCCATGTATACTTCATTTTTGTAAATTACCTATTTCATCCATATTCCATTGTATATCCATTAGGATTTTTTTTTTTTTGCTTTTTTCCCTCCCAGCTCTATTGAGATGTAATTGACATACAACGTTGTATAATTTTAAGGTGTACAATGTAATAATTTTGATACACATATAGGATGCTTTTGACTGCAAATAAGAGAAAACCCAACTCAGTATGGATGAATCAAAAGGTATTAAGAAAGTATTCATCCATATTTTCTTTTAATACTTTTTAATTTTCAATTATAATATATAAGTATCTGGTCAATCTCAAAATTTCCTGGTATAAGAAGTGAAGTAAAGAGCCAGATTTATGTACTGATCTTTCCCAGAGGATAATCTAGTTGTTCCAATATAATTTTAACTGAGTTTCAATTGAAGGCAATCATGAGCCTTAGGCAAGAACAGACAGGTAGGAAAACGTGCAACCAATGGGGAACTTGGCTTTAGGTCTTAGCTCACATATTAGCTACCTGTAAGCTCTGACAAATCGTCCAACCCACCTGAGCCTCGGTGTCCTTACCCATAAAAGTAAGGCGCTGCGACACGTGATTTCGGAAGATCTTCGCGGCTCCATTGCCATGAATGATTTTGCTTCTCATAATCTGTAGATTGAGAGACTGACAAGAAATGCTAGAATGTGGGTTTAAAACTATGTTTGCTTAGCTTCCCTTGTAATTTTGCATTCCTTAAAACCATTGCTTATTTCACTGAGAGTCCGTCTTGTCTCCCTGTGTTGCAGTCTAGCACGTGCATTGCTATGGGACCGGGAGAGGATATGCTCAACAGCACGCAGATTATAGGACGGATCATATACCAGAGAGCGAAGGTCAGCCGCGGGCCCCACTTCTTTCAACTTCATTTAATCTTGTTCTTTAAAATCCACCGACAGTGTTCATGACAAAGTCGGTAATGGTAAGAGGCAGCAAGGGCTCACGCTGGTCCTGGAGTCTGCTAGCACTGGCCTGCTAGGAAGGCTGCTTCCCAAAGGACACAGGAACCTCTCTCTTGCTGCTCATCTGACTTTTTTTTTTAATTTAATTTAATTTATTAGGTTGTTAGTCATCATACAATACATTATTCATTTTTGATGCAGTGTTCCATGATTCATTGTTTTCGTATAACACCCAGTGCTCCATGCAGAACGTGCCCTCTTTAATACCCATCACCAGGCTAACCCATTCCCCACCCCCCTCCCCTCTAGAACCCTCAGTTTGTTTCCCGGAGTCCATCGTCTCTCATGGTTCGTCTCCCCCTCCGATTGCCCCCCCCTTCATTTTTCCCTTCCTTCTCCTAATGTCCTCCATGCTCTTCCTTATGTTCCACAAATAAGGGAAACCATATGATAATTGACTTTCTCTCCTTGACTCATTTCACTTAGCATAATCTCCAGTCCCATCCATGTTGCTCTAAAAGATGGGTATTCATCCTTTCTGATGGCTGAGTCAGATTCCATTGTATATATGGACCACATCTTCTTTATCCACTCGTCTGTTGAAGGGCATCTCGGCTCCTTCCACAGTTTGGCTATTGCGGACATTGCTGCTATGAACAGTGGGGTGCATATGGCCCTTCTTTTCACTACATCTGTGTCTTTGGGGTAAATACCCAGGAGTGCAATTGCTGGGTCATAGGGTAGCTCTATTTTCAATATTTTGAGGCACCTCCACACTGTTTTCCAAAGTGGCTGTACCAACTTGCATTCCCACCAACAGTGTTAAGAGGGTGCCCTTTTCTGCACAATCTCTCCAACATTTGTTGTTTCTTGCCTTCTCAATTTTTGCCATTCTAACTGGCGTAAGGTGGTATCTCAATGTGGTTTTGATTTGAATTTCCCTGATGGCTATACGAAGTCCTTGAAAAACCAAGGAAGCAGGCTTGTTTCAGCCTGAGTGCTTGCTTCCGACCACGGTGATAAATAGTGTAAGGATATCAGCTAACATGGCGTCAGGCATGACCGGACTGATCCAGATTCTCTCGGCCTTTGCTGCCCAGTTGCCCGACTGTTTTTTTTTTTTTTTTTTTAAGCTTTTATTTATTTGTTTGTCAGAGAGCACAAGCAGGGGGAGAAGCAGGCTCCCCGCTGAGCAAGGAGTCTGATGCTGGACTCGATCCCAGGACCCTGGGATCATGACCTGAGCCGAAGGCAGTGGCTTAACCGACTGAGCCACCCAGGCGCCCCATGCCTGACTGTTCTTAACGTCTTCAGTGACAAGGCCAGACGGAGCGACACAGCTCCCCATGCCTGCAGTTTGGATTCAAATTAGTTCCTAGTCTTCAATATGCCCCAATTGTCCATCTTATATTTTCTTTTCTTCTCTTCTTAAGACATTTTTGGAGGAGGAGCAAATCAGGTCTATAGTGAGATGATTATGGGTTGCTCTGTGCTTCTCCCTCTGCAAAATTGTATCTTCCATTTTGCCCCTGTGTTTTGTGTCCAGTCCTCTGGAGACAGATTTCTGATTGAAAAGACCAAGGGTGACCTCAAGCCGAGATCTCTTCCATGGTTCGATCTCTTCCTTTGTGTGGGTAACTCGTATCTTTGTTGCATGTGTGTGAGTCCGTGCATATGTTTCAGTAAATATTTTGCTCCATGGGTTCTGAAATGTTTCAGGAGCAATTAAGGAAGAACAAAAGCACCTTTAAAAACATTAGACACCAGCCAGCCTACCTGCAGCAGTTTCTTTTTAATTACTGTGGTATTATCAGTGGATGGTTCTAGATTAACAAGTCTGGTGTCAGAAATTTTGTTACTGTTCTGGGCCTGGGAGTCAGAGGGATTTGTCCCACATTCTGGATTCTCTTCAACTCGCTCCTTATCGGGGAGGCAGCTGGTGTTACTGAGAGCTCACCCCGAGAACCCCCATGTGGCTGTCAAATCGGGGATGGGGGAGACCATCAGGTGTCAGGCAAACGGGCATGCGCCGAGGTAGGATTGGCCCCCCATATGTGGTACAGATCAATACAAGCCAGTGTTTCCAAACAGGCTGACTCACATTTGCCACGAGATGGAAAAAGCATCAGTTCACCCTACGGGGGAAAAAAAACCCTCAAAAGGCGGATGGTGGGGGGGTGGGGAGTCTTTCCAGCCACCCTTTGGCACCAGCCCCGTCAGAGGACTTGCAGCTTCTGAGGGAGAACCCCCGAGGTTATGCTCTCATTCTGGCAAAGACAGTCATTGGCCCCTCCTCCTCCTCATCTTAAATTTTCTTGAGGGAGGCTTTTTGTGCCGCAGCCTCTATCACTAGAATGTCCTGTTTGTGGGGGGAATGGACACAGGTCAAGGTCTCAGGGCCTCCCCGCGTCTGGAAGACACTGGGGTTGGCAGAGAGAATCATGAGGGTAGTGGCCCTTTCTAAGCAGCCAGCAAAACAGAACTTGGTGGGCACATGCTTTTCCAAATTGGTACTTACTGGGCGCAGTCAGTACTATTCATTTTAGCTGTTTTGCTTCTTTTTTTTCTTTTATTATGTTATGTGAATCACCATACATTACATCATTAGTTTTTGATGTAGTGTTCCATGATTCATTGTTTGTGCATAACACCCAGTGCTCCACGCAGAACGTGCCCTCTTTAATACCCATCACCAGGCTAACCCGTCCCCCCCCGCTTAAACCCTCAGTTTGTTTCTCAGAGTCCATCGTCTCTCATGGTTCGTCTCCCCCTCCGACTTACTCCCCTTCATTCTTCCCCTCCTGCTATCTTCTTCTTCTTTTTTTTTTTTTAACATATAATGTATTATTTGTTTCAGAAGTACAGATCTGTGATTCAACAGTCTTGCACAATTCACAGCGCTCACCATAGCACATACCCTCCCCAATGTCTATCACCCAGCCACCCCATCCCTCCCACCCCCCACCACTCCAGCAACACTCAGGTTGTTTCCCGAGATTAAGAATTCCTCCTATCAGTGAGGTCATATGATACATGTCTTTCTCTGATTGACTTATTTCACTCAGCATAACACCCTCCAGTTCCATCCACGTCGTTGCAAATGGCAAGATCTCATTCCTTTTGATGGTTGCATAATATTCCATTGTGTATATATACCACCTCTTCTTTATCCATTCATCTGTCGATGGACATCTTGGCTCTTTCCACAGTTTGGCTATTGTGGACATTGCTGCTATAAACATCGGGGTGCACGTACGCCTTCGGATCACTACATTTGTATCTTTGTGGTAAATACCCAGTAGTGCGGTTGCTGGATTTTGCTTCTAACAGTAAGCATGTGTGGGTTTTCTAGGAACTATATGCCTCTGCCTCCCAGGAGGTCACTGGACCACTGGCTGCAGCTCATCAGTGGGTGAATATGACGGATGTCACCATCCAACTCAACTCCACACACACGGTAAGTATCATTGAATCACGCTGATGATGGCACAAGGGTGAAGCTCTGGGCTGATCTCATGGCTTACTTGAAGTTTAACTTCTGTTTCTTGTTTGTGTTTACCTTGTGTTCTTCTCCCCTTTAGACAAAAACGTGTAAACCAGCACTGGGCTACAGTTTTGCGGCTGGGACAGTCGACGGATTTGGGAGCCTCAATTTTACGCAGGGTGAGGTTCCGTCTGATGAAATCTGTGGTTCCAGGTTCTGAAGGGTCAAATGGTCTCCGTACATTTATGATTTTTTACTATTATCTTTAGACGCGGGGGTGTGTGTGCTTGCCTCGTGTGTCCATGACAGCCAGAATTCCCAGGGATGTGTGTCTTCTGGAACTTAGCTTCCGCTGATTCAAAAAGAGTCGGAGACAACTTCCCTTTGCATTTCAGCCTCAGTCTACAGATGGACGGTTTTTAATGGGTCTGGCGTGCTAGGGTGGAGTTGGGAGGAGTACAGAGCGGGATTGTCGTTGTACCTTCAACAGTAGGAGTTTGCTCTGTTATCTGCTAATGAATGCCTCTTTCTCTGGTTCCTTTACTGAAGCCCAAAGTCCTCAGGGCAGAGGCCTTCAGGAGCCCAAACATGGGCTGCCAAGTCCTCTTCCACAAATTTAGAAAGGCTTGTAGGCTTCCTCCTGATCATCTCTGTAATAACATGCACTGTAAGTAGAGAAAGTGGAAAATGGACGAGTTTCACCTGTAGGAAACATTTTGGCTTCTTTCATTCTTGCTTTTTATATATGTGTATTTTGGAACCATTCATTGACAAATTAATGAATACAGTTGCAATTTGAGACATTCGGCTCATCTTTCCTGGTAATATTTCATCCGGGGTGGTCCAATAATTTTTAACAGCTTTATTGAGATATAATTCACATACCATGTGATGTATCCATTCAAAGTGTATAGTTCAGTGGTTTTTAGCGTCTGCCGATATAGGTAACCATCCCCACGGTCAATTTTGGAGCATTTTCAACACGTCAAAAAGCAACGCTATACTCTTTAGGTATCACAACCCCCACCCCTCATCTCCCCCAGACCTAAGCAACCCCTGATCTTTCTGTCTCTATATTTTCCTATTCTGGACATTTCCTGTAAATGGAATCATCGAATATGTGGCATTTTGGGTTGGTTTCTTTCACTTAGCATCATGTTTTCGAGGTTCATCTGTGTCGTACCATTGATCAGCACTTCATTCCATTCTGTGGCTAAACCCTGCGACCCAGGTACAAATCCCATCTTCCCTGCACCCTAGCCCCTAACAACAGTCATGTTACTCTTGTGTCTACGATTTTGGCTTTTATAGATTCCACATAGAAGTGAGAACCTCCAGGATTTGTCTTCTTCCATCTGATAATGTTACTGTTCCTTTCCAATTTCAATGCCTTTTATTTCGTTTTCTTGCCTAATTGCTCTGGCTATGGCTTTTTTGAAATTGGGGTTGAGGGGTGCTGCCGGGTTAGAAAGGAAGACACACTACCATTCATCAGAAGTCCTACTGAATAGGGATACTGTTTCCTTCTGAGAGAAACTGTTACGTTTTCTACCAGAGAAATGGGCAGAGGCCTCTCTCCCTAGAACATGGCTGGTGAGATGTTACTTTCTGGGAAGGCCCACCAATCTCTGCAAACATGCCCAAACAGGCCCAGCCTGCTGTGTTCCTTTGCAGGGAGTAGAATCTTACCAATGTGGTGGAAAGGGCTTGAGACAGGCACACCCTTCACCCCACAAACACCTCGTACTAAAAGGGGAAGGGGGAGAAAGCACAAAGAGTTTAAGATATTCGAGTCCAGTTTTTTCAAATATGAAGCATTTTTAACCAATCCATTCTTAAATTTTTAAATTCTTGACATTATAGAACTGGAATTTATTAACACCTACTCTTACATTTCTTATTGACAAACAAACAAAATTCCTGAGCCAAAAACCCAAAGCAAAACCAAAAACAGGGAAAAGCTTGTAAAACTAAATATGGATCCCAACATTAACAGCTGAACAGAGAATGTTGGTTTTTAAATTCTAAGCGGAAGAGAAGTTGTATATGACATTGAATAGGAGCGGTGAGAGTGGGCATTCTTATCTTGCTCCTAATCTGAGTGGGAAACTTTCAACCTCTCACTGTTAAGTGTGGGTTTGTCATATATGACCTTTATTATATGATATACATTCCTTCAGCACCCAATATGTCCAGTTTTTAGCATGAAAGGATGTTCAATTTTGTCAAGTGCTTTTTCTGCATCTACAGAGCTGATCGGATGATTTTTATCTGTCACTCTATTAATAGGTTGTGTCATATTTATTTATTTGCATCTTTTGAACTACCCAGAAATAAATCTCACTTGACCATGGTGTGTGATCCTCTTAATCTGTTGTTAAATTCAGTTTGCTAGTATTTTGTTCGGGATTTTTGCTTCTATATTCCTCAGGGATATCACCCTAAATTTTTCTTTTTTTGTAATGTCCTTATCTGGTTTTGGTTATCAGGGTAATGCTGGTCTTGCAAAACAAGTTGTGGAGTAGTCCCTCCTATTCAATTTTTGGAAGGAGTTTGAGAAGGATTGGCACTAATTTTTCTTTAAATGTTTGGTTGAATTCACTAGTAAAACCGTCTGGTCCTGGGCTTTTCTTTGTTCGGAGGCTTTTGATTACTGGTTCAATCTCCTTACTCATTTGCCTGCTCAAATTTTCTATTTTTTTCATGACTTAGTGGTTTGCACGGTGGTGGTTTGTATGTTTCTAAGAATTTATACAGTTCTTCTAGGTTTTCCAATTTGGTGGTGTAAAATTGCTCATGGTCATCTCTTACGATCCTTTGTATTTCTGTGGCAGCAGATGTGGTGTCTTGTCTTTCACTTCTGCTTTTCTTTGAGTCTTCTCTCTTTTTTCCTTAGTCTAACTAAAGGTTTGTCAATTTTATTTATCTTTTTAAAAAACGAGCTCTTAGTTTTATTAGTCTTTCCGGTCTCTGTTTTATTTATTTCTGCTCTGATCTTTATTATTTCCTTCCTTTTGTTAACTTTGGCTTTTGTTTGTTTTTCTTCTTCTAGTTCCTTGAGGTGTAAAGTTAGGTTGTTTATTATCTTTTTTTCTTTCTCTCTTTCCTTTTATAAAAAAGATGTATATATTTATTTTAGAGAGAGAGAGTGCAAGCACGGGGGAGGACCAGGAGAGGGAGAGAAAGATTCTCAAGCAGACTCCTCACTGAGCCTGGATCCTGATGTGGGGCTCGATCTCATGAGCCTGACATCACAACTTGAGCCCAAACCAAGAGTTAGACGCTTAACTGACTGCGTCACCCGGGTGCCCTTCTGTTTTTCTTAATGTAAGGGTTTATCATTATAAATTGCCCTCTCAGAACTTCTTTTGCAGGGCCCATAAGTTTAGGTATGCTGTGTTTCTAATTTTATTTGTTTTGAGATATTTGTTATTTCCATTTTGATTTCTTCTTTGACCCATTAGTTGTTCAGTAGTGTATTGTTTAACCTCCACATATTGGTGAATTTTCTAGTTGTCCTCCTAGTATTGATTTCTAGTTTCCTCAGAAAAAATAGCTGGTATGATTTCAGTCTTCTAAATTTGCTGAGGCTTGTTTTGTTACCTAACATATGACCTCTCCTGGAGAGTGTTGTGTGCACTTGAGAAGAATATGTATTCTGCTGCTGTTGGATGAAATGTTCTGGTCTAAGGTGTGGTTCAAGTCCAACATTTCATTTTTGATTTTCTGTCAGGATGATCTGTCTATTGTTGAAAGTGCGGTAAAAATTCCCTACTATTATTGTATTGTTCATTTCTCCCTTCATATCTGTTAATCTTTGTTTTATATATTCAGGTGCTCCAATATTGAGTGCATAAATATTTACAATTGTCAGCTCATCTTGATGAATTGACCTCTTTAGCATTATATAATGACCTTCTTTGTCTCTTGTTACAGTTTTTTATTTAAAGTCTGTTTTGTCAGATGTAAGTATTCTTCTGCCCACGTTTGGTTTCCATTTGTGTGGAATATATTTATCCAACCCTTCACTTTAAGCCTATGTGTATTCTTAAAGCTGAAGTGAACTCTTGTAGGCTGTATATGGTTGGGTCGTTTTTCCCCCCACATTCAATCACTCTATACCTTTTGTATGGAGACTTTAAGCCATTTCCTTTTAAAGTAATTATTTAAAAGTTAGTACTTACTATGCCATCTTATTATTTTATGGTTGTTTTGTAGTTCCCTTGTTCCTTTCTTCTTCTCTTTCTGTCTTCCTTTATGATTTGGTGATTTTCAGTAGTAGTATGCTTTGATTCCTTTATGTTTTGCATATGTACTATAGGTATTTGCTTTTTGGTTACCATGAGGTTTATATAAAACATTCTATAGTTATAACAGTCTATTTTAAGCTGATAATTTACCTTTAATTGCATACAAAAACTACCCTTTTATCTCCTCTTCCCATATCTTATGTTTTAGATGTCATAATTTGTATCTTTTTATATTCTGTATCCATTAACAGATTATTGTAGCTTGAGTTATTTTTAATACTTTTGTCTTTTAACCTTCATACTTCAGTGATTTATATACTACCATTATCATATTAGACTAGTCTTAACTATCTACTTACCTTTACCAGTGAGTTTTATACTTTCATATCTTTTATGTAGTATCCTTGTATTTTAGTTTGAAGAACTCCCTTTAGCATTTTCTGTTCCATAATTCATGTAGGCTTTCTTCACTGTTTTATTTTTATTTTCCTCCTCTGATTGGATAATTTCAAATGACTTGTCTTTGAATTGACAGATTATTTCTTCTGCTTGATCAAATCGACAGTTGGTACACTCTACTGTGTTGTCATTTCATTCACTGTATTCTTCAGCTCCAGAATTTCTATTTTTTTTAATGATTTTGTCTTTCTGTTGAACTTCTCATTTTGTTCATATATTATTTTCCTGTTTTTGTTGTCTAACTGTGTTCTCTTGTAGTTGTTGAGCTTTCTTAAAAAAATTATTTCGAGGGGTGCCTTGGTAGTTCAGTCAGTTAAGCATCTGCCTTTGGCTCGGGTCATGATCTCAGGGTCCTGGGAACAAGCCCCGTGTCAGGTTTCTTGCTCAGTGGGGGGTCTGCCTCTCCCTCTCCCTCTGCGCCTTACCCCTGCACATGTGCAGACTCTCTCTCTCTCAAATAAATAAATAAAATCTTTAAAAAATTATTTTGAATTATTTGTATGCCAAGTCATAGATCTCCATTTCTTTGGGATCCATTGTTGGATATTTATTGTGTTCCATGGGTGGTGTCATGCTTCCTTGATTTTTGTTGTTTCTTAGAGCCTTGAATTTTGTCTGTGTATTTGATAGAGCAGTCACCTCTTTTAGACTTTGTAGACTGGTTGTCGTTGGGGGAGACCTTTACCCATGGGTGTGTGCAGGGACATTGGGTGGGTGAGCTGTGGCAGTTCCAGATCCAGGGCAGGCCAAGTGGCGTAGTCTCCATGTAGCTCTGTCAGCTTAGGTCAGCACTGGTGAAGACTGCGTGGGTCCTCAAATGCCAAGGCTGTGTGTGTCTGCAGCTGCCATCGGTGCTCTTGGCATCTCCAGGCTGCTGCTGCTGAAATCCTCCTGATCTCTTTCCCTTTTGGCTTATGGGGGCCCTCACAGCAGTGGTGGTACTGATGGCTGAGGCACGAATGCCCATGGGTCAGTGACAGATCTGAGATCTGGAGCAGAGGTGCTCATGGAGCAGGGGCAGCTCCAGGGTCCAGGGCACTGGCTCTCCAGTTGTAGTAGTGACTCTGTGCCTGAGTTGTACGTACATGTGGAGCAGCCATGGAGCTGGGGATTAGAGCACATGAGCTTGCTGAGGACAGTGGCTCTGGGGTCCAGGATAGCCAGCAGTGGTGGTGGCTCCAGTGCCTAAGATTTGAGTACATGCTGAGCTGCTGCAGATCCAGGGTCTGGAGCATAGGCACACGTGGTGCTGCCATGACGTTGGGTTCTGAAACATGGGTGTGGATGGAGCAGATGGAGCTCTGGGGTCAGGGGCACACTTGGGGGTGGAGGCTGACAAGCCTGGTCCCAGGGTGATGCAGTAGCATCTTCTTATGGATGAGGAGCAGCAACATCTCATCCCCTGGGGGGCAGTCCGTGGTGGTGATGGCCATTGGTGACCTCAGTCATGAAAGTTGCTGGTGTCTGTGAAGCAGGCTGCTGGGGTCTGTGCCAGTGAAGACTACGGGGTGTTCTGCTGTGAAAACCACAGGAAGTCTGTCATGGGGGCTGTTGAGCAGCAGGGGCCACTGGGGTCCTCCATGGAGCAGACCACCGGGCACTGTGATGGCACCTGCCATATGGCTGATACCAAGAGTCTCTGTACTTTTTTTTGTTCCTCTCTGTTTCAGCTAAGTTAATCCTTCCAGTGATCCTTTCTGTGTGATTATTCCGTATTTCGCTCCATAGGTTCTTTTTTTTTTTAATTTTTATTTATTTATTTGACAGAGAGAGACACAGCGAGAGAGGGAACACAAGCTGGGGGGGTGGGAGAGGGAGAAGCAGGCCTCCCGCTGAGCAGAGAGCCCGATGCGGGGCTGGATCCCAGGAACCATGACCCGAGCCGAAGGCAGATGCTTAACGACTGAGCCACCCAGGCGCCCCGCTCCATAGGTTCTTAATTGGATTCTTGAGCCCTCCTGGGAGTATTTTCATTTGCTAGTAACTAATTGTGGTTTTCTGTGGGGTGACAAAAGCTGATATTTTCTACTTTCTCTTCTTGCTATGTCACCTTTTTTTTCTTAATATGGTCATTAAAGATATAAATTTCTCTCTAAGCCCTTCTTTCACTGCATCCCATAAGTTTTCGTATACAGTGTCTTCATTTGCATTTATCTGAAAGCATTTTCATATTTCCTTTTAATTTCTTCCTTGACCACTATCTATTTATGATCGTGTTGCTTAATTTCCACATATTTGTGAGTTTCCCAAATTTTCTTCTGTTATTTATTCCTAATTGCATTACTTTGTGGCCAGAAAACATACTTTGCATGATTTATACCCTTTAACGTTTATTGGGGTTTATTTCATGGCCAGCAGAGGAGTGTCTGTTATGTTCTTGTTGCATGAAGGGAGGTGTGTGCAGGTACCTGTTACATCCACTTGGCTTCTCGTGTTGCTCACGTTTTCTCTTGTTGATCTTCTGACTAGTTGTCCCATCTGTTAGTGCAAGTGGGTTATCCATGCTCCAACTATTACTGTTGAGTATCTCTTTCTCCTCCATTTCTGTCAGTTTTGGCTCATGTATTTTGGTGCTCTGTTGTTAGGTCCATATATGTTTATAATTGTTGTATTTCCCTAATGGAGTATAGATTCTAAGTTCATAGGTTTCAGAGTTAACATAACTTTTCCCCAGATTGTGGTATTTAAGTGTGATTTTGTGTAGATAATTAAGTGGGGAGTTAAGAGAGGCTTTTTCTGTGGACCCCAAGCCAAATAATCAGTACTTCAAGTTGGAGTTCTCATTTTTAGTTTTTAAAATGGGAAAAAAAGTGATTTCATTCGTAAATCTATAGTTAATTATATTGTATTATTTTTATTTGCAACATGGCCGAGGAAGGGCAATAGAAACAAAACTTTAAGGATGTTGAACAAGATATACTCTTTTAGTCTGTCAGCCACAATGGGGATCTAATTAAATAATGATTCCTATTTTAGGATGCAAAGGAAATTTTACCTCTTCTATTATTCAAACTGTTTGGAATTATTGGGCAACAACCTTAATAAAATCTTTGCAATAAAGGCATTGTTGTATATTTGTCAAAATGATGGCATTTTTCAGAGGGTTGGAGTCAAATTAATCCTTATGTTACTAAACAGGGACAACAGTAGGGGATCCATTTTGGGACACTCTTCGGGATCAAATCCTGGGCAAGCCATCTGAAGAAATCAAACAGTGTCATAAACCAAAGCCAATCCTTCTTCATACTGGAGAGGTAATGCATTTTGACTACCATGGTAAAATTAGTGTATCGTCATTTTAAAACTTATGAATTGTCAGAGACAAATGATAGATCTTTGTTGACATGGGAATTTCTTATTCAAATATTTCCATATCAAATTTTTAATATTAAAAATATGTATGTTAAGAATCTAACTCTAAGGAATAAGGGATATGATTATTAAATATTGTGACTTAGAATTTATGATAAATAACTGCAATAATGAAAACAGTGGAAAAGGAAGAATTCAATCAACATCTATCTTATTCAGGATTCATTTATGTTGACTCCAGGACAGGAGTTCACATACAATTCTCTGAACAAAAAAGCATCCTCAGGTCATATAAAAAGGACATGTTCACGTCTCAATTTTCTCATGACTCAGACAACACGATTAACTAAAGCAATATTCTTTTAATACTCCTTTGGACCATGGATTTTCACATTCTAAATGTCAAAAGTTTGCGCCATGTTCATAATATAAATTATTGATGTAGAAAACACTTTTGAATAAAGTTTTTCCCCCTAATATTCAATTAAAATTCTTCAGGAAGAAGAAAGAGAGGAAAGGAAGGAATAGAGAGACTCTGACTATGGGAGAGGATAGATTGTCTTGGAGAAAACTTGGAAAGTAAGGCAAGACTTGGTAACTGCAAATTTAAAGTGCTTTGAGTGTAAAAAGAGAAATCATTAAGTCAAGCTGTTCCAAATGTAGAATTACTTATCCATCTTACTAAGTGCTCCAAGAGAACCCTTGGTTACCTGTTACACATTGGGATGCTAGGATGCCCGGTCCACCAAAAATTTCACTGATGAGAAAGGAAGTGCAGGTTGATGGGGCATTGGCGTCTGAGATCCTTCTGCTATGACCAGATAGAATATTTTATACTACCTCATTCATTAGAAAGAGAATCTGTGGTAGCAGGATAAAGCACCAAACCCAGCTGAAAACATTGTAAATCCTTTAATAAAGGAAATTTTGTGAGCATAATCTGTCTCTTGGCCATAGAAAGAACAATATCCCTAACACAGGTTTCATGTTTTGGGTTCTTAGTTGACAAAACCTCATCCCTGGCACCCAGATATTATTGATGTTCAGATTATCACGATTGGGTCCTTGGCCATAACTGCCATCCCTGGGGAGTTGACGTAAGTTCTTCTTTGTTATTTTGTAGTTAAAAATGTAGTCATTGTGTATGTGTTTCTGTTGGAATCACTTCTTCTCATGGGTGATGATTCTGAACGACTCCTTTGTATCTCACTCTGCCATTTTGGCAACACTGACAAATATTCCAACCCTCTTTTGGTGGACTTCTGAAAGGTAAATCTTTCGATGTGTATGGCTAGTGGGTAAATTGTAGCAAACATAAACATTTGAAAAACTTATTCCAAATGGAAATGATGTTGTGCATTATTATGTCAGTAGAAAGAGTTGAAATAGTATCAAAATACAGATCCTTGAAACAGTTGAAGTATTAGAAGCAGGAAAGATTGTTTGAAATCTGCTCCTAATGCAGTCTTCCCCATCTTACTAAGTAGCAATTTTATATCTTTCCAGTTGTTCAGGCCCTAAGCCTTGGAGTCATCCCTGAATTCTCTCTTTTCAATTTCCCCCACTTTCAGTCTTGCAGCAAATTCTGCACATTCTGCCCAGCACTTTCTATCACTCCCTCCCTGGTCTAAGCCACCATGAGCTCTCCCCTAGATTACTGCCATAACCTCCTGTCTCACCTGCTTGCTTTCTCCCTTACTCCTCTGTAGCCTTTTCTCAACACTGCAGCCAGAGGAATCCCTTTAAAAGCTAAGTTAAATCAAGTCAGGGTCCACATCCCTCCAATGGCTTCCCATCTCACTCCAGGTAAATTCTTAAACCCTTACAACATCCTACCAGGGCCCTGTGAGATTTTTCCCTCTGCAGTCTCTCTGATCTGATTTGATACACCTCTCCCCCTGATTCACCCCTGCTTCAGCCAGCTTGGCTTCATTGCATTTCTCAGACCAGCAAGCCTGCTCCTGTCTTAAAGCTTATGAACTTAAGGTTCCTTCTGCCTAAAACACTTACCCTCCTCTTATCCCCACAGCCGACTCTTTTATTCCTTCAGTTGTCTGCTCCAATCTCTCACAGAGATGCCCCATTGTGCTGACGCTATATGATGCTGCCCTCACCACCACCATCACCACCGCCGCCGCCGCCGCCATATTCCCACAGCATCAGCACCGGCCTCATCATCACAAGAACAACCACCATCACCTGTCATCCTTACCCTGCGTTATATTCCCCATAGCACCTACTGTCATCTCACTTCTTTTATTTGCTTGTTGACATCTTCCCTCTCTGGAATGTAAGCTTCCTCCTGTTGAATCCTAGCATTTAGAAGTGGGCCTCTTCTGTAGTAGGTGCTGTGTTTTATTGAAGGATTCGATGAAGGAACAAAATGATAAATTCTTCCTAGGTAGGAGCAGTGCACTCTCT
The DNA here is from genome assembly GCF_009762305.2 of Zalophus californianus. Taxonomy (NCBI): domain Eukaryota; kingdom Metazoa; phylum Chordata; class Mammalia; order Carnivora; family Otariidae; genus Zalophus; species Zalophus californianus. The sequence continues at coordinate 6,725,717 of NC_045609.1, read as the reverse complement.
ACTTGCCTCAGTTCTTACTGACATAGAACACGCACAGTATATTTCTGCTGAATCATTTTCCGATGAATGGAAAATGATTGTAGTCTTAGCCAGTGATATTCACTTAGGATGGCTTTTCCCCTCCTACAAGTTGTCTGTTTTCAGTTTAGGATTTGTTTTCAAGATAGGACAGGGAGAAAAAGCTCAAGTTTGGCTTTGCATTGCCACAAAGCTCCTATGAACCTTACCATGTTGTGTTAGGAGCCAGGATCACATTTGTCTCTCGCTACAAGTTCTTCTGTATTCTTTGCATATATTCTGAGTAGGAAAACCCTTAGATACTTTTGTTTTCTTGACTCAGGACCATGTCTGGACGAAGACTTCGAGAGGCAGTTCAAACAGTAAGTTAAAAATGAAATAAAATGTTTATGCATTTATATTTGGTGAAGAGAAAAGAATTCCCTATTCCTATGATCTGATACCTTTTAAATTAATCTTTGCTGAGATGACTAGAGTTTTATAGTTCTTGAAAGTAATGTCTAGAGCTGAATATGAAATATTAGTGGGATAAGAACAAGCTTAAAAATTATAAGGAATCAGGTTGAAATAATGTATTGCTATTTATATATTAATAATTTAATAATTATTAATAAATGTTTAACAATAATAAAATAATATATTAATAATTAATAATTTAAAAATTGATAGTTTTTATGGATTAAATAACAAATGACCCTAAGTACCTTAATGAAGTCCTGTCTAAATAAAATCTAACACATGTTAGGAGTTTTGTATTTTATCTGTATTTATTTATATTCGGGAAGCATTGCAAATGGTTCTAGAATGACATGATCAACAGAGGCCCTATTACTTGGAGTTGGAAATAACCCCACTATGGTTAGTTAGAATCCTCCCATTATACTTTTTAGGATGGATAAAATATCTGTATTTTAGTTATAAGAAGATTCTATATCTGCAAATGTAATCACTAAGATGTTCACAGATCCATTGACTTGCCCAACTGTAGTGTAGTCATGGCTCTAACTTTTCCTCAAGGACTATGAACATCGTACTTCTGCATTCCCAGGCAGTTTTGATCGTTACGAATGATGTTAGGAGAGACACCCTCTACTATTGACTCACATCTATGATTGTAAAGTATAACTGGGTCAATATTATACATTATGATGGAGAGTAATTTTATTGGGCTCTACCTTTCCCCCACTAGGAATTTGCAACCAATGGGATGCAGAATATGACCATTGTTATTTCGGGTCTGTGCAATGTGTATACACATTACATTACCACCTTTGAAGAATACCAGGTAAAGTAAAAAGTTCTCGGCCTTTAAATGAACTATCCCCTCATCAAGACTGTTGTGTCAAATGCAGGTTTTCTTTCTAGACTTCCTTACTGGTGGTTTTGAGAGATGATTTTGTTTTGGGACAGAGGAGAGAAAGAGAATGAGCCAGAGGTTGTATTTGGGAGTTCTAGGTTTGCCCTTTCCAAGTTCAAGTCAGAATTCTGGTCTCACTGATGACTACTTTTTCTGAAATAAATTATTTTGTCAAGGATACTGGTCATAAGCCTGGGCAGGGGCATACAATCTTCCTAACTCTGTCCATGGTGCTTCTGGCACCTGAAGCTTCTGTAGACCCTGGGGAAAACTCCCACTGACAGCTACTATTTATTTATTTATTGAAGATTTTTAAAAAAGTATTTATTCATGAGAGAGAGAGATGCAGAGGGAGAAGCAGACTCCCTGAAGAGCAGGGAGCCCGATGCGGGACTTGATCCGAGGACCCCAGGATCATGACCTGAGCTGAAGGCAGATGCTTAACCAACTGAGCCACCCAGGTGCCCAATAGCTACTATTTATTGAATGTACTAGCTCAGCACTTTGCAAATGTTATCTTCAGTCATCTTCATAACAAGCCCTGGAGTAGGGTTTTATTATATCCGTGACATAAATTAAGAAACAAAGTCTCCGACAATTTAGGGGAGGTAATGTTTTGTTTGCAAATAGTGCAGATAGTAGCTCCAGTACTTTTTAACAGTAGTGGTTAAAAACACGGGAACAGTCTGGATACCCACAGTTCGTGTTTGCTGATATATCTGCTGGCATATCTTGGCAGTCCACAGAGAGGCATACAATCTACTTTTTGACAAATGTCCAGCGATGCCAACGGTGGGATCTGCCCTGCTGTCCTTTGTTGACTTTCCTGAAAGTCCCTGTCTTCTAGGAAATTCTGTCGAATAATGATTCTTAATTGGGGCAAACTTGGTTGGGAATACTTTTCATTTATCCATTTTTTCATTTCTCTGTAACTGTTTTGTAGAATTTCCTTCAATTAGGAATGTAGGTAACAAACAACAATAATATTAGCAGTACCTCTGACTTTGTCCCACAGATACTTTTTATATCACGAAGAGTTATTGCAGATTTAGAATGAAGGGGGGTAAACCAGAGGGGGAGATGAACCATGAGAGACGATGGACTCTGAGAAACAAACTGAGGGTTCTAGAGGGGAGGGGGTGGGGGGCTGGGTTAGCCTGGTGATGGGTATTAAAGAGGGCACGTTCTGCATGGAGCACTGGGTGTTATATGCAAACAATGAATCATGGAACACTATGTCAAAAACTAATGATGTAATGTATGGTGACTAACATAACATAATAAAAAAAAGTTATTGCAGATTTGGAAATAACTTCACTCTCATCAGTCTTTAAAAATCACAGTAGTTATTAGATCTGCTTACTTGTTATTCAGTAAAGAACACAAACATTGCTCATTGTTCAATAAAGAACAGACATTATCCTATCACAAAAATGGTTTATTTCTGTGTGATTAAGTATATTTCAGTCTAATTGGTTTTCTTTGTCAACAATGTATTTATACGTTTAGAGCCACCCAGGCGCCCCTGTATTTATACGTTTAGAAACATTTACTCTGAGAGGGGTCCATAGACCTCAGCAGACTGCCATAGGAGTCCAGGGCACAAATAAGGTTAGGAACCCCTACAGCTTCTCTCAGGGACATGCTCCTGCAAGGATTAATACTAATTAATTTATTCACTAATTCATTCAACAGACATGTGTCGAGACAGATACTGTACTAGCCACTATCTGGGCATAACAATAAGTAAAAATCTGCCCCTACTCTCAAGACTACTAGGGTTTATGATCTAGTGAAAGGCAGAGAAGAGCAGGTAATCACATTGCTGTAAAATGGATTCATAAGGTAAGAGGAGAACAAAGAGAAAGTACACTAGTCTTTATTGGGTATTTGAGAATGGAGACTGGCAGATTTTGTGAAAGATGTAACCTCTGCCTGAGTTCTTGAGAATGACTAGGGCTAATTAGGGAAAGAAAAGTTAGGGAAGTATCCCGTATTGAGGAAGCCATCCATGCAAAGGTCTGGGGGTGCTGAGTTAGTACATTTGAAGGGCCATAATTAGTTGAGGGTAGTGAGACAGGGACTAGTTGATAAGGTTTTAGTTGATGGAGCATCTTTTGTGCTATGCCACAGAGCTTTACCTCAATAAGGAAGGTTTTGGAAAATGGCAGTAGAATTCCAAAGAAGGAGTGTTCAGATCAAATTTTGATTTAGGAAGGTCTCTAGGATGACAGTGTAGAGAAATAAATTGGAAGAGCAGGTGTGGGGGCAGAGAACTGATTAGGAAGTTGTAGTTATGATCTGGGTGAGAGCCAAGGGTTTAGCTATAGTAAGATCAGGAGAGACAGAGGAAAATGAAAGAATTCAAGAGATTCCAAGTAATGGTAGCTTGGAGACTTCCAGGATGTAGGATGAGGGAGAGGGAGGAGTCTAAGATGGCGGAAGGCTGGCATTCCCTGGGATGAAGAACTTTGCAGGGAGAACGGGTCTCTTTGGAGTGACGAGTTCCACTTTAGATTTGATGAGTCTGAGATTCTTGTGGAACAACAGGAAGCTTGCAGTTCAGCTAAAGGAGATGTATCTCATTCAGTTTTATAGCTGTGTGTTGGTTAAGTGTCCATCACCAGACAGTACCATCACCACCACCCCCAAATTTCCCCAGGAGTTACTGAGACTCTCATTTTCCCTCATTTTTTCTTCACCTGCTATGTTTCTTGAGGGCCAACATTTCTATCACAAGTACTTAAGATAGACTTAAGCTTAGGAGCTATTCCCCTCTCTCAAATTAGATGGACTGACAGTCCAAATCGCATAAACCAAGAGAACCCACTACCTTTAGCAAGGAATTAATGGGATCCATTTACTTTAGCTGGTAAATGAAAATACCCGCTGTCCTTTGTTATGATTAATTTTGAATTATGTGAGGTGTTCAACATCACACCCCTCCCCTAAGATGTGGCACCTCTCTACATGGATGGAGATCTATAGAATGGTATAAAACCCAGCCCTGTCCCTCCTGCAGGCTCAGCGGTATGAGGCGGCATCTACAATTTATGGACCACACACTCTGTCTGCTTACATCCAGCTCTTCAGAGGTCTTGCGAAGGCCATTGCTACGGTAATCAAAACTCATAGGCATGTGTGTCTCAGGGGTGGGGAGATGCAGAGAGAAGCAAAAGAAAATGTTAGCTTCAAATGTCCAGTTTCTTTCAAAACCTTTATATTTGAAAAGTTTGTAGCTATGAAGTATCTCTAAGAAATAAAACCGTTAGTAAATTCAGATGCAGTTAACATCTTTTGGTGGTGACAGGTTAGTTCACATATATGATCTCATATTAGCCTCATGATCATCATGTGAAAGTATGGAGGTATCATTTTTTCCCCATTTTTCAGATGAAAAAAGTGGTTGAGAGAAGTAAGTCATCAGGCTTACTCTAAGTCTCTCCAATGAGTGGGTCATTCCTTCTGAGATGCCCATTTCCCATATTGTAGCATCTCTGAAACGGGGATACATCTTCCAATCAGAGGAATTTTATGGTTATAATTAGTAGCATGTTTTTACTTTCTTGGTGGCTCAAAAATAATAGCAGTTGCTATAATCACTAGAGGCTTAGATGTGATGAAGTACAACTTTGGAACACGTACATATTGCATCAATCTAGAATACGTGCACCTCAACAAGTTGACTTAGAAGAACTCCACTTGTGGCCTCTTTCTTTGGAGGTGCAGATATTAATGAAGCTGACTCTGGCCTCAGCAGATGAGCCAATAAGCAGGATAAAAGACTTAAAATCATCAGCAGATCTTTATATAATACCATATAAGCCCCAATAAAGGCTGGGACACAATTACCGCTTAACACAGACAACAAAGCCCTTTCAGAAAAAGAGCTTGGTTATATCGAGTGGAAGCAAACGATACAGCTGCTTCTGTGGGTCAAAACAGTTGAATATTGGCAATTCCATATGCCTCCACCTGATTGCTGACCATATGAAGTTTCACTACAGGGTATCTACTGAAGATATATTTTAATTGCTTGATGATTGTTTTTATCATTGCATTCCTCTCACTTTTAGGTCTGATCCTTTTTTCTTTTCCCGAAGTAGAACTGCTTTAATTTTCATCATAAAAGCTGTAACTAGTTATAGAACATTCAGATTATACAGAAAATTATAAACCTATAGCCCATCCCAAGAGATGGCCATTGTTTTCACTTACATTATGAATGTACATCTACAGTTCCTCCCAGGCAAATAGTCTTCAAGTTTTATAGTGATACGTAGGGGGAAAGTGTGATTCGTTTTGTAGAAATTTTTGTCACAGCCAGTGTTATGGTTCTGTAGCTAAAATGAGCTATGCGATCTCGGAAAAAAACACTGAGTATCTCCCAGCTTATGTTCCCATTTGTGAAAGGGGAATGCCAGCAAATAGGTGTTATGGCCTTTGAAAAAGATTAAATTACTAAAGTGAGGTTCAGTGTCCATTATGAAGGACCACTTAAAATTTGAAATTAGCCCTGTGATGACACCATTAAAGGTGACAAATATTGTGGAAAACATAGTTTAAACCAGTCAGGGTATACGCTGATCTTAACTTCTAAGTTAAAAGTATATTACATTTTTGTGCTCACTTCGGCAGCCCATAGACTAAAAAAAGTATATTATATTTTTTAATTAGCACAGAGAAGGATCTAGGGGGGAAAAAGCTTGGTATTGACTCTGGGGAAGAGAGGCTCAACACTTTTTAAAAATTAAAAGAGTAATCACACTGTCATGGTACAAAGGCTTACCATGTGTTAGGCTCCTATCCAAAGTCACACAATTGAAAAAGAGCTGTTCCAGAATCTAAAGTTGTATCATGTCTACACTCTGATCCCTGGACTGCATGGTCCGGGGAAGCAAAAATGTTGTCTATGACCCAAACTTTCCTCTAGTGACAAAAGTTTAAATTGTGGACGTCTAGACTCATATTTTAGCAAAGTTGCCCCCACATTTTGTTAAAACTCTTAGCTCTTGGAGAGAGGCTGTGTGTGTGTGTGTGTGTGTGTGTGTGTGTGTGTGTGTGGGTGTGTGTGTGTGCGCGCGCGCGCGCATTTCCTTTAATGAAGGCATTTCTGGGAGGTGGGGGCCTGGGGAAAGGGGCTTTGACTCTACATTGTGTGGTCCTTAAGCAAATGCTCTCTGTTCTAGGATACAGTAGCCAACCTGAGCAGAGGTCCAGAGCCTCCATTTTTCAAACAACTGATAGCCTCATTAATTCCTAATGTCGCGGATAAAGCACCAATAGGCAAAACTTTTGGGGATGTTCTGCAGCCTCCAAAACCTACATACAGATTGGTAAGGCTCCCAAAGAGATCTTGGAATCCTCCAGAAGCCTGTGTCTGTCTAATGTCAACACCTGCCTCTAATCATGCTATACACCAGCTGTGAGCAGTGATGATTTTGACAATTGTTCTGAACTCTGCAGAGCCTCTGCAAATGTGGGAATGGGGAAATATGTATTTTTTCATGTGGTAATGATGTAAAATCAAATTTCTAAAATCCAAATTCTTCTTTTCTTCTTAAATGGATGGTCATGGAATCATTTGCTAGAGCTCAGAAAAGTCTCTTAAATCAAGGACAAGAAAAGCACGTAGTAATGAAGCAGGACTTGGACTACTACTATTTTATATTGATCTTGTGTCCTGCACCTTTGCTAGATCATTTATTAGTCCCACTAGATTCTTGGGCGAGGGATGTGGATTCCTTAGAAATTTCTACATACAGTATCATATCATCTGTGAATAAAAGCAAGCTTACTTATTCCTTTTTGGATTTCTTTTCTGGAGGCCTTTAATTTTTTTCCCTTACTGCGCTGGCTGGAATCTCCAATACAATGTTGAAGACACGTTGTAAGAGTGGGCATCCTTCTCTTGTTTCTAATCAGGAGGAAGAGTATTCTGTCGTTAAGTATGATGTTTCCTTGAGGATTTTTGTAGATGACTTTAATCAAGTTGAGAAAGTTCCTTTGTATGCCAAGTTTTTTTTTTTTTTTTAAATGAAGAATGGGTGTTGGATTTGTTTCCAAATGCTTTCGTGTCTACTGAGGTGATCGTGTAGGATTTTGACTTTTATTCTATTAAGATAGTGTATCGCATTAGTTGATTTTCAGATATTAAGTAAATACCCTTTCTTAATGGTACAGAATCTTTTTTATATGTTGTTGAATTTGGTTTGTTAATATTTTGCTGAAGTTTTATACTCATGTCCATGAGGGATATTTGCAGTCTTCTTTTCACATGTCAGGGTAACACTTGTCTCAAAGAATGAGTTAGCAAGTGTTTCCTCCTGTATTTTCTGGAGATGCATGGAAAATACTGGCATTATTTCTTCTTTAAATATTCAGTCAGATTTATCGGCAAAGCCACATGGACCTTTGCTTCTCCCTGTGGCAAAATTTGTATTTACCACTCCAATTTCTTATTATAAGCCTATTCAGATTTTCTTTTTTTTTTCTTGAGTTGATTATGTATCTCTCTTGGCATTTAGTTTGTCTTGAGGAATGTATCTTTCTAAAAATTGCATCCTCCTAGACATTTGCCTGTTTCATGTAAGTTGCCTATTTTGTTTGGCTAAAGTTCATAATATGTTCTTACAATCCTTTTAATTTCTATAGGGTCAACAATGATGGCCCTTTTTCCTTCCTGATTTTGATAATTTGTGTCTTCAGAGAGCTAGCTTTTAGCTTCCTTGATTTTATCTATTGTTTTTCTATTTCTATTTTGATTTTTTGTTTTGGTTTTTGCTCTGGTGTTTTATATTCTTCCTTCTGACTGCTTAGATTTTATTTGGCTCTTCTCATTTCTTAAGGTAGAAGCTTAGGTTCTTTTTACGTATTAGTGTAACTTTTTATTCCTCTGTTGATTTTTTTTTTTTTTTTTACTATACATATTGTTGATTATTTTTCCTAGTAGTTGTTTTAGGGACTTGAAAAGGAAAAAGAATTCTGATTCTCCTCTCCACACTTTCAGTACTTCTGACAGGAGCTGTGTGGATGTTTTCCCCACACCAAGCAATTCTCCACTTCTCCGCAGACATCAACTTGGTGTCCTATAATGCAGTTCAATTCTGACAGTATCTCCTTGGGGTTGGCATTTACTTCACAGGTTAAGGGCTCAGTCCCACAAGATTGTACCCCTCCACTCCCACGCCCTCACATGCTTCAGATACCAATGGTGAATCTAAAATGTTACTTCTGCTTCTGAGTGATTGGCTACAAATTGGAGATTCCCATGAGCCCCTCCTCAGGTTAAATAACTTGCTGGAACAGGCTCACAGAACTCAGGAAGCCAGTTTACTTACTAGGTTATCAATTTATTATACACTGATTACGACTCAGGAACAGCCTGATGGTGGTATGGGGGAAGGAGAGCCAAGCTTCCATGACCTCTCCAGGAAGGTCACCCTCCCAACATCTCCATGCATTCACCCATCTAGAAGCTCTCTGAACCCCAGACTTTAGGGACTTTTATTCAGGCTTCATGATAGAAGCACAATTGATTAAATCATTGCCTTTTGATGATTAACTCAACCCTCAGTCTCTTTCCCCTCCCTGGAGATCAGGGGGTTGGACTTGATAATTCCAACCCTCTAATCACAAGACTGAGTCCCCTAACAAGTAACCCTCACCCCGATGTTACCCAGATACTCTCAGCCACCGGTCATCTCATTAACATACAAAAAGACACACCACTCCTGGGATTGCAAGGGTTTTAGGAGCTGTGTACCACGAAATGGGGACAGAGACTACATATATATATATATATATATATATGTATGTATATATATGTCTTATTATGTCACAGGGCTATAATATGCATCTCAACTAATTGCACCCTACTTCAATATAATACTAATAATTCCAAAAAATATAAGATTGCTATATCTATTTTTCTTTTCCCATCCTTTGTGCTATTGTTGTCACATACATCACATCTATATATAAATGCAGTAATACAGTGTTATAGCTAATTGTCTTACACAATCTCACACCTTCTAAGGAGATTAAGAGAAGATATGGAAAAGTATATTCATAGCATATTTTAAACCAAGCCTACATATTTACCATTCCGGTGCTCTTTATTGTTTCTTAGGAATCTGAACTATTATTACCACCTAGCCTCATTTCCTTTCAGCATGAAGAACTTCCTTAGTATTTTTGGTAGGACAGCTCTGCTAACAACAAATCCCCTCAGGCTTTTTTTAGCACAATGGCTTTATTTTCCCTTTATCTTTGAAGAATAGTTTTGCTACATTCTTGGTTGAGAAATGGTTTTCTTTTATCACTTTGAGTGTGTTATCCTGTCAACTCTTGTTTCTTCACTCTCTAATGAGAAGTCAATTGCTCATCTATTGGAGTTTCCCTGTAAGTAATGCATCATTTTTCTCCTACTGCTTTCAAGATTTTTTCTATTTGTCTCCGTCTGCCCCAAGTTTGCTACAATGTATCTAAAGGCGAAACACTCTGGGATTATCCTACTTGGGATTTGTTGAGTTCCTTGGGTGGGCAAGGTAATGTTTATCAAGTTTGGAAAGTTTTCATCCTTTATTTCTGCCAAAAGATTTTTCATTTGTTTGTTTCTCTCTTTCCTCGAATTCTAGGACTTCTGCTTTGTGAATGCTGCTGTGTACTTGATGTCCCGCTTGTTTCTGAGGTTCTAGCAATTTTTCTTCAGTTTTTTCCTGTCCATTCTTCATTATCATATAATTTATATTGATAAATTCTAGTTCACTTATCTTTTCTTCTATCATCTCATATTTGCTATTAAGCTCTTCTAGTGAATTTCTCATGCCAGTTATGATTTTCGGCTCTAGAACACCCAATCCATTTTTAACAATTACTTCTCTTCACTGAGGTTCTCTATATGTTAAGTCACTATCATCAGACTTTTCTTTAATTCTTTAAACGTGACTGTATTCGTTCTTAGAACATCTTTACAACCACTGCTTTGAAGTCCTTGTTTATTAACTACAACATCCGGGGACACAGAACGGCAGTTTTGTTTTGTTTTGTTTTTTTAAATTTCTTAAAAATTTTTTAATTTTTTTTTGTTTTTTTTAATCTTATTTTATTTTATTATGTTATGTTAGTCACCATACAGCACATCATTAGTTTTTGATGTAGTGTTCCATGATTCATTCAGAATGGCAGTTTTGATTGGGCTTTTTTCCCTTAGTATGAGTGATATTTTCATGTATGCACATCCCATAATTTTTGTATTGAATACTGGATGTGTTTTGATACATTGTGGTAATTCTGGATTCTAGCCTCACCTCCCCACCCCAAAGTTGTTTTTGTTTGTTTGTTGGCTCACTGAAAACTAGCCTGGACCAAATCAGTACAGTCTGTCTCTCTTGCAATGTGTGGCTATTGGGTCTGCTCCATTTTTTTGTCCTTGATTTTAAGTCTGGCTCTCAAGGTGTTGCCCCTGTGGTTATGTAACTTAATGTCCAGCCAGATATTGATCAGAGTGTGTGCTTAGATGCTTCAGGGAGTAAGAATTTCAGTCTCTGTTGATACGTTCTTTTCCTGGCTTCAGGTGGTTCTCTTCCCTGCATGCAGAGTTGAGGGGAACCTTCTACAGATCTCCAGAGTTCTCTCTCTCTACGTAGCTCTCTCTCTGGTACGCTCTTTTCTCTATTACTCTACCTTGTGAACATAAGGCTATTTGACCTTCACGGACTCCCACATCTATTCCTTAATGTAGATCAAGTGCCTGGCTTTGCTTGACCTCTGCCTTCTTGTGCTGTGAACTGCACACTCTGAGGGCATTAGGCTGGGGCAGTTGAGGGGCTCATTTTGTCTGTTTTTTGTCACTCTAGGCTCACTGTTTTCATTGCTCGGCTGTCTGTAAAACCATGGTTTAATACATATTTGTCCAGCTTTGTTAGTTGTTTCAGGTGGGAAGGTAGGTACACGCCCTGTCATTCCACTTTGGATCTCACACGAGCAAGTGTCCGTGTACGTGTAAGTCATTCACGGAAAGTTTTGACTGCTTTGATTTGAGTCAGTCCATTTCCTGTATGTGTGTTGGAGGGGAGCGTGAGACAATATCAGAGGCTGAAGAAATCATTTTAATGCATTGTATTCATCTCTATCTGAATGTACTAAAAGCAAATTCATTGGCGAAAAATTCTCGAGTAATTTCTCCACCAAAAATTCCTGTGTCTGTTTCTGCAAGAGTATGTTCTCTGATAGTCTCAGAAGATGAGTCACTTGATTAAATAGGATAGAATCTGCACAGGTGCCCAGAATCCTAGAACATTTCATAAATCATGGCCCAAATATGAGCACAGCAAAGAACAAACTCATAAAATGAGTTTTTATCTTCAGGGAGAAGTTGCTGAAGTTACATTCGTAGGCGCTAACCCAAAGAATTCAGCAGAAAACCGGGTAAGCATCAATGATTCTTTTGACAGATTTAAATCCACTTTTTAGTCTTCATTTGAATAGCCTTATAGAGGTTAATGATATAATGATAAAATGTTCCAACTTGCTCTTCATCTTATTTTTTAGGTGTGAGGAAATTTTCAGTAGGCAGAGTAATGTGGAATTCAGTCTGGGGGGAAAAAAGCACAGGAAACATTTAACCGGGTCTGCTTAGGATCACATACTGCACAAAGCATAGAGAGCTACATGTCCCTTGAGAAGATACAAATTTGAATACAATCCCATTTATGTATTCCAATTTAGAAACTCTACTAAACTGGGTAAAATAACCAAAGGGCCAAGAATGAAGTATATCTTTGGTTCCTTCCTACCCCCAATTCTGGCTCCTCTCTTACTCCAGCACTGTAGCCTCTGGTCCTACCTCCAGAGTGATCATGGGGCCCTGGGGGGATGCTCCGCTGGCTTGGGGCCCTGGCCCAGGTGCTTTACTTTATCTTGCTTTGCCATTTCCTGACTCTTTACTGCTGGCACTAATGGGATATTTATTTATTAATCTTGAAAAATGACACAAGAAATACATGTTCAGTGTAAAAACAGACCATTGCAGAAGTGCTTAAAGTGGAATGTGAAAGTCCCTCTCTGTCCATAAACCTTTTTAGAGGTAATAATTGTTCATAGTTTGTTATATATCATTTCATATATTGTTTTGATCGTATATAAAGTATACATATGTAATATAGCTATTAATAAAATGAATTAATTTTACTCCTCTGTCACTCCTTTAGAATGTTCTTATAACGGGGGCACCTGGGTGGCTCAGTCGGTTAAGCAACCAACTCTTGATTTCAGCTCTGGACGTGATCGTGAGGGTTGTGAGAGCGTGAGGGTCATGAGACCAAACCCCACATCAGGCTCCATGCTGAGCATGGAGTCTGCTCAAGATTCTCTCTTTTCCTCCCCCTCGGCCCCTCCTCTCTCTCTAAAAAAATAAAAAAGAATGTTCTTATAACTACACAAGCAATAACTAGGCATTTCTAGTTATAAGAATTCAAACAATAAAGAAATATGTAGAAGAAAGAGTAAGTATACACAAGTGATTTCAAGGTCAGATTTTTTAGTGAGGATGCATTTACTGTATCCATGAGCCGTTCTTCCCGGGGACCATTGTTACTTATAACCCCAAACACCTTTCTCCCAAATGAACCTTCCATTTCTGTTCCTTGAAATATCATTATTGCTCTGATACAATTGTGGCAATATGACACTGTCAAATATGACCCTGGGGAAAAATGTTCTACTGCTTGGAAAGTCAACAGGCACCGGTTGGAAATAATTTCTCTAGGCAAACTATGCCATAATATTTGCGTGTTTATAGCATTGTTTTCTGAAGCTATCAAGGGTTACGGCAAAACTGCAGGATTAGCCATCCTTTGATATCCTTAGGCTGGAGAAATACCATCATCGTTATTGCCTTGCAGAAGCAGGAGAACAAAATGCTTAAAGCCCTGTAATGAGAATAGAATTGATTTCTAACAATGCTCTGGGACTGGGCATACAACAATTTCCACTCCCTTTTATTGTTCGTAATCCTTACCTCTATTTATCGAAGGTACCTACTCTTTGCAGGCACCAGGTGAAGCGCTTTACATACGTTATTACATCAATCTCATTTAATTCTCCCTACTCTCCATTGGCTTACATTTTAGTGTCCCCATTTTACAGATGAGGAAACCAAGCCTAGAAAGCTTAAGTAACTTGTGTTAACTAATTGTGTATCAGGTAGAGATGAGGGTTGGGAGGGGGGGAAAGGATAGTCACATAGTTCACAAACACAGTGGCCTAGACTTGTTCTCTGGTCTACACTCTAGACCCCTTGAGGGTTCACCCAATCTCCTACTCCATCTGCCCTAAATGGCTGGAAACCCTTCTCTTTACAAGTCACCATCATCATGAAAACTTTATTGAATATAACCTATCCGTTGAGTAGAGTTTTATTTATTTATTTTTAAAAGATTTTATTTATTATTTATTTGACAGAGAGAGAGAGAGAGCGCGACAGCAGGAACACAAGCAGGGGGAGTGGGAGAGGGAGAAGCAAGCTTCCCGCTGAGCAGGGAGCCTGATACGGGGCTTGATCCCAGGACTCTGGGATCACAACCCCCCGAGCCGAAGGCAGACATTTAACCGACTGAGCCACCCAGGTGCCCCTCGTTGAGTAGAGTTTTAAATAATCCCATGGCCCAGGTATAAGTGAGTGACCCATTCAGCAAAGTTTTATTTGAACACCTGTAAGTGACAGGTGTAAAGGGCTGTAATGGATAAAAGTGAATCAGACACAAGTCCTGCCCGTAAAGGCCCACAGTCTAAAGATTTTTGAGGAAGGGCACCTGGGTGGCTCAGTTGGTTAAGCGACTGCCTTCGGCTCAGGTCATGATCCTGGAGTCCCGGGATCAAGTCCCACATCGGGCTTCCTGCTCAGCAGGGAGTCTGCTTCTCCCTCTGACCCTCTTCCCTCTCATGCTCTCTATCTCTCATTCTCTCTCTCTCAAATAAATAAATAAAATCTTAAAAGAGTTTTGAGGAAAATTGGAGATTTATGGACTCTGTCTTTTAATTTGTTATATTATTCAAATCTGTGCTTTATTTGACACGGAATTCTTAGTCTGAATTGAATTATTATAGCAATTTTCCAATGGGAAAAATAAAACCTGCTTTTGATGTGCTTTCTAGGAATCCATTATGACAAAATATAGGGATTGCTTTTAGCACCCTAGAGACAGGGAAGATTTATGCATCCTTTTCAATTCTTTCCCTCGGAAGGTATATTTGCCCAGAGAAGGAAAGATGAAGAAACTCTCCCATTTTCCCTCCCCAGTCTTGAGGTGACTAGAGAAAGTCTTGGAATATAGAGCAATTAAACATGTCATGGAAAGGTTTGACTTACGCCTTTTTAAATATCTCAAGTTTTATTCTATCTCTTCACCTCCCCCGTTTGTAAAATTTGCTATCAGCTCTAAAATTATGATCATTCAGTTTTCTAAAAAAAAAAAAAAAAAAGGTCATGATGTGTGACAGCCTGGATAAATTAGCATTCTGAAGACATTGCATAGAATGTAAAGAGAAGCACCTAAGAATTTGGATGAAATTCTAATACATTTTCACACAAGGTATTGACAGGTTGGCCTACAGTCCACAAGGGACGTATTTGCAGACAAGTTCCTTCTATGACTGTGCAGGGTCTCATCAGTTATATTAATTGCATTTCAGACCCATCAGACCTTCCTCACTGTTGAGAAATACGAAGCTGCATCAGCAACATGGCAAATAGTGCATAATGATGCCTCCTGGGAGACTCGGTGAGCATGTCTGTTGGATATTTTGTCTTTCAAGCCTTGACAACAGTTGGTTAGTAATGCAGGGAAGACAAATGGGAAGCCTGGCTCAATGCATGATATTAATGATAGCAAATTCCCAAGGAGACTTCTGGCCATATTTAGTTGATTTATTAGACTTCATTTTGATTCTGTTTTTCTGCAAAACAGTGTGGTGTGCGCTTCTGGAAGATTAGGTGCTAATGAGGTTATGGCCTCCATTTTTGTAAACATCTGTTAGTTTTGCTTTTCTCTATGGCCGCAGACATTACCCCTAAAGACTGGCTAGCCTTCCTGCAAACTGGCTGAAAGGCATACCGGTCTGGAGGTATTGCTATCGCTCTATAGAGCCTGATAGTCCTTCTGGGAAAATCACGAGTCTATACGCAAAACATATCGTACGTGTACACGTCGATGATTCTTGATTTGAACCAAAAGCATTATTTGGAAGATTTGAAAATGTGTCCAAAATAAGAAAATGTTTCTGCTCCCGAGTGTATACCATTTCACACTGCACAACAAGTGGGCAAAGGTTTTGCCAATTTGTGTCTAATTTGGATCGTCTTAAACTAAGTGATGGGTTGCGTGTCGGTTTGCTTCCCATGGCTGACCGAAAATCGAAGTTTGACCATACTGTGGCCCCTTTGATAATCACACATAAATATGGGCATACATTTTCCTCTGATCTTTAGGACTCTAGGGCATAGGTCATTTTGAAAGAAATAATAAATTTATATTTATTATTAAAACA
Organism: Zalophus californianus; assembly: GCF_009762305.2. Lineage (NCBI taxonomy): Eukaryota > Metazoa > Chordata > Mammalia > Carnivora > Otariidae > Zalophus > Zalophus californianus. Next base: position 6,709,792 of record NC_045609.1, on the reverse strand, counting down.
AGATTATACAGATGATAAAAAACGATGATTTTTTTTTTTTAAGCCCCAAATCAGAATAGCAGTGAACACGGAGGACATGGATAGGCCTCCATCCTGTTCACCAGCAGGAATATCTCTGTCATGCGAGCACTGGGCCCATCCTTGAAAAACACAGATTGTTGAGAATACCCTCTCTGCCCAGAGCACTGTCTCTCTAGACCAGTGGGGACATCAGTCAGTTAGCCCATTGTATCTCACTTACCTAGCAGAGTATCTGAACTCCTTGTGGTTGTCTGCAAGCACCGATGTGAGCTGACTGTTTCTGTAAGCTCAAGCACTGTGCCACACCCCACCCGGCTCTGTTCCTACCAGAACATTCTGTTCCTCCACTGCACCTTGTGCTCTCCCACTGAAGCCACTTTGCATCTCTGTTCCTTCTTTCAGGAAATCTTTCCTCTGAGCATGTGTGGGTTCCATTTAAATAACATCTCCCTAGAGATACCTCTGCCTTACTTGGTTCATGTCACTTAGCACTTTTAAGATCATTTGTCGATTTCTTGTTTATTACCTTTCTTCCCGCCCTGCCCCAGAGGGGTTATACGCTCCATGGAACCTTGGGCCATGTCTGTCTTGCTCACTACCGTAACCTCAGACCTCTAGAATAGAGTCTGGCACGGGCACTCATTAAATATATACTTTTAACAAATGAATCTAGATGGGAGTTTCAGTATCAGTCAACACAGAGGTTGGGCAAAAGGAGTGTTCTAGCATTTCTCACGCAAGAGACATCCTGTATTCTGAGTATCAGGTGAGGGAGGCTCCCCGGGGTGGATAGTGTTTAGGTAGTTAGAAAGGTAGAACAAGTAAAACTATTTCTACAAATGGCTATTTCCTAAAGGATCTCTTCTAGAAGGTGAATATTATTTGTGCCTGTTTTGTTCATTGCTGCACTCCCAATATCCAGGATAGTGCTTTGGTTAGGGTAGGTACTCCCTGAATACTCATTCATTTTTCTAACCACACATTTTTAAGAGTAAAACTTGGCTGGCTTGTTTGTTTTCTACCAACAGTTTCTATTGGCACAAGGGACTGCAGGGTCACAGCAATGCCATCATCCAATGGCATATTCCAGACACTGCCCAGCCTGGAACCTACAGAATAAGATACTTCGGACACAATCGGAAGCAGGACTTTCTCAAGCCGGCAGTCATCCTTCCATTTGAAAGCACTTCCTCCACCTTTGAAGTAGTAACTACTTAATGAAGAGTTGATAGTTCACTGAAAGGGCAGCCACACTCTGTAATTTATAAAAATTATTTCACATGAATGTAAACCGTGATGATGACTTCGATAATTGTCCCTGTTGGGGGACAGATAGTTTACTGCGAGTGGGAGAGAGGGGTGTGTGTGTATGTGGGTCCCATTCGCCTTGCTCTAGGCGCTTCACACCCCTGATGGTCTAGACCCTAATGCATGACATCAGGGCCCTGCGGCTATTTGAAGGAACACGTCCCCTCAATATGAAGCCTCTGGAAAATGAGTGAGTGAGAGTGCTTGGAGGTGTGTGCACCACGGTACACCTATTTATGTATAGAATTATTGAATGTTAGTGCTGGGAAAGTTTAAAGAGGTTGTGGAGTTTGATTCTTTCTTTTGCAGATGGGAACAACGAAGTTTTACGGATTTGAGATTAACAAAGGCTCCAGGACCTCCCCCCACCCCCTGCCCCCATCACACTTAAATATATATTATATAAACACTGACCAGAAATGTATACACCCAATTAGAGAAAATTAGTGTGGAGATTAGCATGCCGACTATTCTATCTTGAGCAGAGCCTCTCAAAGCCATTACCCTGGAGTCAGTGTACCTGATCCAGAGCTGTTAATGCTGGTAAATTATTTCTGGCACTGCCTTCTGAGGCCAATCACAAGGACGACCTGTAATATTTTGATCATGCCTTGTGTTCCCTAACTGCCCTTATCCCCCCGAATTGTGTCTCCCATTCCCAAGACCAGTTCTAAGGGATTTTGACTGTTTTCACTAATCACATTCACCCCCAAAACACAAGCTTTACCATTAGTCTAGATATTTAAAACAGAAGTGTTACTGGATTGGAAGGGGGTCCTCGAAGGGCAAGCTCTAAATTCATTTATCTGTTCTTTTATCACCCACTTACTCATGGACTCGTTCAATCACAGAATATTTATTCAGACCTACATATCCAGTATTGTACTGGTGCCTGGCCTTGACAATTATTGTGATCATATTTGGGATGAATGTGTAAGTGTCCAAAGGGGACTATTTTGAAGGAGAAAATTCAGTATATAAATTCAGTATATAAATTCTGGAAGACATTTAAAAAGCAGTAATCTCCGAGTCCTATCTTAAATATAACCTGGGTTGGGTGCTTTAATTTTGGGAGAAAGAGGCTCCAGACCATTTGGAAAAAGCTGTTTTCGTAGTTATTTGGGGGCACTGTGAAATACCCAGCCCAGTGTCTGGAAGAATGAGATATGACAGTTTGACGTTGATTGCTCAGCAGATAACAATTCCGTTTGAAATTATCCAAGTTAACGAGGAGCTAGCTCCCAGGCTACCAAGTAAATTTCCAAAAGCCAGGTCACGCTTTTTTATGTACATGAAAGCTTTCACATTTTAGGGGGAAAAAAATAACCCTTTATTTCAAAAACAAACTTTAAGGCTTGAAAATAGTAATAATACTAGGAACAATAATCCTAGCGTTCACTTATGTACGACTAAACACGCTATGTCACATTGGAATGAACCTGGGACACTCTTTGAAGGACCAGGGTTCTGGTTCTGTGGGAGTTCACTGCTGGAGAATTAGCTCATCGATCGGGATTCCAAAGAGTAGTGATCATTTTCCCTAAGGACGCACAGTGTTTAGTGTTAACAGTTTGGAGGCTTCCAGGAGCAGGAAATTCTGTACGTAGTTGACCTTAGGCAGATAAATGACATTAGGATGGATGATCAGATTTTAAAAAGTATTTCTCGTGATTCAGAGGAGCTTTTGAATTATTTTTCACTACCTCCATGCCTCCCACTGAAGCTCTCCCGTGGGCGTGTGATTCCCTGTCGGTTACTTGCAACTGTGCCAAGCCAGACACGGCATTGCCCTGGTGCTGAGCCTTCTGCACCTGCCCTCGGTCCACTAGTACTCCTGGCCGCAAATAACCCACAGAAACCTGTTTGCGCACTCGCTGCCGTGTCTTCCAACCCACGCAGTTCCATTTCTGTGGTTTGTATGGGAAAATAAGACCAGATCCTGCGTGACAGAACCTATAGCTGTTCACTCCTGCATTAGGCAACACCACAAAGAGGCAGAACGGACCTGTGAATGTACAAACCTACGCCCTAGCTGTGTTTGTAGCCTGCTGCTGGGAGTGGTTCACTGGAGCTAAACTGTGTGGTGAAAGCTCCTGAAATTGCTGGGGAACATGGGGAAAAATGAGGGTGGTTGGTGGGAGAAGGCATCTGCGGAAGATATTGTGTCTCGTGTCAAAGTGTCTGTGTTCTGTTTGTTGTCATCTGTCCACTCTGGTTTGAAGGATGCTGTGACTTTCTCAGAAAGTACCGAATGATCCCTCTATATTTTTCAATGAGTATTATGTAAAATTGCAAATATGCAATATCATATTTAATAATAAATTAATAAGTACCATTGGGAAAGTATGTTCTGTTGAGAAGGGATGCAGACAAATGATGACTTTTTTTCCTAAGAGAAGGAAGGAATGGTGCTGGATTCCATGTAGGTCAGGCTGGGAAGTGATGTGAATGGCGTCTGTAAGTACCACCCAAACACAAGGGGTCCCCTTCATCGGTTCCTTCTGGCCCTCCAAAGATTTATTGCTGGAAGATACATAGGGTTTTTGAACATTTTTTGCTACTAGGGCAACTGAGCTTTTCCTAGGCAGGTAGTTATCTGTAAAATTGCTTCATGAGCCAATTCTGAACAAAGACGTGAAGAAGGAATATGCTTGTGAATGTCCTTCTCTGATTTACCCTCTCGTGCTTCTCCAGTGTAGGCGGACACACTGTCCTTCTTTAATAGGAGCACATGGATTTCATCTTTAGCCAAAAGATTTCATCAGTAGATGATCCTTTCATGTCTTTAGTTCTTGCAATAATGATTTTGGCTCCTGCGTATCCTAACCCCACCTGCTGGCTTATACTGGCTTTGGAATATCACGATGCCACAGAGGAATTTGCATGTTTCTTACATGATTAGTTAGACTGTGTTCACCTGTAAGTAACAAAATATTCCTGATCAACAGGGGTCCAAATGCTAACGACACTAACAATCCCACATAGCAGTAAACCCTAAGGTGACAAAGTCAGCTTTCCCACAACCATTCCAGGATGTCACTGGCTTTTTTTTCCTTGACATACCAACTTTAATTCTCAGGCTTGTCACCTCAGTCTAAAGAGAGCTACTTCATGTCTTCCAGCAGCAAGAAGGAAGAGGAGAGTTTCCAGAACCCCTTTTTGGAAGGTAAAAAATATTTAGTAGAAACCCAAGTAGAACCCCCCTTACCTTTCCTTGTCTACAGTTGGGTCACATAGCTTCAAGGGAGCCTGAGAGAATATTTGGCATTTTCTGCCTCTGGGTGGGGAGGCAGGTTTTGATCAGCAGGGAGAAAGAGATGGTGCAAGTAGCTGTTCAGTAAGAGGGTCAACAGACTCATTGTGACCAGCATTCCCGTTACCATGATAGGCAAGCAATACTAACCGCAGAGCCAACCTAACAGCTCTTTGATATAATCGACACTCCTTTTATTTTAGCCAGTCTGTTTCAGGAAAGAACACATCTTGGAACCTTGATGGCAACAGGACTTGCTCTCTAAACTGCAAAATCTGTGTGTTCATTCAGCAAATTTATACAGAGCACCTAAATACTTTGTGGGCACTGTGCTACCCCCTAAGGATACAGTAATGATCAAGACAGCAAGTTCTTGCCATCAAGGAACTTCGAGTCTTAATGGAAGAAACAGACAGGTAGAGAGGCCATTCTGTACAGAGTGACCCAGATTGCAGCTGTTTAGGCTGTTAGAGATGGTATCTTATTGGGTTTGGGGATATTATAGTAGGCTTCCTGGGGGAAATAACATCTAAGCTAAGACCCAAAGGATATTAGCTAGAAGAAAGGTAATGGGGTGTGTGTGTGTGTGTGTGTGTGTGTGTGTGTGTGGTGTGTGTGTGTGTGTGTGTATGTGTGTGTGTGTGTTTACATGCATGGATGCAGGATGACTACACTTTTTAGGTAGGGGGAATATCAGATAGTTTAATCAAGCCTGTAGTTACAGTGCAAGGGAAGAATGATGGTCAGACACGGAGCCCTGAACTTCACCTTCATAAATAGCAATTTGGTGTTATATTCATATTAGCATTTCCCCCCTTAAGACCCTTTACTTATAACGTGAATGCACTTGAATGTATTTCCCCTTTGCCAAACTAAGAAGACACATCTTTTAGAACTGAGGAAACTGATTTTGGTTCCCAGTCTCCAGTGACATTGGGTATCAACTTTCTGTCTTCATAGGCTGTAACCATTTCTTGGAATTGGATTTATTAAGACTACTTTTGCTTCTGTCCATTTCATGTTTCCAAACCTTGATTTTCTTTTGCCTTTTTTACGCCTACTAAGTGGGTGAGTATAGCCCATAAAGACCACTCTCTCCCTTTAGATGGAGTCCAGAGTTCCAGCCTACATCTTATAAGTACTTATTACTACTAAAAAAACTGACACACCCACATATACTTCAAAATTACTTTGGTCTGCATAATTTCAAGTTATCAGAGACTGAGGCTGTGTTGATTTTTTTTTTTTTTTGGCTGTGTTTTAGGATAACGAGCAATCAGAAACCTGGGATATTGGCTTAACACTAACAGAAGAAAACAAACCTACCACCCCACTCTCTGAATCCCCACTCTCAGGAAAGATTGACATGACCATATTCCCTGCTCTCTTGGAGCTTCCTTATTCATTACAAGACCAGGGTAAGCCAATGAATATCAGAACTTAACATCCCAGCCATTGTAACTTTGGAAGAAAGTCCAACATGGACCCGCAACATTCCTAAGTGGAATTTCAATAAACTGGCTTGTATGATTTTATAAAGTTGGCACCACCACAATGAGAGTATGTACTTTGAATGTCTTTCTGAAGCTGTGGATGGTGTTGTGCTGACACATTGCCACTCTTATCACTTTCTCTTAGCCTCAAGTCCACAGATGTAAACTATCTCAGGGAGACTAAGGGGTAGCTTTTAACCATGGGCCATAAGTGAGAAGTTGTATAATGTGAAAGAAAGAACCTAGGTTTTTAAAGTCTGGTCAACTTGGATTGAATGATGTCTGCGACCTTGGGAGGGTTAATGAGCATCCTTGGTTTATAAAATGGTGTAACAATAATGCCCTTCTATGATTGATAGGGGGTTGTAGAATTTAATGGTTAAGAGAGAAAACTCATTGGAAACTAATAGGGAACAAATTCTGGAGACCAGTTGGTTCAAATCTTAGTTTGATTTATCCATGGTATCCAAATCTACCATTTATCCAATCTCCAACCCTGAGTAATTTACTCAGTTTCTTAAAGCTTCAGTTTCTTAATGCATCTCTATTTCCTAATATATGAATGAGAACAACGAAAGCACTTACATTGTTAGTTTGTGAGATTAGAGTAAGGTAGAGTTGTTGGCAGAGGGTCTGGCATATGGAATATGCTTAATAATTTATTTATTTAGCTGTTAATTAACTTAGCTGTCACTGAGTATTATGTAAGATGATGCATATAAATATCTAGAAAAGAGTAGGAAATTAAAAAAATTCTCCATTGTGAACTGAATCCATCATTTGCCCAGGAGACATTATGCTTTTCCTGATCTTTTGGCATCTCTGATGTTAGCGTAGGAAGACTTGGAATGTGTGACACAACTGAGGCTCTGAGAGTTGTGTAGACTGACAGACAGTGGAGGTCAGAACCGGAACCAGAAGCAGCTTCAGGAATGGGTCAGAACATGGGAGTGTAGGAAACTCTGCAGTTAAAATGGTCATGCCTTACTGATTGATGGGATGGGGAGGGGAAGAAAGACAGTTTTAAAAATTTAAAACCCTGAAATGTCGTTTGGGTGACAGTAACAGTAGAAACAAGTACTAGTGTAAAGGGAAGCGGGCTGCAGAGGGATGAGCAAATCTGGGTTTGGGTGCCTGAGACTTGACAAAGTGTCCAGGCAGCAAAGTCCAGCGCATAGTGAGAAATGGGGAGCTCAGCTTTTGCAAAGAAAGTAGGGCAAAACGGAGAGATCCGGGAAGCATCCATTTCAATCCAATAGCAGAAATCAAGGAAGTTGATGACTTGCAAGAAGGCCAAAGAAGTGGAAAGAGCCTGGATGACAGGCCTCTGGGGGACACATACTTTTAGGAAGGGGGAGGAGCAGGAGGACCAGAAAATGCTATTACTATGAAGAGCAATTAGTAGAGTTTGGAGAGCAGGAAGAGAGAACTCCCAAAAGGTCAATTAGAGATAAAGGTTGTAGAGAAACTAAAACGGTTAAGGACTGAGTTAAGCCTCTAACACTTGAGAGGAGCAATTTCTTAAGAATGTGGAAGGCATATGCAAGAGGTAGTGTGGTTATCTACGGGGTTGGTGGGATGTGGTAGAGGCAGTTAGTGGCCATTCTGTATCTGCTTTCCCATCCATAGTGAGAGTTTGCATTGGTCCCAGGGGCAGGGCTCCATTTCTCAGCCTGGGTGTATCCCAGGACGGAATCTGGCAGCTGGGAATAGCCATCTGACTAAGTTCTGTTCAGTGGGAAGATAGATGTACTATGTTCTATTTCCCTACTTGTGCCCTCAGAAGAGATAGTCATACACTCCCTTATCCAGTTCCCTTCCTAGTAACCGACAAGGTGGCAAGAGCTGGATTGGCCATCTTGCAGTCTAGACATGGGAGCTCCATGTCAAGGATGGCCATCCTATAAAAGATGCCTGGGTCCTTGCTAGTCCCTGGGAGTCAAATCATTCCTTGACTGCTTCATTTCAGATGATTAACTGAGGGGGGGAGGAAACCCGCATCTCATCTTTTACTATTCACGTCACTGTTAGAACAGCAGAAACTTGTGTTCTAAGTACTATACTGATTGTAGTCTCCTTAAAGGCTATCATTGAGACACTTTCTTCTACTGTGGCTAGGATAAATGTCAACACATTTGCATAAAATCAGAAAGCAGATCTTTACTAATTGACCTGGGGAAAATGGTATGGTGACCTCTTTCTATTTTTTGACTCTTTGGCTATTATGGGTTGAATCATGTCCCCCAAAACAATGATTGAAGTTCCTAACACCGAGTACCTCAAATGTGACCTTATTTGGAAACAAGGTCACTGCAAATGTAATTAGTTAAGATTAGGTCATGGTAGAGGACAGTATCCAATATGACACGTATCTTTATTAAAGAGATGCAGACAAGGAAAGCGCAATGTGAACAAAAAGCAGAGACCTGAGGGCTGTGAACAAACCAACCTGCTGACCCTTTGATCTTGGACTTCCAGCCTCCAGAACAGTGAGCCAAAAAAATTACTGTGGTTTAAACCACCCAATGTGTGGCATTTTGTTATGGCAGTCCTGGGAAATGAATACAATGGCCAATGGATTGATTTCCACCCCTACAGACACCCACCAAAAGAGATTCTTTTGGATAATATGGTCATTTTATGGCAACTGGTCTCATCTGTCTTTGGTTGCCTATGAGTGTCATCTGTCACTGTCAAAGACTGTAGTAAATTCTAAAATTAATTTATACATCATAAAAAGCCAAATGAATCAGCTTTCATGCAGCTCTAACTAAAATTTTATGGAGAATAAACATTCCATAATTTTGGGAATTGATCTTTTATGGGTTGTGGGTGAGACTAGGAATATCTATTATATATATTTATAAGATGACAGAATCAGGACAAATATAATTATGCATGTTTATTCTCAGTTCTTATTGAACTAAATTGGGGTTTTTCACCTCCAATCTCTTAGGCAAGTATTATAAGCTCTGCAGCAAATGAGGGACATGTCAGTATAGAGTCTGTCTTTCTGTTTACATGGAGACAAAGCTAGAAAGGAATCATAATATAATTTAGGAATTTGGTAGTGCCAGTTTTAAATCAAGGCAGAAGACGACTGTTTCCATGTATTAGGTTATTGCAAAAAGTAGGAGCAGTGAGTTTTTCTCTCTATGAATAATTTACTTAATATTTACATAAATGAATACTTTCTATTTCAAGAAATGCTTTTGTGAATAAGAGAAGGCTTTAAAGGTTATTGAAAAGAAATCTCATTTTTGGAGGGATTTTATTTTCTCTGAATTAACTAATTCGCATCTCAATGTCCATTTTTCGCACAAAATTTATTGGGGTCCTGTGGGAAATATGCTATTTCCTCCTGGTTCGTTGCCATGAAGCCCACCCAGAGGAGTCTGATAATCTTGTCCTATAGGTATCATCCATTCTGTGCCTCCACCATGGTAGGGACATCATGAGAATGCCATCGTGATTCCAAGCTTAGACTGTTGTTGAACTTCTTGAGACCTTAGAAAAAAATTATTATGGAAAATTGAAACCTACAAATAAGGAGAATAGTACAATAATTGCTGTATATTTCATCATTCAGCTTCAGAAAGCACAAACAGCTTGCCATTTGTGTTTCATCTCTTCCTTCACATTTTATGGGGCGGGGGTGGTGTCGAGCTGGACTATGTCTCTTATAAAACTTCAGCATATTTCTCTAACAAATAAAAATATTTTTTCTTCTGCTTACCAGAAGGTCACTCTCATATCTAACAAAACTGACCATAACTTCTTAATTTCATTTAATGCTCTATGTTCACATGTTACTGATTATCTAAAAAATACCTTTTCACAGTGGGTTTGTTGAATCAGGGTCCAAACAAGTTCTGTATATAGCATTTGGTTTATTAATCTCTCTCTTTTTTTAAAGATTTTATTTATCAGAGAGAGAGAAAGAGTGTGTGAGAGTGGGGAGCAGCAGAGGGAGAGGGAGAGGGAGAAGCAGACTCCACGCTGAGCAGAGAGCTGGCTGAGGGGTTTGATCCCAGGACCCCAAGGTCATAACCTGAGCCAAAGGCAGATGCTTAACTGACTGAGCCACTCAGGCGCCCCTGGTTTATTAATCTCTTAAGTTATACTTGATATATAACATTTCTCCTCCTATCACCCTTGTTTCCAGACTATTTGAAGAAACCACAGTATCTAATAGATTGTCCTACATTATGATCTTTTGCTTCTTCATGTGTTTTAACTTATTCTTCTACCCTTACTGTTTCTTGTAAACATTAGCTCTAAACGCTTGATTAGATTCAGGTAATTTTTTCTTTCTTTTGGCAAGAATACTTTGTTGGGAGGGCTCTTTGTTTTCTATTTTGTAAAACAGGAAATACATAATGTCTGGTTGTCTCATTTAAGTTAAGATTGACCTGACATTCAGGGGTCATCAGCCTGATCCATTCATTATAAAAGTTCCTTCAACTTTTGATCTTTGATTTTTACAGTCAAAATGATTGTTAATTAGATCTATTATTTCTTTAGAGATTCCAAAATAGTAATTTTCTTTTTTTCCCCCAGCTTTATTGAGGTATAACTGACAAATAAATTTGTAATATATTAAAATGTCTAATGTGATGATTTGGTATATGTATCAGTTTTGAAAGGATTCCCACCTTGAATTAATTAACAGATCCATCACCTTACAGATGTACACTTTTTTTTTCTCTTTTTTGGTGAGGACACTTACGTTCTGCTCTTAGCAAATTTCAACTATGCAACACAGTACTATCAACTATTGTCACCATGTTATTCATTAGATGCTCAGACTTTGTTTATAATTTATAACCACCATTCTACACTCTGTTTCTGTGTTGTTGTTGTTGTTTTTTAAGATTCCATGTATAAGTGATATCATGTGGTATTTTTTTCTCTCTGTCTGATTTATTTCACTTGGAGTAATGCCCTCCAAGTCCATCCATGTTGTCACCAACGGCAGGATTTCCTTCTGTTTCATGGTTGAATAATATTCCATTGTATATTTATACCACATCTCCTTTATCATCCATCGATGGACACTTAGGTTTTTTCCGTAACTTGACTATTGTGAGTAATGTTGCAATAAACATGAGAGTGCACATATCTTTGTGATATCATGTTTTCATTTCTTTTGGGTATATACTCAGAAGTATGATTGCAGGATCATAGGGTAGTTCTATTTTTAACTTTTTGAGGACACTCCATACTGGTTTCCACAGTTACTGTACCAGTTTGCATTTCCACCTACAACGCATGAGGGTTCCCTTTTCTGCACGTCTTTGTTGCCACATTATCTCTTGTCTTTTTGATGATAGCCATTCGGACTGGTGTGAGATGGTATCTGTGGTTTTGATTTGCATTTGTGATTAGTGATGGTGAGAATCTTTGCATGTACCTGTTGGCCATCTGTATGTCTTCCTTGGAAAAATGTCTACTCAGTTCCTCTACCCATTTTTAAATTAAATTGGTTTTTGTTGTTGTTGATAATGATTTGTATGAATGTTTATATATTTTGGATACTTACCCTTTGTCAGGTATATGGTTTGTAAATATTTTCTCCCATTCTGTAGGTCGTCTTTTCATTTTCTTGATGGCTTCTTTTGCTGTGTAGAAGCAGTTTGATGTAGTCCCACATATTTTCACTTTTGTGCCTTATGCTTTTGGTGTCAGATCCAAATAATCATTGCCAAGACTGATGTCAAGGAGCTCATTGCCAATATGTTGCATTTCTGTATATCAATAAGCAGAAGAAAGAGAAATTAAGAAAACATTCCCATTTACAACTGGACCAAAAATAATCAGATGTCTAGGAATAAACCTAACCAAAGAGGTAGAAGACCTGTACTCTGAAAACTATAAAACACTGATGAAAGAAATTGAAAATGACACAAGCAAATGGAAGGACATTCCATACTCATGGATTGGAAGAAGAAATATTATTAAATGTCTATATTACCCAAAGCGATCTATACATTTAGTGCAATCCCTATCAAAATACCAACAGCATTTTTCACAAAACCAAAACAACCAATCCTAAAATTTGTATGGAACCACAAAAGACCCTGAATAGTCAAAGCAATTTTGAAAAAGAAAAGCTAGGCTGGAGGCATCACGATTCCAAAGTTAGTTATATTTTAAAGCTGTAGTCATCAAAACAGTGTGGTACTGGCACAAAAATAGACACATAAATAAATGGAACAGAATAGAAAGCGCAGAAATTAACCCACAATGATATGATCAATTAATCTTAAACAAATCAGGAAAGAATATCCAATGGGAAAAGGAAAGTCTTTTCAACAAATGATGTTGGGAAAACTGGACAGCAACATGCAAAAGGATGAAACTGAACCACTTTCTTACATCATACACAAAAATAAATTCAAAATGGATGAAAGACCTAAATGTGAGACTTGAAACCATAAAAATCCTAGAGGAGAACACAGACAGTAACTTCTTTGACATTGGGCATAGCAACTTTTTCTAGATCTGTCTCCTGGGGCAAGGGAAATAAAAGCAAAAACAAACTATTAGGACTTCATCAAAATAAAAAGCTTCTGCACAGCAAAGGAAATAATCAGCAAAACCAAAATGCAACCTATTGAATGGGAGAAGATATTGCAAATGACATGTCAGATTAAGGGTTAGTATCCAAAATATATAAAGAACTTATACAACTCAACACCCCCAAAATGAATAATCCAATTAAAAAATGGGCAGAAGGGCGCCTGGGTGGCTCAGTGGGTTAAGTGACTGCCTTTGGCTCACGTCATGATCCCGAAGTCCCGGGATCGAGTCCCACATCGGGCTCACTGCTCAGCAGGGAGTCTGCTTCTCCCTCTGGCCCTACCCCCTCTTGGGCTCTCTCTATCTCACTCTGAAATAAATAAATAAAATCTTTAAAAAAAATTTAAAAAGTAAAAAATGGGCGGAAGACATGAATAGGCATTTCTCCCAAGAAGACATACACATGGTCAGTGGACACATGAAAAGATACTCATCATCACTTATCAGGGAGAATCAAAAATGAAAATCACAATGAGATATCACCTTACACCTGTCAAAATGGCTAAAGTCAACAACACCAGAAACACCAGGTGTTGGCAAGGATGTGGAGAAAAAGGAACCCTCGTGCACTGTTGGTGGGAAATGCAAACTGGGGAAGCCACTCTGGAAAGCAGTATGGAAGTTCCTCAAAAAGTCAAAAATAGAACTACCTTATGATCCAACAATTGCATCATTGGGTATTTACCCAAAGAATACAAAAAACACTAAATCAAAAGGATACATGCACCCCTATGTTTATAGTAGTATTATTTACAGTAGCCAGGATATGGAGGCAAAGCAACTGTCCATCAACTGATGAATGGATAAAGATGATGTGGCATATATACAATGGAATATTATTCAATCATAAGAAAGAGTGAGATCTTGGCATTTGCAACAACATAGATGGAACTAGAGGGTATAATGCTAAGTGAAATAAGTCAGAAAAAGACAAATATCAAATGATTTCACTCATGTGTGGAGCTTAAGAAACACATGAAGAGAAAAAGAGACAAACAAAAAACCAGACTCTTAACTAGAGAGAACAAACTGATGGTTCCAGAGGGGAGGTAGGCGAGGGGTTGGAAGAAAGAGGTGAAGGGAATTAAGAGTCCACTTGTCATGTTGAGCACTGAGTCATGTACGGAGTTATTGAATCACTATTGTATACTAATATAATACTATTGAAACTAATATAACACTGTTAACTACACTGGAATTAAAATTAAAAAATTGAAAAATAAACATTTATTTTAAAATAAAAAAAAGACACGTGAAGTAATTATGGGAAAGCACAACCACTTGCTAGATGTTAATGGTGGAGACACGGGGGTCCGTTATGTTACTATTCTTTTGGTCTTTTCCGTATGTTTGAAGTATTGCACTGACATTTGTAAAAGGAGTGGATGAAGAACAGATGGGGGTGATGTGACTGTGAGAATGCGGTGAGGGGTGGAGGGGGTTGAGAAGGGCTGAGATTTCGGATCCCAGTGACGGGTGAATTGCAGTGCCTTGAAGAGTTGCACTTGCCACGTGACAATCAGGAATGAGCCGGAGGGTGACAGCACCACTTCTGGGTGCATGACATTTAAAATTCTGGCTGGATGTCATCTACGAGTGCCCCTGAGCCCACAGGCAATGCTCATTCTGCATCATCAGTAGTTTTGAGAAGAAAAGTAGCAGGATGTGGTTTACGGGCTTCATACTCGGCTTTTCCCAAAGCACTTGAGAGCGACAGTTTTGAAGCGGAAAAACCAGGGGGGCGAAAAACATACAGAAATCATAGAAAGTTCCTAAAAAAACAATATCAATGAAGGGACCTGCCATTTAGCTCAAGATGGGTACCTGATTGCCTTCAAAGCCAAGGGTAAAAAGCCTCGGCGCGCGGTGGGTGGGGGCTCTGGGGCAGGAGCACCCAGAGGACTGGGTCATTCCGGGCCAGCAGAGCAGGACTTGCTTCTCCAAGTAGACTTGCACAAATAACATAGCCCCCCAACAGACAGCTTTTGGACTTAACTTGCGCCTCCCCTCCCCCACCCCTTCTCCAAATGAGGAAGGGGCCACGAGAGAGCAGCCAGACCCCTGGGACTCCATCATCTGGGCTTGTCCTCGGGGCTTCTGCTTAAATAATCTGACTCCCAGCAGTCGAGGCTCAAGACACCGTGCAATAAGAACTCCTCAGTGGGAGTCAGAAGCCTGGGTCCCCGTCCCCGTTCTGCTGTAAAGCATCTGGTGAATTCGGGATACATTTCTTAAGGACTCTGATTCTTGTCGAGGACTTGATCTTCAGAGTCTCAGCACTGTGTGGATTTCACTGAGCGCCTCTTGTCGACTGAGTCACACAGTAGCAGCCTGGAGAAGCATGTTGGAAAAGATTGAGAGCTGGTGTCTGGGTCTGGGTGCAAGTGTGTTCTGATTTACTAGCCGTCGTTGACATTGGGGGGCGGGCAGTGGCTAACTAATGGCCCTGCATTTGCCCTTCCTGATCTCCAGAATTCTACAGATTCCCACCCCCCCCCTTTTCTAAGGGGATTAGATACACAGGCAGAGTTTTCAGGAGGGACAGAGACATATTTTGGACACTACTTTACCCCTTAGTGCCTCTGGCAAAACAGACCATTTCCTCCAGGCTGATGGGCAGCATCAGAGATTAGAGAGGGTAAGAAACAAACTGAATATTCACCCCAGAATGAGTCCACGTGGACTCTGCGGGATTTTCTCTGCCCTGAATCTTCAGTGCCACCTGCTGAGGCAGCCAGGAAGTGTCGCCAAGCCCGTGAAAAGATGTGCGATCACACTAAGAGGAAACTTTTGCTTTTTACAGAAGACCACACGTTTTCATCTCATAATGGAGCTGCCCGGACACGATAATATTTTAATAGGTGAATCCTTTTGAGAAGCTCTTACACCATTTTGAATTCAATATGAACAGCAGTCGTGAGTCGGTGGTCAATACCTGTTGAATCATTGTTTCGTGTTTATTTTTTTAAGGAAGATATCTTGGTGTCATTTATTAACTTAGCAACTTATTGATAAATTTATGATAAAAAGGTGATAACTGCATAGTTATATGAATGGATACAAAAATACATATAAAAATAGATTTGTAACAATTCTTGTTCTTGGAGATAAAGAGCCAACTAATTACTGAGAAATGAATATTTGAAAACTATCACTTGGTAAGCAATCCACAGGTTTTATTCCTAAAAGAGACTAATTATTTCTTAGAGTAACTTTGTGATCTCAGCTGTTTATAAATTTACTTACTCTCTACAGGAGTAAGAATGGTTACAAAAATATGCAGCCTATGGTAAGCACACTTCTCTCTAACATTTGTGGAAACTAGAACAAAAGTACAAATGGAAGCCAGTATACATATGCATTAATATTTAAAAGTTATGAACTAAAAGGTTGAACAATGAGAAAGTCCCTTTCTCAGCGACTCACGACACACATTAAGATAGTAGAGGTTTTTAGATTCTCTGATGGCAAGAAATCTGTCTAATCCAGTGTTTCCTCAACTTAGTTGAACATGACTTATTTATTTTAAAGCATTTCAGATACGGGGCTCTCACACACCAGACACCATGCCAGGTGGTTGGCATACGTGAGCAGATTTACACCTCATTACATACAGCCTGCGAGTTTACAGAGGAAGGAGCTGAGGGCTGAGGGGACTTTTGCAGTGCACATTGTTAGCAACGGTGCTGGAACTGAAAGCCAGGCCTACCTGACGCCTAAGTGTAGGCTGTCCCCAACTCCACCACATGGACTCTGGACACGCCATTGCAGTTTCCACATGGCGAGGGGCAGGATCTTCTGTTTGGCAAGGCGAAACGTGGTCATAAGAGGCCTCATTTTCAGTTGGCTTTTCCCTGGGATAGAGACACCTTAAAGGCTCCTCTTGGAGAAGCAGGTGATTTGCTTCTCCTGGATGTTAGACATTGTGGCCTGCCTGTGACAAGAGGCACTGTGTCACTCTTTGCAAACTCAGCTGTCTCCTCCCAAAGCTGGTCTCATTTTGCAGGATATCTGGAGAGAAAGGATGTCTCTGGGGAATTTGTCATTTGTGCAACCTGCATCGGCTCCTGTTCCTTCCCAGGCCTGTACTGGGCTTGGGTTTCTTAGCCACGAAAGCAGAATTTATAGTCGAATTCTCTGAGACTCAGGTTCAAAGGCTTTTCCTGCAGAGATCATAGATTTTGTACCTTACCAACGAGGAGTAGCTGTGAAAGAACCGACAGTTCCAGAAGGTCACCTGTTCAGACGGTATTTTTAGGCAGACTATTTTGGGAGCTGTATAGATGTAAGTTGAATGAGAGCAGTCCTTTTGGAGAGGGGGCAGGGCAGGACAGGCTCTTGGAACCGTGGCTCTATCCTTCACACTCTGCGACCCTGAGTCAGTTTCCTCACACAGCCAAAGGAGGCAAATGTACCTCGTTCTTCAGGCTGAACTGAGGAGGTTCTGAGTATCTTCGTTCTCTTGTTCCAAATTGTTATGAGCCCATGAAACCCAACACAGACTACCAGCTAAAAAAACAGCTGACAGTGGGGCGCCTGGGTGGCTCAGTTGGTTACGCATCTACCTTTGGCTCAGGTCATGATCTCAGGGTCCCGGGATCAAGTCCTGCAGCGGGCTCCCTGCTCAGCGGGGAGTCTGCTTCTCCCTCTCCCACCCCCCCTGCTTGTGCTCACTCTCTCACTCTCTCTCTCTGTCAAATAAATAAATAAAACCTTAAAAAAAGCGGCTGGCAAGATTTGTTGAAGTGGATGTGAAAACCTGCGTGTCTGACCCACGTTGTAGAGAATATTCTGGATTTCCAATCCCCCCCCTGCTCCAACAGTGGATTAAAAAGACAGTGAATTTAAGAAGTTTGAGGAGACAGGAGGAAATCCAGACTTTTCATGTGGATTAGAAATAGGATTACGGCACATCACGGAAATACATTTGTATTACATAAGTGATGCGTGTGTATTATATACCCTCCTGACTGTGTGCTTGGTTTGAAGCTAGGCGCCCACACGGGGCGGCTGGTGCCTCCCTCCCCTTCAGAGTTCCCACGTGAGAAGACATTCTCTGCTCCCACACCCTCAGGGAGAAGCTACAGATTTGAGTGGCTCAGTGTGAACCGGCCCACCTTCACCTTCAAGGTGATGCTGCCTCTGTCCATGTTCAGAACCCGTCTCTGAGCCTCTGTGGCCTTAACAGTGAGCCGGTGGGGCCGATTTTCGCTACCTGGCCTTGGATGGCAGAGTAGTGAACAGCTACCCTGGGGGCCCCAGAACAAAAGTCCAAGCTCCGCGGATGGAAGGGCAGGCCGGCCAGAGGTCTACTTGTGTGAGGAGCCCAGGAGCTTCGGGGAAGGGAGAATTGATGCTTGGACATCAGCTCCTCCACGAAACCCCTCTCCGTTTTAGGGGCGTCATTGAAACCAAACCCCAGCCTCCTGGGACCAACTCTGAGTCTGGGAGGAGGGGAGCTGTAACAGGGGATTGACTTGAACACAGGGATTGCATCTGTTCCAGCCCCAGAAGCAGGTGCCGGGCAGTTCACCTTCATGGGCTAGGGCAGTAATTCTAAGTGTGGGATGCACTGGTTCCAGAACCCGAGAGGCCTGGCAGGCATTGTTTTTTCCTCCCCCTTTCCCCCAGAGAGCCAGTTGTTCACCACCGCTGGCTCAGACGAACGGAAGTGGCCAGAGGGGGACTGATGGACCAGGTAGAGCCCCCGTAAGCCAGACTTCAGTCGGTCTCTGTTTGTCACCTGATACTACATACGCCCTACTCTAACAGGAGGCAGTGATGATGCTCCGGGCACTCTGGGCAACAGTGTCACCTCAGATCCCGTGGGCAGTCATCTTAGAGCCTCTGAGCTCTCCCCCCACCAGCCTGCAGTCACCCGAGGAAACAGCTAGGGCTCTTTTGGGAAGGCGATCATTGCACTATGTTCTGGCCACAGGGTTGTGGGGCCTTTCCTTCTGGGGATCTGGCCATCTCTTCAGTCAGTGGGTCTTGGATCTGAAAACTCTTTCCAGTCGGGGAACAGAGCAAAGGATCTTGACTTGTTATTGAGGCAACGGGCTCTCAGCCTCCAGCTCCTCTGTACCCTCACTTTTCACCTACCTAGTTTGCTTGTAGGGTCACAAGAAAATTCAGGATATCCTATTAACCATTTCCACAACTCTGTGTGGCTGAGGGCCCCTGGGCTGCCCGTCCGACATGGCTGGTTACTAAGGTAAGGCAGCTCCCTGGCTTCGGGCTGGGAGCACGGTCTCCTGGTCTCTCTCATTCTGGGGCCCGTCACCCTGACGTACCCCACCGTCAGCACTGGTCGGCAGAGGAGAGCCACGCACTGGTATATCCCTTATGGCACATGCTCTGGGCCCTCCGCTGGTGGGACTCTGGACCCACAGCATCTCCAGCCAGCATGCCACCTCTCTGAAACTTTCGATTTCCTCTAGCACCTTCTAGGGCAACTTAGGCATTCGTACTGCAATCAGAGTGGGTCATCATTTTCTCCAGACTCTACGAATCACCTGTTACATGCAGGGCACGTGCGTGGCTCAGTCAGTTAAGGGTCCAGATCTCGATTTCAGCTCAGGTCATGACCTCAGGGTCGTGAGATCAAGCCCCGTGTCAGGCTCCGCACTCAGCTTGGAGACGGCCTGAGTTTCTCTCTCTCCTCCTCCCTCTGCCCCTCCCCTCCTCTAAAATAAATAAATAAATCTTTAAAAAAGAGAGCCACCTATTATATGTAATGGAATATTATCCAATCCAAAATAAAACAAATCAAAACAAAGCAGGAAATCCTGTTATTTGCAACAAGGTAGATGGAGCTTGAGGGCTTTATGCTAAAGTGAAATAAGCCAGACAGAGAAAGACAAATACCGTCTGATCACATTTATATATGGAATCTAAAAAAAAAAAAAAAAAATGGAATTCATAGATCCCAAGAACAGATGGGAGGTTGCCAGAGGAGGAGAGTGGTGGGTGAGTGACATGAGTTAATGTGGTTGAAAGATACAAACTCCCAGTTATAAGAGGAATAAGTTCTGGGGGTGTAAAGTGTAGCAGAGTGACTGTGGTTAACAATACTGTGTATTTGAAAGTAGCTAAGAGATTGGGTCTCCTAAGTCCTCATCACAAGAAAAGATTGTAACAGTGTGAGGTGGTAGACGTTAACTAGACCTGTTGTGGTGATTATTACATAATATATACATATACCAAATCATTGTGTTGTACACCTTAAATTAATGCAGTGTTATACGTCCAAAAAAAAAAAAAGTCATCCGAATTAGGCAGAATAATACCCCTCCCCACCCCCAAAGATGTCTGTGTCCTAAATCCTGGAACCTGTGAATTTGTTACCTTCCCTGGCAACGGGAAGTTCGCAGCTATGATGAAGGTTCTTAATTTAATTAAAATTAAGGATGGGGAGAAGGGCCTCGGTTATCCACGTGGACGTCAATGTGATCACCAGGGTCCTTATTAGCGGAAGACGGAACCAGCTGGTCAGAGAGCGAGATTCGAAGGCGCCGTGCAAGGCAGGGGCCATAAGTTAAAGAATGCCTACAGCCTCTAGAAGCCTCTAGAAGGAAACAGATTTTCCCCTTGTCTGCAGAAGGAACCCGGCTTTGCCGACATCTTGATTTTCGCCAGTCACATCCATCTTGGACTTCCAATCTCCACAGCTATCAGGTATGAGACCTGTGTTGTTTCAAGCCGTTTCAGCTCGTGATGATCTGTTATAGCAGCCGAGAACTAATATAGCCCCTGCCATGAGTTCGCCCCTTCCCTAGGGATTTGTCTCCAAAGTGCCTCTAGTCTATGGACTCTGCCTTCTCCGTTGGCCCTCGAATCCAGCCCACACACAATCCAACCCCAGGGGTTCTCCTTTGGCTTCTGCTCGTATCTGCTAGGCAATCTTTGTCATTCCTTCTGGGGGTATAACCTCTTTCCTCTCCTATCAGCCCCAGCGTGTCCGAAGCTGGGTCACGCTGGATTTGACCCTTTCTGTTGGCCTGACAGTCGGGCTCCCAGGAGGTGGGAGCGTCGCCTTAGGGGGACGCCTGTTGCCTGGTGCAGGAGAAGCTTCTGCAGTGTCTTCCCACACAGGGCACATGCTAGTTCTTCTAGCAAGGGTCTGGAGGGACTCTGCAAGCTTTTGGAGGGGGGAGGGTATCTGTAGAGCCAAGATGCTTAGGGGTGTCCACCCAGACGTCCCCATCCCCACATTCAAGGGTCCCATGTTTTCCCAACCAGAGACATGGTTTCAGCTTAACTGACCTATTTTGGGTGAGTATTTAAATGTGAGTCACTGTATGAATTCAAGGACAGCACTCCATGAGTCAGCAAAATCATATACTGGGCACAGTAGACTCAGTAAATATTTGTGAGGTAAAGAGGAAGAAGGGACACTTTACAATATTCCAAGAGCAATAGGTATATGCTCAGAGAAAAGACGAGAACAGGTTCTAGAGCCACTAATCCTGCTTTATTATTGAAATGTCTCTGGAGTTCTGCAACTCCAACTATCGGGTTCGGAATAGGCTCCTCAGCTCTTTGCTTTTCCACGGCAAGAGATAAGCTACTGACGAGGTCCTCGGGTTCTCTCAGCCCGGAGCTGTCTGTCCACCACCCTCAGTTTCACACTGTCCTTCTGTGCAGCGTTACTACAACCCGGTAATGACTCACCAACTCTCTCATCTTTGCAAGACTCGTTCCCCAATATCTTGCAAATGGCGGAGTCACTGTACTGTCGGCATTTCCTTCCACCAGGGCATTTCCCCAGGGTAACACCAGGGAAATCTTCAGCCAGTAGGCTGCCGCCTGCAAGGGACGCTCTGTGCCCTACCTTCCATTAAGGATGGAGTCATCCCTGCCTGTTGGGTCATGATGGAGCCAGTCCTGAAACCTCACAGTATTGGCATCCAGAAAGGGCATCATCAATGGTAGCTGAACAAATCAACAAAACAGTGGTTTTCTTGGACCACTTCTGGGATCACCTGTGCCATCCAAGAAGCAGATGCCCAATGAGAATAGACATGCAAGAGACTCTCTGTTGAGGATCTAGGGGAGGGAGCAGAAACCGGTTAGAGAAGCTGCAGACCATAGTGCCCACCTGGCATTTGTGAAAGGAGAGTAAGGGGGGAAGGAGGGATTGCATCCGAAGATCCTCAGACCACAGTGCATCTTGAGAAAGTCTCGGTGAGGCTGGATGGGGAAACATTGAGCAACGCTTGCTTGAAAGTCATGGTCTGGTCCTCGTACCCCTGCTGGGCTCCATCACTGTCTGGGAGCATCCCCGGGGAAAGTGTGGCCCTGTCATGAGCCAGGTGGCAGATCCCACTGTGGCAATGTCTCCCTTACAGGTGGTTTGAGTGGCTAACCTCCATGGCCACCGCAGAGGGAAATACCCTCTGTTCGGGAGGGAAGCTGCCACGTTTGAAACTTGACAGTGCAGCTTGGTAGCCATGTGATCAATTTCTGTAAGCCCTGGTTGTCGCCTCTCAGATCGTGAGACTCAGAGTACCTGTCTTACAGGAGAGTTGGGAGGCTGAAATGAGTGCAGAGGTGGAAAAGTCGCGGGACACAGCTTGGCGCACGGCAAGGGCATCGGGAGCGGTGACCGAACAAATCAAAGGGACAGGATCGGTGGCTCGAGAACCTGTTCTCTTCTTCGAGTCCACCTGTTGCTCTAGGAAATTCTGGAGGGTGTCTGCCCTATTCCTCTTTATTGTTTGACAAATGATTATGAACAGTCCCCTCTGCACACCATAAAACTTGGCTGATCCCGTGGTGCCATCTTACAGGTCACTGTTATTAATGTTCTGCGAATTCTCTGAAATCCTCATAAACTCGAAATGTGTGCCTACCATGGGGTCACTTTCGTTTCGTTCCCTGTCTTTCAGGGAACTCAGGTTCTAACTGGGAGATACAGCGATAGGACGAATAATTGAAATGTAAGGCAAGGGGCGCCTGGGTGGCTCAGTCGGTGAAGCGTCTGCCTTCGGCTCAGGTCATGATCTCAGGGTCCTGGGATCGAGCCCCGCATCGGGCTCCCGGCTCAGCGGGAAGCCTGCTTCTCCCTCTGCCTCTGACCCTCTGCTTGTGTTCTCTCTCTCTCTCTGTCCAATAAATAAATAAAATCTTAAAAAAATAAAAGAAATGTAAGGCACGATTGAGAGAAAGAACATGAGAGAAATGGGCAAGGCAGAAACGAAAAATGCAGGCATAAGGCAGCAGCAGAAGGACTTTTCTCAATGACGGGATCGGGGAGTCCTCCAAGGGCGAGGTTTTACTGTATTTGAGTTGAACCCTAAAGCAGAAGGTACCTTGTGACAAGTGGGAATAGCTAAAAAGATAAGAGGGACAAGAAGGGAGGTAGACGTAGGGGAGAAATTCCAGGCGGAAGACAGGACTCGACGGGTAGAGCAGCAGGGGAAGTTTTTCCTGGGGGTTTTGAAGAGGTGGGTCCCAGAGCAGGTGCCGTGTGTGTGCAAAGAAAATGGGGTGGAAGACACCTTTTACCAAGATTACTGTGGCCTTCTTGAATGCCCTTCAAAGTCACTTGGGAAAATAGTGAATGGAATTCCTTGCAAGCTGTTTCTCCAATGTGACTCTGCTAGGAGACCGAACCGGGTTTTATTAGGGCCAAACAGGCAAGGGGTCCTGGAAATCGTTTTGCCTGGGAACAGTGCCCCCATGTTTGCAGCGTAAACTGAAGACTGATGGTAGGAGAATCTCTGGCCAGAGGGGAGATGTCACCTGGCTACTCCTACAGATTGTCTTCCAGGGTTGAGAATATGGCAAACCCAAGCCAGTCTTCGAGATAAGCTACTTAACTATCCAGAAAATGTTCACTCTCATCATTTTGGAGGTTAAATCTTTCTAAATTAGATTCCATATTTCCTTACTTGATTAAGCATAGGACTCTAAGAATAATTCAATTGTTTTTAATGGCTCAGGGTCATCATTATGGACATTATTATGCCTGGTTACATAAAATGAAATGTTTGGAGTTTAAGTGTGTTAGACCTTTTGCCCCTGGACTAACAGTACTACCTACACATTCAAGTTTCTTAAAATTAATTATTATTAATTCTTGTTCGTGTCCTTGCTCTTGATAAGAAGCAGTAAGGTCCTTGCTAATGCCAATTGTCAGGGTGGGGGGGCGTGTCTAAATTAAAGCAAAGGGTCTTTGGGATCAGTTTGCATTTCAGAAGCCTGGGTTGAGCTAAAGGATGCTTCTAATATGGACAGCTAATTATGAGAAAATGAATAGGTGGGTCTTCTGCAAAATTTGGTTTCTGCCCTCAGCCCTGTCCCCAAGTAGTTAATTTTTTGGCATCCCACAACCTTTGTCAGACTAATTTCCACATTTAGAAAGTGGACATTTGGAAACCTGAGGTCTCGGAGTGATGAATGCAGGGCAGACTCAGGTACCAGACTGTATTTATGATTCCCTAATGTCTTGTCTTGCAAGTTGGCAAGTTAGCTGCGTGAGTTAGTGAACTTCTTTGCGTCTTTCTGTCTCCTTCTCCATTTTGATGGACGGTGACCTAGGTCTCACAGTTGCTGTGGAGCGTGTGTAGGACACACGGGGTGGGGGCAGTTCCCCTCGCAGGGTCTGGCAACCCAGTAGAGAATACTTGTTAGCTCAAGTCCCTTTCTTCAACTGAAGTCTTCTCAGTAAGATTAAGTGCCTACCAGGTCAGAATTCCCCAGGCTGGTCCAAAGTCTCGAAGTGTCATTAGCCAAGTAGACCACTGGATGTCACACTTGATCTAACTTAGCGCACGCACACACACGCACAGGGTCCAGTGCACCTTGGCTTGGCAGGTCTTAGGCTTGTCGAGGTGGAGTAGACTGTGGTGATCTTTGAAACCAGAGTCAGCTGCAAGCCACGGGCAAGTTTTGTTTCGCATGTGTTTTATTGTTTTCAGTTTTAATGAAACTTGGATGCATTAGGACTGTCCCGTTTCCCGGAGTCCTCCCCGGGCCCTTCACTCATGTGGGTTCGAGGCAATAAAGTGAGGAGCGCCGGATCTCACTTTATAGACGAGGGGACTTACCGCCCAGATGCCTTCACAGTTTCACCAAGGACACAGGCTCCAGGTTCACAGTCAATGTGGGACTAGAGCTGGTGTCACTTAACTCCCAGGTTGGCCCCTGGCATCGAGCCAGGCACTTTCGAGATAAATCAAGATTATGCACCTTCAGGACATTCCTGTTGTGCAGAAGCAGGTGAGAAGCATCATTATCGGGCTGAAGCTCTGTCCTAAGCTCTGTCCAGTTGACAAGCTCAGAATATTTTGGCTTTCACATAGGCGTTCGATTGAATGTTTTATCCCATGAATTTGGTTGGCGGGATGGGACTGTGGTTGGACACTGGAGCATGTTTCCCAAGGCACTTAGCAGAGATATATTAGGCTAACAAGAAAGTCCACAACCTCCAACAGGAAACGAGGAAGACAAGCCAAGGGTCATGATTTATCCCAGCTCTTATCAGAAAAAAGCAAGCCAACAGGGCTCTTGCTGGGTACTAATGAGTTACAGTGTAACCACACACACACACACACACACACGTTTAAATTTTCATAACTACCAGATGGAGGATAGGCTAATAGTGCTCGCAAGCTACCCACTCACTGCCTTTGGAAAGAGCAGGTCAGAGAGGGCAATTATCTCTCAAAGGAAGATTTCCCTGGTTGTGTTCTCATTAGGACAGCAGAAGGGTTGTTTCTGGGATTATGTCCGCAGAACTGAATCACCTGTAGGAGCTACCAAGATAAGAGGAAATCAGGCTTCCCTTGAAAATGTTTTATTGCCTAGGGTACTGGTTCCCCGGTTGCACACATTTTGGGGAAGATACAGTGCCTTCCTTGGGGGCTGGAAATGCGGAGGGTGAGCCATGCCTATCTCGTTAGTTGATACGAATTTTGAAGGTTCTTAAGAGAGCACACTGGCAGTATCTTTAAAGCCTGTTATGAAGAATCCTTATGTCAATGAAAGAAGATAGTGTAGCCTTTAGAACAAATATTAAAGAGCATCACGTCCAGCCATTTCATATCACAGAACCGCGGAAATGCAGGCCCTCAGGTGATAGAGGACTTACTGGGGGTCGCAATTAGCTGAGCCAACGTTTTTCCCTTTTTATTTTTTCTTTTTCTGCTAACATACTTTCTTGTACCCAGATCACCAGAATCTTCATCCCTTGACTTCTCTAATTGCCATGTTGCTTTTACTATTTTTATACCCATTTGTTTGTTTTGTTTATTTTTATACGGAGGTCTTGTTGACATCGTCAATGAAAAACATAATAAAATCGTACAATTTGGTGTTTTGACATGTATATACTCACAAAGCCGACATCACAGCCAAGATGATGAACAGGGCACTTCCTCCTTCAGGGTTTGGTGCTGCTGGTGGAGTCCATCCCTCTGCCCTCCCGCAGGCAACCACTGATCTGCTTTCTCTCACTGTAGGAGGGTCTGCATATTCTGGAATTTTATATAAATGGAATCACACAGTGTGTACACTCTTGGTTTGGCTTTCTTCATGTAGCATACTTATTTTGAGATTCATCTGTGTCATAGCATGTATCAGGGGTTCATTCTTCTTACTGCCGAGCAACATTCCTTGTATAAATGTATCAAAATTTATTTGTTTATTCATCTATTGGTAAGTGTTTGAGCTTTTCCCAGTTGTTAGCTATTACGAAAGAAGCAGCTATGAACATTAACGTACAGATCTTATTTTTTATTTGTTTGTTTGTTTTATTGTACTGGCAAGAAGCCCCCCCCCCCCACCGCCCCCGCCAGCAGAGTGCTGAAAAGAAATGGTAGAATTGTTCCTGATTTCACAGGGAAAGCCTAGAGTTTTTCACCATTTATATAAGGTTAGTCATAGATTTTTTTTGTAGATCCCCTTGATCATTTGGGGGAAGTTCTTTTTAATTCCTATGGGGCTAAACATTATTATGATCACAAGCTTTTAGAGTTTCTTTGTCTGATTTTGATATTGCGGTAAAGCTGGCCTCCTAGGAGAAGCAGGGAAATATTCCTTCCTTTTCAATTTTCCAGAAGAGTTTGTATGGAATTGATATTTGTTCCTTAAATATCTGGTAGAGTTCATCAGTGAAGCCATGTAGACATGACGTTGGCTTGGGGGGATGTTTTTATCTACAAGTTTAATTTCTTTAATTTCTTTTTTTCTAAAGATTTTATTTATTTATTTGAGAGAGAGAGAATGAGAGATAGAGAGCACGAGAGGGAAGAGGGTCAGAGGGAGAAGCAGGCTCCCTGCTGAGCAGGCAGCCTGATGCGGGACTCGATCCCGGGACTCCAGGATCATGACCTGAGCCGAAGGCAGTCGCTTAACAAACTGAGCCACCCAGGCGCCCCTCTTTAATTTCTTTAATAACCATTGACTATTCGTGTTATCTATTTCTTCTTGATTAGACTTTGGTCATTTATGTCTTTCAAGGAATGTGCTCATTTTACAAACTGCCGAATTTCTTTTAACATATTCATAATATTCCTTTATTATCTTTTTAATATCTGCAGAATCTGTGGTGTCTTAGCTAATTTTCTTTTCTCCTCTTTTTCCTGACCAGTTTGGCTAGAGGCTTACTAATATTATTGATCTTACTAAAGAACTGCCTTTTGGTCCTGTTGATTTTCATTCTCATCTTTTCAGCATGCTCTAGCGTGCCCTCTTTTTCTATATTAAAAAATGATTTGAGGCCTTCTTTCTAATATATGTATCTAGCGCTATACATTTCTCCCTAAGTACTTTTTTGTGCTATCCCAGATACTTTAATATGTTGAGTTTTCATTTTCATTCAGTTCAACTTACGTTCTAATTTTTTTTCTTTGACTCTTTTTTTGTTTTTGTTTTTTTTTTTTTGGAAAGCATATTACTCAGTATCTAAATATTTGGGTATTTTCCAGATATCTTTCTTTTGGGGAGGGGGGCTTGGCTTTTTTTTAAATTGCTTTTTTGTTTTCTAAACTAGACTCCACACCCCATGTGGGGCATGAACTCACAAACTTGAGACCAAGGGTCGCAAGCTCAATACTGACTGAACCAGCCAGGCGCCCCTTCCAGATATCTTTGTTACTGATTTTCAATCTGATTCTATTGTGATTGGAATGTAGTCTGTATGACTGGAATTCTTTGAAATTCACTGAGATTTCTTTTGTGGCCCCGAATATGGTCTATCTGGGTAAATATTCTTTGTGTATTTTAAAAGAACACATATTCTGTTGGTGTTGGGTAGAGTAGTCTATAAATGTTGATTAGGTCAAATTAGTTGAAAAAATTAGCGTTTTTCAAATCTTTCATATTTTCACTGATTTTCTATTTGTTCTGTAAATTGCTGAGAGTACATTTCAATCTCCACCCATAATCAGGAATTTCTTTATTCCTCCTTCCAATTCCCTCAGTTTTTGCTTCGTGAATCTTAAAGTTCTATTAGTAAGTGTATAAACATTTAGGATTGTTCTGTCTTCTTCAAATGAACTCCTTTATCATTATGACGTAGATGTCTTTACCCCTGGCCATAATCTTTGCCATGTCTTTTTGAGTTGTTTTTTTTTTTTTTTCCTGAGTATGTGTAGCATGGGGTGAACCTGGAATTTCTGTCCCTTAGTACACAGGTTGAGGGATTTCCCCTCCCCGCTCTCCTTTCTGGGATTTCTCTTATGTTCGGTCTCCAGGGGCTCCTTTGCTTCATCCCTTTGGCTAGAAGGGCGTGTTTTCTGAGTCCTCCTGTGCTCTCACGCTTCTCGCGCAGCTCTGTACCACTGCGTCTGCTCTCTGGGTAGAGAGCCTGGAGGAAATGGTGAAAATGAGGGTTCTCTCCATACTCTTCCCCCTCTGCCTGGTTAGAGGCGTCTTCTTGGGGAGGGGGAGTGGGGGAGTAGGGGGAAATGGGGTCCCCTGTGCTGCTGTTGCCGCCCGTCTGGTCACTGCATCCAGGCAAGGAGGTCAGCAATGGGCAGGACTGGGAGAGAAAAAGAATAAAAAAAGAAAAAAATAAAGACAGTCCTCCCTCCCTCTTCCCCACTGTCTGGTTCTTCCTTTCTTGGGACTCTGGTTAAAAAAGGGGGCTTTCCCTCGGAGGTTTTAGCGTTTGTACTTGTCAAATTTTGTGACTCAGGTACCCTCACGTTAAGTCCTAAGGAAATAAAGGAGAAAAAAAAAAAAAACAACAAAACCAGAAAAGTCACTACCATCATGGGTTAGTCTTCAGGTTTTGCCTTTCCACCTCGAGGAGCCTGCTAGAATTTTCTGTTGTAATCAGTGGGGGAAATAGAATGCTGTTGGGTTACTTGTTGGTACAGCGCCAGAAGTCTGCAAGCCTGATTTTTCCCTTGTTCCTTAGAGAAGCGACCCTGGAGCTTTCCATCAGAGCCCTATGTCCTCTTTGTAGATTTTTGTAATACTAATGATTTCTATTTATTGGGTTTTCACCATGTCAGACACTGGGATGAATACTCTAATGTACATGATCTCAATAAATCCTTGTCATAACGCTCTAAAAGAGAGATTATAATTTCTCCTCAGTAGATGAGGAAACAGACTCAAGCAGTTTGTTTTCCCTGTGTTTCCAACAGTTAGTCGTTGGTAGAGCAGATTCCAGTCTGCCTGGTTCCCAAGCCTCTGCTCCTAATCATTCTGCAAGGTAGCATGGGATTCAGAAGAACGATTGGAACTGCATTGAGGTGGACATTGAATATTATTTTTCTTTAACTTGACTTGACATAGTAGTGGGAATGGATCCAGATTCCCTATGTTCTTAGTTTTTAGGGGATTTCTTTCTTCTCTCTCTCTCTGTTCGCATTCTATTTGGGGGATGAGGTGCACGCATTCTTCCCCTTGCTTTTCCATGACACTCTGTCTGTACCATAAATCACTTTCTCCCACTCTTTAACTTCCTCCAAAAACCCTGTAAATTCTTTGAATTGCTAAAGCTTTTGGAAAACTGGAGCCAGAAAGACTTGCATGGAGCCCTTTTGATGTTTGGCCAGATACTTTCACTGAAGCAATGAGAGATGGGCTTGCTGAGAAAGGAGGAAAATACTGCAACGGTAGAGTAGGTTAGTCTCTTCCCTTCCCTTCTCATGCCTTCCCCTCCCATCTGCACTCCCCTCCCCCTCCCTCTTTCCCTCCGTCCTCCCTCCTCCCCCTCCTCTCCTTCTCCCCCTTCCCCCCCTCATTCTCTGCATCCCTGAATCCTTCACTCTCATCCCTCCCTGCCTTTCTCTTTTTCTTTCCACTCAATCAGCATTTCTTTCTTTCTTTTTTTTTTTTTAAAGGTTTTATTTATTTGACAGAGAGAAAGACAGCCAGAGAGAGGGAACACAAGCAGGGGCAGTGGGAGACGGAGAAGCAGGCTCCCCGCAGAGCGGGGAGCCCGATGCAGGGCTCGATCCCAGGACCCTGGGACCATGACCGGAGCCGAAGGCAGACGCTTAACGACTGAGCCACCCGGGCGCCCCTCCATCAGCATTTCTGAGCACCTCCCACCCACCGGGTGTATACAACTTCCTTAGCTTTTATTCTCCTCCCTACTGGGCATATGCCCCTGCATAGTGACAACAGCAACTTATTCATAGACTCAGAACTCGGGCGGGTTTCACAGGGTGGTGTACGGAAGCGCTGAATCACTATACTATCCACCTGAAACTAATATAACACTGTATGTTAACTCACCGGAATTAAAATAAAAAGTGAAAAAAAATGGGGTTGGTTCCTCTGATTTTGCCTAACAGCTTCAGTTACTCAGCTGACAAACACATTTGCTTGCCCTGTAAGCTTCTACCTCTTTACTTTTGTATCCGCTATCCATCGCTCACGGCAGACTATCCTGAAACCTAGTCACTTCAGAAAATGCTTCCTGAGCCATAGCTCCTGTAGAGCGACATCCAGGTGGCCCATAGCTCCGGCCTGTGCTCCGGGCCCTCTCCCCCTCTGCAGCTGCCGTGTTGGCCCTGGCAGTGGTCCGTCAAGGCTCTACTGGGACCAGACCTGCTTCCAAAGCCCAGCCACGTGGCTGTGGGCAGCCCGGGGGTTCCTCGTAGGCTGTTGGCTGGAGGCTGCCTTCGGTTCCTTGCCCTTGGCCCAGCTCACAGCCCCAGCGGCTGGCTTCATCAGGGTGAGCGAGCAAGCCCCAGCGAGAGGCCGGAGCGACGGGAAACACGATGTGTTAGAACCTCATCTTAGAAGTGCTGTTCTTTAGAGGCAAGCCGCCAGGTCCAGTGTGCCTTTGGGGGCAGAGATGATACAATGGTGGGCATACCAAGAGGGGGGGACCCCGAAA
Organism: Zalophus californianus; assembly: GCF_009762305.2. Taxonomy (NCBI): domain Eukaryota; kingdom Metazoa; phylum Chordata; class Mammalia; order Carnivora; family Otariidae; genus Zalophus; species Zalophus californianus. The sequence goes on along the minus strand of NC_045609.1, from coordinate 6,678,828 downwards.
CCATCCCTACCACAGTGTACTGTCAGTGGGTGACAAGATGTCAAGAAATTCTGAGGTCAACCTCCAGCTTCCTTGTTGTTGGTGAAGGAAGGGCTGCCAGGGGACCACGTGTGCCGTAGTTCATTTTGCCCTCACCACTTCCCTGGGGGGCAGGTGTTGTGGCGGGCTCGGCTAGTTGTCCTCAATACTCCTTATTCCACTCTTCCATGGCAAAATGGTTTTTTATGGTTGCCCAGATGAGGACGGCAGTTCATGTCGTCCCTTGTGCCTTGGCGTGGCCACGTGCTTAAGTTCTGCCCAGCGGGGTGTCAGCCACTGTGAAGTGTGGTAACGTGCAGTTGCTCTCCTCAAGGGAAGGCTAGTTAGGGGGTCCTTCCCTCTCTTTCTTTCCATCTTCCTCTACCTTTCTATTTGGAATGTATATGCCACCATCTCAGTCGTGAGGTCGAGATCCTACCAGTAAGGAGGACAAGAAGAAAGACCGGTTCCTGACACCGTGAAGCATGATACCAGCATCATACTAGCTGTTGGGACTTCTGGGGCGAGGGATGGTAAATTGTTATCTGATGTAAAGCACTGCAATTTTGGGTAGGGTCATTGGCAGCCGACCCCAATCCTAGGGAATTTGGAACTTAGAAGTGGGGGCCACCTGTAACAGAGGCCAAATAGGGGGTGTTGGCCTAGTGCAGGGTTGGCGGACTTGTTGTAAAGGGCCAAATGGTAAATATTTTTGGCTTTGTGGGCCGTCCATGGTCTTGTCACAGCTTTTTCCTTTATGTTTATTTATTTATTTAAGATTTTATTTATTTATTTGAAAGAGAATGAGAGAGAGAGAGAGAGCACATGAGAGGGGGGAGGGTCAGAGGGAGAAGCAGACTCCCCACCGAGCAGGGAGCCTGATGCGGGACTCGATCCCGGGACTCCATCCCGGGACTCCAGGATCATGACCTGAGCCGAAGGCAGTCACTGAACCAACTGAGCCACCCAGGCGTCCCTTTTTCCTTTATGTTTAAATGCCTTTTAAAATGTAAAAAATGTCTTGGCTCAGTCCTTTGAAAAGCTCACAACCATTCTTAGCTCAAGGACCAACAAAACACAGGCAGCTGGTTCTGGCCTGGAGGGATGGTTTCTGACCCTCTGGTCTTGTCCATTAGGGATGGGCAAATGTTGGCCTCAGTGCCCACTGACCTTTCTGGAGGCACGCTTTCTCATTATGTGTAGTCTCTGGGTGTTTCTCTTGTTTTCTTTATTGACTGGAAAATAATGCATCTAATTATTAAATGTCATATTTACTCTCAGAAGATGCACCAGAGGGAACTTTTACAAAAGAGGCGAATGTAAAGAAATCACCAAAAGGATACCTGTAATTATAGTAATTAATATTGAGGTATTTACTCAAAAGAAGAGTAAAACTGTGGCATTCAGGAGAGAAAAAGAGAAATCAGCAACTCATGTTGGTACTTTTTAAAACTTTATAATGTTACTTGAAAATTCAATTGAAACCATGTTGTCATCTTGAAATTACACTAGTCATCACAATACTGCATTACTTCTCATTTTACGTGATTTATGATCCTGTGGTACCATTATGTTTATATCTTCCAAACTCATGATCGTTTTCCCAATGAACGGATGTTGTAATTTTACTTGCTATATTATGATAGATCACAGTTCTATAAAATACTGTACTCAAAGTACAAAAATAAGTGCCTTATGCACATTCTTTAATACTGTTTTTAATCTCTCTTTTTTGGTACCTCAGCTAACTAACTTCACATAAATAAAGTCATTAATAACAACAAGGAGAAGAAGCAAGAGATGGTTTAACACCTGGAAACCAGAGACGCAGTTTGCTGACAGCATTTTTTTTTTCGTTGATAGGGAATAATGATGTCTGACTCTGTTGCAGTCAGAAAAGTAGGGGGGAAAAAAAGAATTCATGAAGGAATAGAAACAAAAATACCAATAATTATATGAAACATTTAAACCAGTGACAATGATGGATTGATTTTAAATACACTTATCTGTGGCTCTTCTCCTGAGAGCCCCTAAATCTCTTAGGAATTACAGAAGAAAGTACCAAATTTCAAAATAAAATGTACATTTGAAAAAAACATGTATACCTCATTGCAAGTTATTTATTGCAAAACATATAGGTATAGATAAGGCTTGTTAAAAAGATTTCGAATTTTATAAACACGGGTATATTTAGAAAACAGAAATAGTTAATAATCAAAATGTTTTCAAGTGAGTAACAAAGCATACCTGCTCTTTAATGTCATAAATCAGTATGTAAACTTGTCAATTCCACCTTTTAAAGCATATTTTAAAGCTTCTGGACCTCTAATGAAAATTGTTTTTCCTTTTTTATTTTTTTCACTTTTATGTTTCTTCTGGGGAACATATTTGAAAACTCATCTTACTTGAATAGCAATAATTATAGGTGAAGAGTTGTATGAATCTTTAAAAAGGCTTACTGTGCCCGCCTAGTATTTGGCAGTAATAGTTGAAACTTAAAATTTAGAACAGAGTTGGTTTAACGGTGGGGATTCCGACTAAGTGAAACAAACTACCGACTGGTACTGGTGAACTTAAGTGTAATTATATTCAGTTTATAAAAATGCAGAATGGATCACTAGGCTGTGAACTCCACTGTGGAATTACACACACACACACACACACACACACACACACACACGCAAATGTTCCTAGTTTCTGGCATAAGAGCAGGTTCATAGTAAATACAGATGGATCACACATTCTATGAAGGAGAGGCTTGTGGCTTTATAGCAGTAGAGATTATAATTTGTTTATTTTCTTCACTAAGAGTAAGAATTAATCTTAGTGAAGAAAATAAGAAAAGAAAAAAAAAAGGAGACATAAAGATGGGGTCACTGTATGTTGTCTGAATTGGGACACATTTGTGAGTATGAAGGGCTATTGTTAACATGGTTACGGTGGGACCACAGACATAAGCCGGGGCTGTCCCTGCAAACCGGGACCTACCATCACCCCAGAGACATTGCTAAACCCTGGGTGGGGTTAACATTCTTCAGGTTCCAAGAATTTCCTGCCGGCAGCTTACTTTCTTTAAAGCACTGTTTCTTGGCATCTCCCCTCCCCTTAGACAAAGGAATATAGGTGAAGAGAAAACAAGGTACATTCAAGAGGAGAAAAGTGAAGGAGGGAGATGCGGAAGTGTTCTAGATTTCATTCCAGGCACGTTTGAATGAATGGAAGCTTCTCGTTTCCAGAAAAATAAGTGAATTATTTTTCACTTCTATATTGGTTACTAATTTCTCTTCACTATTAGCTGAAGTTTAACGTTTTCTTTTAACTTTTCTACAAAACTGAGGTGACCTGGGGATGCAAACAGTTAACATTCTCCCATCAGTGAACCTATGTGTTCAAGGTATGCAGTGCTGTCCCTATTAAACTCACACATTTTACTTTCTATATAAACACTGTAAAAAAATATGGCTTTTAAAGTGGATATTTTGGGAACAATAGAATATTCTGTATCTATGTTTTTATTGACTGAAATTTTAAAAAAATGTTTTACTCCATAAGTAAAGTGGTAGGGCATGGGGGTCAGAAAATCTCATTTTTTTTTAAAGATTTTATTTATTTGAGAGTGAGAATGAGAGATAGAGAGCACGAGAGGGAAGAAGGTCAGAGGGAGAAGCAGACTCCCTGCTGAGCAAGGAGCCTGATGCGGGACTTGATCCCGGGACTCCAGGATCATGACCTGAGCCGAAGGCAGTCGCTTAACCAACTGAGCCATCCAGGCGCCCAGAAAAATCTCATTTTTCTAATGGTTTTACTCATTATAGCAGGACTTGCTTTACTTTGCTCTAACGTTGGCAAATATAAATATATATATCCTGGTGGCCACATTACATTTTCTTTGGCTATGTTCTTGTAAAGCTTGAAGCCTTTTCAGGACATCAGTAGAATGAAGTAAAATCTCAGCATCAAATTTGATGATCAGGTCAATTAAACACGTAACTAGTACATATCAGGTAGGAATATCGATTGCCTAGTTTCTCTGTCTTCCAATAAGTACATTAAAATTCCTAAATTATGCTACCAATATTTTCTTTTACAAGTATTTATCACAAAGTTCACTTAAGGTGTCACATTTGAAACCTAGTTTCATCTTGGACAGATGTATCTACAATAGGTAAAAATGTATCCACAGGATACAAAAAGTACCAAGTCTCCAGGTTAAGTTGTAGGTACATTTCATCTCCTGGGATTTTCTGTATGAATGCAAGGAGGGCATAAGTGATCATAGCCTCATGTGAATCCTGGAACACTTTGTTCACTTTTAATTGTAAGTTACTTTTGGGAAATCTTAGATAGGCCTGGAGTTGCACGGCAATAATACATTTTTTCCAACTTTGTAGCTTTGGAAAGACAATCTACTCAAAATACTAACTTTCTTTACTAACCCACATTCTTGAAAAGGCAACCTGGAGAATCCCCCAGTGCCCCATGGATTCAAATTGTGACCCAGTTGTCCAAGGCAGAACTATAAAACAGTCATTGAAAAATACAGTGAAAATGAACATCAATTGAAAATTATATTGAGACAATATTTATGAAAAGCTAATCTATGTGATTTGAGGAATGTGTGTGTGTGTGTGTGTGTGTGTGTGTGTGTTTAATTTTAAGTAAAACTAAAACTAATTTCCTGAATAACTATTATCAATACATAGCTATTGTGATTTCCATCCACCATTAAAAAGTTAAGGAACTATGGTTTGTTAGATATGTTTTGAAGTCAGTATTTTCTTAACACGAGGTAGCTTTCTAGCAGCATTTTGGGTGTTTTTTTATCCAAACACAGTGTGGTTTGGCCTGATACCAGGATTGGGCAGGAGTAGGAGAAGAAACCTCGCTATGTAGGAGAATGGTTATGTTGTTGTGGTTAAGGATGGTCTTCTAGCTACGGTAATGGGGTGAGAACAGGCAGCATTTTTACAAGTAAGAAAATTGATGTCCAATCTCCCTGCTGCTCCATTTCCTCCTAAATAACAGTGGTTGATTTTAATTTTCACTAAGCTATTAATTACCAAAATTTAGAAACTCAGTTCTTACTTACTAGATGCTTCTAAATTATTTGTTTGGGTATTCTGTTATCACTTGGTTGGTTGCCTCATTTTAATTTCCTCTTTATATGAAGAGTTTTTTTTCTAGGAAACAATGAAGTAAGAAATAACAAAAAAATAGATACTGATGCACAAGATATAATAGGTATTAAATAGGTGCTGATGTCCGAAGTCTAAAAATGTGAACATCATGCAAAATAAACCTTAGGTTCTACACATGATTTTTAAAAATCCCAGTTTTTAAAGTTTCGAACTCATTAGAGCCGTATCATGAGTTTATAGGGCTGTGTAGTTGCCCTACAATACTTAGTTTGGGCAAAGTAAATACAGATGGTACAGTAGACACACTGATACTTTCTATGAGTATGTTCTAATGGAATTCAAAGTATTCTCTAGATTTTACTAGAGTGAAGTAAAACTTCAGTAAAAAGTCAAACCACATCTACTCACTTGAATAAAATCGGTCCTTAGAAAGTAAATGTACAAATGCTTGTGTTTCCTCAGGCAAGTAATGAGATGGTGCTCCAGGGGCAATTTTCTCGATACTGTGATGATTTTGTATATTTAGGTTTCTGTTCTTAGCCTTTAAAAAGAATCGTAAGGATTTAATCTGGAATAAAGATTTTTCTCATATAAGATTCCTGTACTAACTAACTGTTCATTCTGATTACATTTAAAACTCTTCTGGATCAGACCTTCTTTCTATTTGGCATTGGCTAGACATCCAGAGCACTGTTTTCTTTTTTCTATTTTCAAAGATCTTAAAGAACATGAAAACTTTTGCTCTTGGAATTTGGAATGCTGTTTTGGACTCTTAACGACTTTTTGGACTAAGTAGGAACTTGCCTGCCCCGCTGTCATTACTCTTTTAGAGTATAAAAGCAGGTCTGTAGGAGAATGTTGATTTGGACCTAAGAATTGCTGATGGAGGAATTTTTCACTTTCTCATTTTTAAAATTAGTTTGGTCCAAGAGTTCGTCTGAAGCCAATATGAATTATATTTAGATTCGTACGTTTTATGAGCTGAATATTTATAAAAAATATTATTTGGCTATCTGTTTTAACTTAGACAAAATTTTTTCTTGCATTTTTTTCTATTTAATGGAAGTGAAATAAATAAGGGAAACGCTAGGGGGTAGGGTTGAAATACAAAGACTATAGCCATTCCCAAAGTTAGCTGCACACTGAAATCACCTAAGATCTTTAAATGCTGAGGCCAGGCTTCTCCCCGTGATACTCTAACGTAATGGGTATCCGGCGCCATCTTGGCACCGGCAGTCTGAAAAGCGCTTCCGGCGTTCCTAAAGTGCAGCAAGTTTGGGAACCACTAGCCTAGGGCATGTGAGGAACAATACGTAAAGCCAAAAGCACCCAGCCTTTCCGAGCGTGTGAGCTGTAGCCTTGAGGCCTTTGATGTCTGATTGGAGTTAACAGAACTGAAAGGTTATAAGGACTTTTAACTGTTGCTGGAATTTAGCTGATTTTGACTGGAATCTGGGCTGATGTTGGATCACAGGATTCCAATCAAGAGTTGACAAATTTTTCTGTCTTTGTATTTATGTTTTCCTTTGAGTCCTGCAGAATTGTGCCAGGGGTGTTTTTTGTTTTTTAGCCGGAAATTCTGGTGCTGTATGTCTTAAAGCACTAATGAGACAGAAGCAGTGGTGATTGGTGTTTGAAATTCAGAGCTCGATTATTTCTGTTTTGAACAAAAAGCTGTCATTTACGAGTATGGCAAGAAAGTAGTGCCGTCTGCTCCCTCCGTCCCAGGTTTTGTAGCTCCTACATTCTCATGAGATGTTCCTGGAGAGAGGCCTAAAGCCCTAGGGAACTTTGGTCCCGAACACCCTTGCTGGGTGTCTAAGAATCCACTTCTAATCAGCAGTGGGGGGTGTAAGGTTTTCTGTGACCACTTCAAGACCAAAGGGCTTGATATGGTAAAGCCGTCTGATATTTGTTGAAAGTAGAAGGAAGGCAAGGTAGAAGGTTCCTTGGCAGCTTGACTCTAAGTGGGTTAGACAGTCCAAGGCTGACCCCACGTTAATAGAACCGTCTCTGAATGCTGGATGGTGGTCTGGGTGCCGCAAAAACACCCAAGAAACGAGAGTAGACCTTCACTTCTCTGTTTCAAATGACTTTTCAGCCCATTCGCTGAATAGGAAGAAGCATCCTATGTGATACTCTATATATTGGATGTACTTTTTTTTTATGGTATTTGACATGAGGAAGATGCGACTGATATGAAAACAAATCCAGGTGGACAAGTCAAAATGTTTAAAATGAGAAGAAGCCATTTTAAGTTGGGGTGATTATTGTGTTGGGGGACCCTTGGGAAGGATGGGAGCTCCAGGGAAGAAGAGGTGCATTAATAAATAAACAGTGGGCCTGGATTCATTGTATCCTCACCCACAACACCTCCCATTGATTTCCAGGCGGTCCCCGGGGGGCGGTAGGGGGCAAGGAGATGGCGATCTAGGACAGGTTGATTCGGTAGAATTTTCAGACAGAAGCGATGCTGGCCCCCATCAAACGGTTAAGACTCTGGGGTTTACTTGCCTCCCCTTGTTGCCCCTAACTGGCCAGGTCTGCTCAGCCCCGGAACGCCTGTAAGGGTTGAGAGATCTCTCTCCACATCATCAGGGTGCATAATGCACGCCCCAGTCACTCAGGAACCTGGGAGAACCAGCTTTTGGGGGCAATGGCTCTTAACTTTTCTGGCAGACAGAAGGCTTCTTGACACTTGATTTCACTGGGAATTCATTCTCGTATCCTGGTTCTACCATTAGTATAAGCTGTGCAGTCTCAAGAAAGGCGTCTCTTTAGGAAAAGCAGGACTTGTGATCGTAAGGAAACTGAGAGGTTTATTTCTTCTAGAGACAGTTTCACGTGTCTTAACTTAAAAGGAAGATTTCTTCAGAAGGCTCCATATGCATCCCCTCGGGCAGTCACTGCAAAAGTGGGGTAGACCTCATATGTTGTATATGCTGCTAAATCCTGTCCGAGGGTCACCGCCTGTTTGAGCTGGGCTGCGGACATGGGTGCCGTTGCACTGGGGACAGCATATCCTGGAGGAGAGGCAGAGAAAACCTCATCAAAAGCCATTCACACTCGCTCCCTCTTGCTTTATCGTCTTCTCGTTGGAAGATGAAAAGTTAACCTCGCTTAAAGCCAAAAGTTAATATGCACATTTAAAAAAAAGTGAACTCAGGGGACCTAATATCTAGACTCATTGATTAGGGCACCGCGTGCCTCAAAGTGAGGTCAGCCGCATGTGCCGGAACGACTTCATGCTTAGAAAACTGGAAACACCGGGGGGAGAGTCCAAGACATGGAAACTTAACAGGATGCCGAGGTAATTAAAGCTTGAGATTTAGAACTTTTTCAGAGGCTCTCAGAGCTTATAAGGGAGGGGAGGTGACTGATGGGTTGGCAGGGCTGATGGGTGGGGCTCTGCGGGTCTGCTTCCGTACCCATGCCCCCCACCTAAATGAAATGTTAAAAACCATTGCTTTTACCGAAGACACAGAGGGAGTGGGTAGACCGGTAGGAAGAATTTGGAAAGTTTTATTACGTTTCTACATAGCACCATAAAGGCAAATACCTGGCCTGTTTACATTTAGACCTAACCGGGAAGGGCAAAGACCTCTTGCATCACCACCAAGCTGTCCGGTGTATTTGGATGATGCTCGTGCTCACCTTCAGACAGCCCAGGGCTTTGCGTGGTAAGGAGACCATCATGTGCGGTCACATTAGTATCATGTCTGGCTGGATTGACAGTCACGTTTAGAGAAAAGGGCATAACCTCTATCCTACAAAAGCAATGTTTCCCTGTTAATGTTTTAGATCAAAATTAAGCTATTTCTGAGATGATCCAAAAACGTGTGAGGATGACAAGAAAAAGGGGAAAATTTTACTTAAGCAACAAACAGGGACCTGATTTAAAAAACAACAACAACAAAACAGTCCCTTTGGTTTATGTGCTGTGGCAGTCATCCCAAACCCAGACACACTGATTTCTTTCTGGTGGCTTCTCAGGAAGTGGACGCACGGAGCTGGCTGGACTATTTTTTAAAAAATTAAATCCACTCCTTGGCTTGGGCACTTTGGCCAGTAATGCTGACTAAGGCACTAACTGAAGTTTGGTATGTTTTCCAAGGATGTGAGAAATGTGTTACCAATTATGATTTTGGAAATAGTATTTCTAAATAAGTGAGTAAGAAATACACATGTGTGAGAGCGTGTGCGTATGTGCATGTGTCATAGATTTTATCCCTGGGGATTTTGAATTTTCTTTTTCAATTTGGCTACTTTTTTAAAATTTTTATTTCATTATGTTATGTTAATCACCGTACATTAGATCATTAGTTTTTGATGTAGTGTTCCATGTTCATTGTTTGCGTGTAACACCCAGTGCTCCACGCAGAACGTGCCCCCATCACCGGGCTAACCCATCCCCCCACCCCCTCCCCTCTGGAACCCTTCCGTTTGTTTCTCAGAGTCCATGGTGTCTCATGGTTCATCTCCCCCTCTGATTTCCCCCCCTTCATTTTTCCCTTCCTGCTATCTCCTCCTCCTCCTCCTCCTCCTCCTCCTCCTCCTCCTCCTTCTTCTTTTTCTTCTTCTTCTTTTTTAACAGATAGTGTATTATTTGTTTCAGAGGTACTTTCTTAAGTGCAAGAGTATTTGGATTTTAAACAGATTCTTCCCTTGGAGCCTATTATTCTTTGCTTGACTCCACAGCAGAGTTATAAGAGAGGCTCTCAAATTCTTAGGCATTCCCAAGACAACTCCCATGCCCTAAATATTTTTTACTTCTTGCAGGAGCAAACAGAAGGGAGGAAAAGGTCAAACATTCTGAGGTGAAAGCGAATCCTTTCCAATGTGCAAGCAAACTGTAACAATTCTGACAGGGGCTTATTTATTTTTATAGTACATTAGTTAGCCGTCTTTGGGGGGGTGCAGCTTTCCATGAGACAGGGGCTCACCTTTCTCCAAGAACTGAGAAACCCAGGCACAGGTCCCCAGTAGACAGACATTTCAACACCCCACTCTGTGGAAAGCGAGCCCAGGGTTGGTGGCCCCAGCGCAGCCCAGGGGACCTGCCCTCTGTGGCAGGCAGCAGCTGCGGCCTTGGTAACCTTGCAGGGGTGCACGACCCCTCCTCCCCACATTCTACAGAACAAAGCTGGAATTGAGGTCGTGTTCGGGTGTGGAGCGTGGTTATTTGCCAGGATGGAAAACATATTTGCCGTTTTTGAGAAACAAAAGAAAACAAGAGTGAGCCCAGGTGCTGTGGATGGGAGGAATACAGCAGTTCTCACACCTGAACGTGACCAGTACATGACTGAATGGATTGATAGAAACGCCTTGTGTCTGGGTCCATTCAGATCTCTGGACTGGTCTTAAGGGAGGTCCGTCGACACAATGACACATTGGAGTGACCAATGTCTTCAAAAGAAATGAACTTTGCTTGCTAAAAAAGAATGGGGTTATTCAGACTAACTGTTAAGGAAAGATTTCCAAAGCAAATTTCTTGTCTGGTACTTTTTAATATCTAGAGGGTTCATTTTTTTTAATTATTAGCTTTTTGCTGTAGGTACATAACAAATGGGGAAAAGTCTTTTAAATGGGACCCTGAAGGTGATCTGCAGAGAGGCTTTATTCTGAGCAAATCGCGTATGCTCCAGTCCAAAATCATAGAACAAATAAATGAGAGCCGATTATCTTAAATATTGAAAGGTTCCCTCTTTCTCTCTCTCTGTCTCTCTCACACACAGAGTTTTTGATTTAAAACAATTTAAGAAAAATGTGAGCTACACATTTCTTTCAGAAAGCAAAGCAATAAAAGTCAAGTTGAGTCGAAGATTAGGGTTGTGCAGGGAGTCCAAGGACTCCTTAAAAGCCATTGACCTTGGCCAAATTCCTTAATCATTCCTGTCCTTGGTTCCTTCAACTGTAGCATTATGCTACAACCTGCCTCTTGCAGCATCATGACCTTTGCTGGCATAATATAAAGCATGCTGAGCATTTAGGGGAACACCTGGCACGCAGATAAACAACTACTAATAGGTAGTTCCAAACTCTCTTACCTAAAAAGTAAAAACCCCACCCAACCTGACGCAGAGACTGGCTCTTTCAAGGTCATTCAGCTGCAGGGGCCAAGCTGAGACTAGACCCCACTTCCACTCCTTGGGGAACCTTGATGGTTCACGCATCTGCCCAGTGTTTTTGGTCACAGATGGTGTAAATTGGATTTATTGCGGGTGGAGTTTAAAAACACTCTCAGAGTTCATGGTACCAAGGGGGTGTTTCTCAAACACCCGGGGCAGGTGCCATTTCTGGCGCCATTTTCCCTACCTGGGAAGGCAGTGGCGGCAGCTGCCGTGGTGGGGGCTTCGGCCCCGTCGGTGGGAATGCCCAGCGTCTGCAGGGTGTACTCGGCCGCGTAGGTCTTCGCTTCATCCACGTAGGCACTCAGTTTCGGAGGCGTGAAGGGGTGGCTGCAAGGCATATTCAGTCATTACATTTGAGGACCCGAGATGGGGGAAAACCCAAGTCGCTGTTCGTGGGCTAAGATGAGCAGATGATGGAATTTTATGTGTGTGGTCTTCTCTTCGTTCTCTTTGCACTGAAGACTTCTACAGGTATATGCACGTAGGGATGTTTGTGACCTGACCCAGGACAGCGGTGATTGATAGGACATGCCTGGAGCACACCTGTAACTCTCACACGGTTTTTCTAAGGTACAGGTGAAACAGGATGGTTCCTAAAATATGTAGAAATGCAGGCTTGAGGTGGTGATACCCAACAACAGAGAGGATCTTTGATCCAAAATATAAGTGACCGGGCATGGTGTTGTCATGTACAAAATGGCAGTTTCATATGGTTCAAACTAAATACTACACAGATAAAAGAATGGGCTATAGATCTGATTCCTGTTCCATTTTATGTCTGTAGTTTTTTATTGGTTGATTATACTACGCAGTCTTCATTGTCTGTGTGAAATTCGGGGCCTCTGAGATGCCAGTCTCCCACTTGGCACGTACATCCCAACTACACATCTCAATGTTTGCATTTAATGAAAAATGAGCAAGGAGTAGATGTAAGTGTTTCTCTTATTTGGATAGTGATAAAATATTGATTTTACAAGAGACTTGATTTACAAGAGACTCTTATTCTAAAAAGCTTAAAAGATTAGGAATTTGGAGATGTTACCCACATTGCAGGATTCTGGCTGGCCAGGGCAGGAATGGTTATTTTGTATAAGAATAGTTGTCTTTGATCTTGTCCAATGGCTGAGTGCAGCTGATACACTGGTTGTCCCCAGTTGTTTTTCTGACAAATTTCTTCTAGTATCTACAGGAGTAAAAAAAAAAAAAAAAAGTGATTTCCCTTTCAAATGTCACATTTGCATTATTTCTCCAGCTTTCAGGGTTTGAAACTCTAATCTTCAGTGCTTAAGCTAATGTAAGAAAATACAAAATGCCATATGGTTTAATGACTCATAAAATTTAAGATGAACTCAACTTGAACTCCATTTAAAATGTTATGTCGACCAATTCATAAAAATCATTTTCACACCATTTATTCTAATATGTTTTTAGTTTAGTCCATTAGCCGTAACTTTTTTACCAATAGTTTAATTTTATGATTTGTTTGATATATTTCTTCCATTAAAAAAATGGACATTTCAGCACTGTGTGGTTGGACTCCCTCATGACTACCGTCCATCCTCCTGTTTATAATGGTTTAGAGAAAATAACCTAAGAATATATTCTTAACTTCATGTCGTTTGTCATAGGGTTTTAACTTCACATTTTCATAAAAAATCGAGTTAAAAAGTTTAGTGGTTACCAGTTACTGATGAGCATCAATAGATGGATGTTGACAGCTACAATGTCTTTGTTTGGCAAAATACCACTTCTGGTTGTTTTTACAAAGACCTGAGTTTTAGAATCTTCCTGCATGCTTTTTTCTGCCTTTATCACTACTCCAAACTGAATCTCGTCTAAAGGCACCCAATTTTTTTTTTTCATCCTGAAGCCATTTTCAGTGGTCCACCTGCCCCGATGCTCCCACGAGTCAGCAGACTCAGGAAACTGTGCAAAACAGGGCCTAAGTCTGAAAAGAATAAGACTTGGGGACAGAACCGTGCCCTGGGCTGACTCCATGGAGCTTCTTATCTCATTGGTTCTGACACGAGTCCAGCTGCAATTGCAGGGCCTTTTCCAGTTTATTAAATTTGTGGATTGCTCCTATTTCCTTTAGTGACTTTTGCTTGTGACTACTCTTGGCTGTGTAGCATCTCTTGTCGTCTACAAAGCATTCCTGAAGGTTCCTGGGCACCAGTAGACTACTCTAGCTGGCAGACATTCCCGTTGTGCAAACACAAGCTCAAAGAGTACGGACGCTAACTCCTGACTCTGCTGGGCACGCCTTGTTTCCCTGCTCTTGTCGGATGCCCATGACCCCACCATGGGGCTGTTAAGGCTCCATCTACATTGGTTTGGGTTGGCATAGCCTTCAATTTCTAAGCCGACCTTGTAGAGATTCAGACTAAAGAAATTTCATTAGTTTGGAGAGGGAGTTCCTTACATATCCCTATAAACCATGACCAATTTCTAACCTGGGTTTAATAGAAGCAGCAGAGATTATTCATCACACGGTGGGAGCTCCTGGAACTATTATATGGAATTTATAATGATTATTATTTTTTATTTTCTTTAAAGATTTCTAAGTATTCCAGGTCCTTAATGAGGTTCCTTATTTTGGATTTTAACCCAAGATTGACTGGATGACAAGCTTTTGTGTTTTCTAAGCAAAGCTTTACCATGACACTTAGTAGAATTGACAATAATGATCTGTTGATGTGTCTGTATCCTCTCACTGGATTGTCATATGATTTTTGATGGCAAGGACTGCATTATATTCCCTTTTCCATGCCCAGCACCTAACACAGTACTCGGTGTATGGTGGATGCCCAATAAATGGCTCTTGAACAAACAAATGAAGGCTGTGTACCACTCTGCTAGGGATCCTTATTTTTAATTGCCTGGGTAGGGTTAGTAGAAACCTTAGATGAGCTAATTGGTATGTATTAGACAGCCATTGATCCTACAAAAATAATAAGATGAGCTTTTAGAAAGCCATGCTTTCTACTTGATTGCAATCATAAGGCTACTTCCATACATTTGGGGCTTATACCTTTGGACCTGGAGTAGGGATGTTTCCTTTAGGGTCCACAAACTCTATCTCTGAACAACTGGGTATGGCTTCTTCAGCCAGTGTCTCTACAGAAAGCCTGGCATGTACTGTACACCCACAGGGAACAGGCTCAGGGCTCACACAGATCCTGTTTTGTTTTGTTTTTACCCCTGTTATTCACTTTCCACCCTGGAACAGCTTTTATAACATCTCATTTTCCAATAATAAAAACCACAGCCTCATGCAGAAATATGGAAACTTGGAGCTGTGGAATGAAAGCATTAAAAATTCACCATCATGCCCCTCCCCAAGCATAATCATTGTGGGAGACCTAATTGGATATGATAGATGGCATCTTATCATTAGTACAAGTCCATGATATCACCATGGATGGTATGGTGTTTTCTCTCACACCCAGTGTTTCCAATAAAAGATGTCCTAAGTGGCCTATTCATTCCCTGTCTTGAATACTCTCCATTAGCCAACTCCTACGCAGTAGGCAGTTATTTTGAGTTCTTTGCTTCATTTTATTTCCGTGTAAGTTTGATAATTCTTAATGGCTTTCAGGACCTTTGCATTCCAGTTCAGATTATTTGGGAAATATATGAAAGCCTGTGCTGGAACAGTGAGTGGCACTCAGCGGTTAGCGTTCTCTCACAGTACCTTATGTGGATTGGCCACTTTACCTATTTAGCAAAACAAAACAAAACAAAACAATAGCCCAAGTAGGGATCCAGTCAGGTCATTTGATGAAAGGCAAATGTTGATGGTCTTTGGCCTAACTTAAGGAAAGTGTCTCTGGAATAACATTACCTACCTGGGGAGCCAGTTTAATTCCTTGGGGTTTTAAAGTGACGGGATTCATTGGGGTGAGCTCCATCCCAGGTAAAATGTCATAGAGTTTGTCTTCTCTCTTGTCTCCCTTGACCTGGTATCCGCGACCCAGGCCTGCATAGGCCAAGTAACCGCGGCCGGCAAGTCCTTTCACTCCCGCGGCCCCTACAGGTACATTCATGTAAATTTCTAGGAACGTAAGAAGGCATTAAACTGAATCAAACCACCAGAAGATCACCCTGAATCTTACTGTAATGGAAAAGTTAGCCCAAGTCACATTGATCATTGCCCTCAAGATGCATAGAAAACTCTAGGATTCTAATGTAATGAAACTCAATATAAAGTAGGGTTCACCGGAAGTGTCTTGTTTTTTTTCTTTCTTTCTTTCTTTTCTTTTTTTTTTTTTTACTATCTGTGGATGAAAGCCATACTCTCAAGGCTATTGATAAGTACATGAGCAACTTTAAAACTGTGACACAGAGAAAAAATTTGCAATTTCTATCTTCAGTAGACCTTCTGTTGACATTTCTCTATAGACTAATAAACGTTGGGAAGGTATTTAAACATCCCAGCATGGTATGACCACATGTATTAAAATAAGTCTTGCATTTTTATCATTGATCAGTAAATCAGAAATGAATTTTAGCTTCCCCAGTAATCCCATCCCCAGTGATCAGTTGGGAAACATTTGAACATTTAGAAAACGTGTTTATAGGTTCACTATTTTCTGTTTTATGTTCAGACAATGTGAGGCTTAAATTTCCATTGAGTTTCATTAATAGATTCCTATTGATTTTTTGTTTTGCCATGTTGCTACTTTGATTCCCTATTGGTGGTGTAAAGTGATAAAAAAATCAAATTGATTACCCTTCATCCATGAATATCATTCATTGATTCCTTTCTTGCTATAAGGTATTTTTTCCCTTGGAGTGGAGCTTGTTTTTTTTCCTACATTACAACTGGTTGACAATTTATATTTAATGTATAAATTATTTAATAATATGAATTCAGATTATAAATGCACCATACTTTAATGACATAATTTGTTATAGATTATCCTGGAGGAAAACCTGATGATTTCTTTTGCATTATAATTTTGGATAGAGTGATTTTATTATGATTATGGAAAGGTTAAGGCTGTTGAAGACTAGAACCTCTAGGATGGTCAGTTCAGTTTTCCTGAAAAATAGTAAAACACGGTAAGATAATTGTTTTCACGGTAACCTGGACATGCCCCTTTGCGTCTAAGTAAAACCCAAGGACAGAGTTAAATACAGTTGGTTGTCAAATTGCCCAGAGTGGTGTCATATTTGGAAGATAGAACCGGGATTCTTTTGGCATTAATTCTCTCCTAGCAGTACTATTTTGAAGGATTCCATTAGGCAGAGACAAACTAGTTTAACAGAAATTAAAAAACGCTTTCCTTATTGTCTGTGTTCCTTGAACTGAGCCCAGAGAACTGTGTGATCATCTGGAATTCTTGTAGGATTACATAGGAAAGATTTATTGTATGGTAGTCAGTCTTCTATTTGGACTTTACTGTTTAGTTCTCCATATCCTGGGGAAATAAGTTGATTTCCTCAATAGTGGGGCTTTTTAGAAGACATAGCACATATTTCTAGGGGGAGGTCAGATGAAAGTCTCTCATATATCTGTTAGAATATGTACGATAATTTGTGATTTATGTATGAATATGATGCCACTGAGTTACCGTTAAATATATATGTGCCTTGACTTGTTTTTTGCCATTTGAAATAACTGGTTTCCATTGGACCATCCTGCTTTCACTTGGGTTTTCTTTCTTTCTTTTCTTTTTTTTTTTTTTAAAGATTTTATTTATTTGACAGAGAGAGAGAGAGAGACAGCGAGAGAGGGAACACAAGCAGGGGGGAGTGGCAGAGGGAGAAGCAGACTCCCCGCTGAGCAGGGAGCCCGATGCGGGGCTCGATCCCAGGACCCCGGGATCATGACCTGAGCCGAAGGCAGATGCTAAACAACTGAGCCACCCAGGCGCCCCTCACTTGGGTTTTCTAATGAGTCACATATGATGGCAATATGGTGGTCCAGTGATAAGGGAGAAGCTAACTACTTAGTCTGCACAAATTTTATGGGCCCAGGCAAAGATCAAATGTATGCATTAGACTCATTTGTGCTATGTTCTGACCGAGTTTTTTCAATAACCAGTTGTAAT
Source organism: Zalophus californianus (assembly GCF_009762305.2). Lineage (NCBI taxonomy): Eukaryota > Metazoa > Chordata > Mammalia > Carnivora > Otariidae > Zalophus > Zalophus californianus. The sequence continues at coordinate 6,661,485 of NC_045609.1, read as the reverse complement.
GTGAAAAAAGATTTTTATGGAAGGACACCTATTGATATAATACTTGATTTTTCATAAACGATTTTCCCAGTCCTTTTCTCTCAGTGGGTCCATCCCATTTGACCAAGGCTATTGCAATACGAATCATTTGAAATTGTAGAGTTATTCTAGAGCAAGAGCTGATGAGCATTACCTCTAACAGAAGGGGCTCGGATAATGGCCCTGTTGCCAAGATGTCCTTTGGTGGCTGGGAAATGAAGGCTGGGGATTGCTGTGTAGGCCTGAGGAGCATAGAAGACGGGAGCTCCAAGGTAGGTTGTGGTGGGATCATAAACATGGCCCAAAGAGTAGGTGTACTCTCCTTGCAGCATGGTGCCCCTTCCACCTGTGCCTCGGGTGTACCTAATGTAACTGTCTTTGTCCACTGGTTTGGCTAGGGTCACTTCAATGGGGGAACCATCCAGCACCTGTCATAGAGAGCAAAGAAGAAGGAACATGAGAAAATGTGAAGACAACCAAGTGTGGTTGAGCCCTGGGCTCTTGAGTGTTAGTCAATTTGCTGTTCTGTTCACAGACTGTCTCACTTATACATGTCTTGTCTCTTCATGGGTTCATGTTTGTGTGTCAGTTGAGTTTTCCTGAGTGGTTTTGTTGGAAAATTGCATGTATTATGCAATGGGTTTGACAGGAACAAACCGGCCACTGGCCACTGACATACTGGTTATAAATTATGTGGCACAGTCACTGTGACAGAGAATTATGTGATAGTTTTATGCGATATATGTTTTAAGTTACATATTATATAATTCTAAGACCTTTTAGGTTAATAATGGGTGGAATATAATGTCTATATCTTAGCACAGCAAAATGAAGGTGGAAGGAAACCAATAAGGAAATCTTATCGACTGTTAACACTGTGGCATGGGTAGCCTCGTCAGGTCTTTCTGGCCACTAGCCAGCTAAATGGTTTACTCCTTAGAGCAGCCACACGTTGTAGGTAAGTTTTCATTGAAGGAGAAGAGAGGCTTAAAAGTGGGGCCCTACTTAAGGAAGAGAATCAAGGAGGCTACTGTGTTGTGGAGGTTACTGTGTTGTTCCCCATAGGTACCTATGAAGCAGCTTTTTGACCTGCTAAAGAGCTGGGAGCTGGCAGGGATAGCAGGGGCGTTACTGAGATTTCTCAAGTCATGCACTTCTTAAAAAACTTGTCCTCAAGACTTATTGGAGAGGCTTCTTTCTGATGCAAGTTTTGGACAGTTTGCAAACAGATCCAGATGTTGAAGAAAAAGGCTGTGCGTAGAGCTACACGCGTGACTCACTTTTCCGTACTGCTTGCGCACGCACGAGACAAAGATGGCTCTCCACGAACGCTTGATGGATCGAGGTATTTCTTATCGATGGGACAAGGTGTTGTGAGGAAGCGTTTGTAGATTCTTCTGCATAAGACTATTATAAGCTTCTATTTTTATAAAGAAAAGAAGTAAAATGAAGCATTCCCTCAAGAATTCCCTTTCACGGCAGCTCGCCATTTTGTGAGTGCTTCAGTGGTTCTGAGATCACTGAAGTCTGCTAGACAAAGTTGTGCTTCCTGGTTGTCACTTGTTCCTAGTTTCATATATCTGCCCTACTTTTTAAGAGCAGGAGCCTGTATCAAACATGTTAGCTGGAATACACCGAGAGAGAGAATCGCGGTCATATTCAACTATCTCACACTGGTGTTGATGTAATTAGAAGAAACAGACCTGAGGATCCAAAGGAATGGGGTGGTCTTACACATAAGATTCTTTATCTTCAGTCCTGTCTTGAGGAAAGTGAGAGACCCAAATAGGTCTCTGCTTCTAGGCACTTCCATATCAAGAGACATTTTTAATGGAATGATTCTTTACTGCAAAGTCAGATCTCACATTGTAATAGATTTTGTGCTGCATTCATCTGCCCCTGTAATAGTGGTTTAAACACAGGATTGTATTCTAGTTATTTGGTCTAGATGTTTCAAGAGCTAGGATGATATCTTATTAATTGGTATATTCCCAAGCCCAGCAAAATTCCTTGCACATCACAGACCTTCACAAGTATTTCTAGAATAGATGAACAATCAAATGCAAAGCTCAGGTCATCACCTTTCCCTCTAAATAGGTTTCCTTTCCTGGCTTCTCTGTCTCCAGTCTCCCGTACTGAAAACCAATGACTCTTGCTCACTCCAACATCCAATCATTTCCTGGGTGTTTTGAATTCATACCCCATAGCCCTGTGTGGAGCTTTATCTCCTACTTTCTATTCCTGCCCTTCCTCAAGCCCTATTTCTTCCTGTTTGGGTGACTGTAGTAGCTTTTCAAATAGTACCAATGACATGTCTCTTCCTACTCCATAAAATTGCAACTCTTAGTACATTCATTTCTCTAAATTGTATGTGATCATTACTCCATTACACAAAAAGCTTCAGTCTCACCTTGTCTAATAAGTTAACTATTGATATGCATATGTATACTCAAAGCTTGTATAGTGCCTAGGCAAATTTACTTCTGATTTTTCCCATACAACATTATAGTTAAATATAATATTTGGTATATATTTTAACATATTGAGTATATATTTAACCTTATAATATATCACATTGCTATAAAATTTCTAGCTGTTAAAATTGGGAACAATTTGAATATTTTTCCGCTGTGATTATTTCAATGTAATTATTTAGCACTTAATTTATGACTGACTGTCCCTTCTCAGCAATCATCATGTATCCTCAGGAATGTTTTCAAATTGAGAAACTAACCTACAAATTGTTCCCAAGGTAATAACAGTTTTATCATACTAAATGTAATCACCAATGAAGATGAAATCATGTTTTGCTTCACGGACATGTATTTAAATTTGCATTCAATTTTTGCTTTAACAGTTTTCTTTTTGTGTTTTGGAGTCAGTATGTTTTTTTCCTCCAGAGCGCGTACGTGTGTGTGGGCCCCGGATTGGCCCCTAAGCCCAGCCACCTGCTCGGGGAGGTGCTCCCTTGGCCCCTGGCTGTGTCCTTTGGCCAAAGATCCCTACTTCCTCCAAGGAGACCTGCTCTACACAATCCTTTCTCCATTAGGTTTCCAGTTACTTCTCCAGGCACCACCCCCACCCTGCCCCGCCGCCTGTCGCCTTGACTCTGGTAGCACTGTGAGCCTTGGTTCCTCCACTTGATTCCCCTTCCCTACACTCACCCTTCTGTACCTAGTCCCTTCGCCACCTATCTGCTATTAGGACTAACTGTGCAAAGCCCGATGGGAGATGCAGCCCTACGTGTGTGATGTTCTAACCGAATCGGTCTACTTTCACTGTTCCTCAGTCACTTCCTGCTCTTTCCAAATTCCATGCCTCAGACTGTCTCTCTGTTTCCGTGGTTTTTTCCTTTGAGAATTCTGCCCAATTTTTAGGGCTTCTCATGCATACCATCTTCTCGTCTCCCTGAAGATTTTCTGATTCTGATTCGCTCCTCCCTCCTTTGGACTTTCTCACCTCACTTGCTCTCTATTTATCCATAAATTTAATGAAACTGAACTTATTTGGCTAAACTATGAAAGATGTTTGTGTACTCGTCTTATTCCTCCATAGGCTTCTAGCCTGTTGGCAAGTTTCTTTGTTTTTTTGTGTCCCAGACATTGTTTAGCAAGGTAAGTGGTCTATAGAAGGGTTTTAATGTTTATTGCATTGATAACTAAATATGATCTTGGTTTCTATGTACAAGTCAGGAGAAAGGATTTGAAGAAGCACATTTTCCCCCAGACTCCACTCTTGGCAAGGGGAAGAGATCCAGAGCCTTCCAGAGTAGGAGAGCAAACTCTGAGGGCAGAAGAACAACAGAATTGACCAGTTTTCTGGTCCTCAGTCTCCAAAATACTGCACTAGCGAGGTGATAATCCCTTGAAGTAATGAGAGAAAACCGGGCCTGAGAAAAACACCTTGAAATAATGGACTCCAATCCCCCACTTTGTAAGGAAATTGAGGGTCGGTGACTTGTTCAAATCACCCAAAATTAGAGAGAGAGCCAGATACGTGAGCGCATCTCCACTGTGTTTCTGTCACTTCTCTTCTGTTCATCTTCATGGACCCAGGCAGTCTTGTCAGAGGTGGAGAAAGCCTGAGTGATACAGACTCGCGTGATCATTCTTCTGAATAAAATTTCCACACCACACTCGGGTGAAACCTGTTTGTGTGTGTGTGTGTGTGTGTGTGTGTGTGTGTGTGTGTGTGTGTGTGTGTGTGTACTGTCCTACCTTACCTTCCCATTTAAAGCTTTCATAGCCTCCACTGCATCTTCTCGATTACTGAAGTGCACAAAAGCATAGTCTCGAATCTTCTTTACCCTCTCTACAGCACCTGGAAACAGAAAGTAGCCCCATTAGCAAACCTGAGAAAGCCCTGAGAATGATTTTATTTATTTGTTTTTTGTTTTGTTTTGTTTTGGTTTTTTTTGGAGACTCATTACTCAGGTAAAGATCTCATTGAGAATAGTCGCTATGTCCAGGTTTACAATTCTACACGTTCAACAGAAGCTTTTGTTTGTATTTTTTTTTTATATCCCCTGTTTTCTGCCTTATTGCCAGTTATGGATTTGTGTTTTCCACTTCCTAGATTATTAGATCTTTAAGGATAGAAGCAGTATCTTATTTTGTCTGGCATACAATGTAAAAGATAGTAGCTTATATTCGGTGAAATATTCATTGAATTGATTTGAACTTAACTATTGGTCATCCTATAAATCTATACTTAGGTGATTGCCTTTTACAATTTTATGGCTTTTCCCCTAGAAAAATGTTTTATTTCTTGATTTATGGAATACAACTTTAGAGGTAGGAGAGACTTCAGCAATGATTTACTTTAAGTTTTTTAAAAAATTCATTTGACCTTCATGTATGCATTTTTAACTTAAAGATTAGGAATCTAGGGTTCTGACAAGGGAAGTGAGATTCATAAGAGTTGACACAGCTAGGAACTGGAATGCAGATCTCCTAACTGCTTATCTGATATTCTTTTGATTTAAAAAAAAAAAGTTTCTGAAAGAACATCAGAAAACCAAGATAGTTCCTTACCATGCTGTTCATAATATCTAAATGTTGGAAACAATGTACATAATCCACTAATTCTACCATGAGGAATGTCTTTTAAAGAAGCACTCCTATATGCAAAAGCATCATGCGTAAGAACATTAACTCTACCGCTGTTGAAGTAGCAAAAGCGAAACCACTTAAAGTCCATTCTCATGAGACTGATCAGGCCTAGTACATTCGTATGAAATAAAATGAGTCTTTAAAGAGAACAAATAGACCTATGTAGACTCACGTGGAAAGACTGAAGACCTATTGTTAAATTTAAAAGTTTGTAAAATAATAAGTATAATACTGTAACATTTATGTTTTTAAAATCCCAACCCATATATATGCACACCTAAGTAGGAATGCACACAGAAAGAGAACTGGAAAAATAGAGACCAAACTGTTAAAATAGAGGTTACTTTAGGAACGGGGAGAAAAATTGGAGAGAATAAAGGGAGATTTCATATTTTAATTTATACGCTTCGGTATTCTGCAAACATTTGCAATGCTGATTGGTATTATTTGTGTGATAAAAAAATAACAGATCAACCTAACCCATTTTCATGTTGAGGAGCTCCTGCCTACGTTGGTGGTAACTTATATATATATAAAAAGTTTTACCAAAATGGTTGAACTTAACATTTTATTATTAAAATGTTGCTAGAAAATATTGTTGATGACTCAACCTTAAAAAGTTATTCCTGGAGGGAAGGTGAAATGGACACTTGTGCAACTTGTTAGCAGTTAACAGTTTAACGTGCCAGTTGTGCTCCTTCAGTAACACTGACTCGGGTGTATCTCCAGAGACTGGGTTTCCTCTCTTATCCTAATCACCAGACAGAACCTATGATGGGACCCTTCCCCAGGGAGGGCCAGAAGAGCAGATAAGGGTTCTCCTTTGTCCTCTCGCTATCAGGCTTCAGTTATCTATCCTCTTAGATTCAAGGTTACAAAGGCAATCACATGGTTCAACGGCTCTAAGTTGTCTTTTGGAATAATGGTAGGGCTGTAACGTAGGGCTCATTTAAAACCATGTGGCACCCCTCTCGTCCCTCAGCATTCAACCCTTGACTTCTTATGGCAGTGGCTGTCCAGAGCACAATTGTCTGGCGAGGCTTAGGAAATACATAAACGTATTTGAGACCACAAAGCATGGGACACGGAATTAACTGACCTTCCCGTGCCGTCTCTTTAGTCCTTCAGTGTCAGGTAGCGTAACTATCAAAACACAACCTTATGGCTTGTCCTGGTCATTGAGAAGTGAAAGGGTGGTGGTGGGGGGCGGCAATGAGGGTCTCTATCTTTCCAGGCTTGGCTCCATTCATTCTTCAGTGCTGCCCTTCATCGAGGCTCCTCTCGACTGTTAGCCCCCTGAGAACAGGATCTGTTTCAGGGGCATCCTGGTATTAGCATCACCCAGGTCCTGCCTAGTACTGTGTGCACAGAGGCTGCTCTACAAATATACATGGAACGAGCAAATATTACCAGTCAATTCACACTCTAGCTTCTAGCATTCTCATTCGTTAGGTGGCATTTCGGAAGCTGATGGATCTAAATGCCCCCAAATTTTGCTCGCAGATAATGAAACCGGCTTGCATTTTTAAACAACACTCTTCAGCTGCATCTGACTTTGGAAATCTTAATGAAACCGGCTTGCATTTTTAAACAACACTCTTCAGTGTTGTTTAAACCTGACTTTGGAAATCTTAATGTATGAAGATTTAATGTATGAAACAAGTTAGAAAGTGAGAGCTTGGTTTTCTCCACAATCGTATTCACTACATGGCTTATGATAATATGCCCCTCCTTGAGTCTATAGGAGTTTGTTTACCGATGGTTGGTTGAGTAGAAGAGGGTAGAAGCAATAAAATATCAGTGGTCGTCATTAGCAATGACGCAAAAGACTCCGAAGTCATAATACAGGGAATTGGAAAAATATGACTGTGTTCATGGTCAACTTGTCAGCAGGGCATCAATTACCAGAAGGGAAACACACCTTTTATCTGAAGGGAAGATGATCAAAGGGCCACAGTTCTCCAAGTGCGGTCCTCAGACCAGCAGCATCAGCTTCTTCCGGGAACTTAGGAGAAATGCCGGCGCCCGGACCCACCCCAGACCCGCTGATTCAGAAACGCCCCGGGGGAGGGGCCCACAATCTGTTTTATGCCCTCTTGGTGATTCGGATGTGAAACTGTTTTAGGAAAATCAGATTTTGTAGAATGACTATAGTTGGAATTTCAGCAGATAGCCTTAGGCTACACTGGGGATGAACCTGTTTTCAGCCCCAGTTTCTGTTCTGATTGTCACTTATTTCTCTGAATGGCAGTAGAGTATTTTTAGGTTAATCAGGGTTAAAATAATAGGGTCAAATATTTGCCGGGAATATTCGGGCTCCTCTGAGGGATCCAAACTTTCAATAGGGGTTTTAAAGGGGTATTTTCCTGTTTCTCTCTGAAAATTTTCCTAGATAAGTATAAACACACCCTTTCCACTGGAAAATAAACTGGTTAGCTCTGATTTTTTTCTTCCCAATACAGCAGGTGTCTGCTAGTTCTCCACCCTCTATAGTTCATATTCTTTGGTGGAGTGCCGAGAAGGTGCCACACATCAGTATAGAGCCCTGAGTTGTGCCACCAGAGGGAGAGAGGAGAGAGGGAGAGAGCCCGCATTTATTATTTTCATTATAACCAGGAGGACACAAGCACATGTCTCTCTTTAACACGATAAGCTGATGACCAGTGACCAGGAAAGGAAGCAGTCTTGGAGGTCTCATTCCAGACTTTTCCAAAAAGCAAAAACAAAGCAAAACAAAACAGTAATGTTTTAATTAGATAAAAGGAAGAAATATATTGTGCAACTGTCATCATCGTGCATTTCTAGAACCTCTTCGTGAACCCAAACTGAAACCCTGTATCTATGAAATAATCCTTTCTGAGTTCTTTCTCCCCTGTCCCTGGGCAGCTACCGTTCTGCGGCCCGTCTCTAGGACCGTGCCTACTTCAGGAACCTCAGATAACTGGCGCCATACAGCGTGTGTCCAAGGTGCAGCCATGTCGTATGTTTCAAAACTTCCCTGCAGTTTAGGTGTGAGTGCTGGTCCACTGCACGCACATTCCACGTTTTACTGCTCCAACCCCTCCCGGGTGGTTTTCACATTTTGGGTGATACAGATAATGCCGCTGTGAGCACGGTATGCAGTGAGCACGGTATGCAAGCCCCTGCTTTTATTCATTTTGTGTGTATGCCCTGAAGTGGAATTGTCGCATTATATGGTGATTATCTGTTCCTTAGGACCCAACGTGTGGTTCTCCCAGTGATGGCATTATTTTGTGTTTCCATCTACAGGGCACGTGGTTCTCATTCCTCCAGCTTCTCCCAACATCTGTGTCATCTTCTTTGATGATCACTACTACTACTGTTGCTATCTTGGCAGGTGGAAAACGCTTTGGGGTTGCATTTCTGGGGTGAATAGCGAGTGACGGTGAACATCTTTTAATGTGCGTGTTGACCATGTGTCTATGACAATTGCACGATATTGTCCATTGGACAAATATACATTTGAAGTTTTACTTGACTTAATTTTTGGTCGATGTATTGTTTGCAGATGTTTTCTCTCATTCTGTGGGTTGCTTTTTCAGGGTTGAAAGTGTCCTCTGATGCAGTTTTTATTTTTTCTTTGTTTCCTGTACTTTTAATACCATTGGAGAGTGTATTGCCAAATCCAATGTCATGAAGCTTTACCCTATATATTCCTCTAGGGTTTTTTTTTTAAATAATATTAGCTTTTTTTGTTAGTCTTTGATCCATTTTGAGTCAACTTTGCCTATTATATAAATTCAGACCAACTTTATTATTTGCATGTGGACATGCCATTCTCTCAATACAGTTTATTGAAAAGACTGAAAAAAAGGAAGTATCAAATAAAAATAAGAAGGTAGGAAGTCAACACATAGTGGGAGGCAGCCCAATAACATCTAAACATGCACATATCATTCCTCTGCCCACAAAAGCATCAACTTTCAGATCTCAGCTCACAGGTCACTTCTCCTAAACATGAGTCTTTTCTGTGCCCCAAGGATAGGCTGTCATGGCTGTTATTCTTCAGGAGCACCTTTTTTGGGGGGGGACAAAGGGAGAGGGTGAGAGCGAATCCCAAGCAGACTCCCTGCTGAACATGGAGCCTGATTTGGGGCTCGATCTCCCGACCCTGAGATCATGACCTGAGCCAAAATCAAGAGTCGAACACTTAACTGGCTGAGCCACCCGGGGTGGGGGGGAGGCTCTTCTGGAACATCTTAAACTCCTTCCACACACACAGCACACCTGTTCACTCCTCCCACAGTGCCTGGCACATAGGAGCTACTAAAGTAATGATAGTTGAATGAAGGAGTGAGTGAGCGGAATGAGGATGGGGCATGGAGGTCACAGAGTGGCGAAGAACGTGGTCTTAGCCAGACCTGGATTCAAATCTGGGATTTGCCACTTGCTAGTTGTATGACCCTGAGCAAGCAGTGTAACTGCTCTGGGTTCTGGTTTTCTCACCTTTATAATAACGGAAGTGACACAGTAACCTGCATCCTAGGGTCGTGGTGCTCAGTAGGTGACTCATGCTGTGAAAGTGAAAAGATGCTACCACAGTGATAAACTTAGGTCAGAGCGTATTCCAGAACATGCTAATTCCACAAGATGGCTGGTCAAAAAATGAGACCCATGGTCCAAAAATTTGGGAGAGGAGCCATCTTACATTTCCTTTTGGAGACTTTCAAAGCATATTAGAAGGTTAAGGACTCTGATAAGTCCTGCAATAAAACAGTTCTGTTTAATTGTCCTGAATCTGGTGTTTATGGATTTATTTGACCATGGACCCCTTTTATCAGTAGCATCTACTAACAGTCCACAGAATTAATGTTCTGCAGAACTGGCTTTGGGAAATTCTCACTTGGACATTGTTCTGAAATGCTTTACCTGTCTCACTATTGTAGTTTCCTATAGGAGCAAAAAGGGACGAGGGCTGAAACTCATGGTATAAAACTGATACTGCAAAGTACTGACAAGATGAGCAGCAATAATTATCCCCCTCCACCTCCCTCTGTTCTTTTCCCTTCCTTTTTACCCAAATGAGTTTCCTAGAGTTAATTCTCACCTCCCTATTTATGTACCTGAAGTCATAATCATATTCCCTTCGACCAGTGGTTCTCAACTGGGGGCAAATTTGCCCTCTAGGGAAGTGTCTGGAGACATTTTTGGTTATTACGTCTTGGGAGTTGTTACTGGCATCTAGAGGGTAGAGGCATGGGATGCTGTTAAAATTCTTCTAATTTCCAGGACAGACCCCCCACGACCAAGAATTATCTGGCCTAAAAAGTTAAGAGCACTGAGGCTGAGAAACCCTGCTTTAGATATAGTTCTGGCCATGCATTCATCAACACAGTTAATATTTATCGAGCATCTACTATGACCCAGGCCCAGAGACGGGCTGAGGAGACAATAGAAGCCAAAAGACCTTTATGGGATTTATAGTCTAGTGAAGGAAATGTGCATTAATTAAGTAATCACATAGATAATTGTAGAGTTACAATGTCTGTAAATGTTTCAGGACCATGTGTCCCTTTTTCTCTAATCCCAGGGCTGCAATATGGTTTTTGTAGTCCACATGCAATTATAAGAATGCTAAATGAGAGCTATTCTGTTTAAAGTCATAGGAAGTCATCTCAAGCACAAGCGTTTTTAAAGTACACCTCAAAAACAATCTTCTCTAGTGTGTCTTACCTGGTTTAATATTGTTGAATTCTTTCTCAATCATCTCTTCCGAGGTAGACAGCATCAGGTTTCTCACGTACAGGATTTTCACCGAAGACATTGTGTCTTCGTCCACCTCCACTTCGGGCTCCGCCCAGTCTACTGCGATAGGATGTCCCCATAACTGAATCCTTCCTGTTCAGAAGGATCACAAGTATGATTAGTTACACAGAAATCAGGACAATATCATCTCGGTTCGCTGAGATGGCCTTTTAATTGCAACCAATACTTTTGAGCATATCTTGAGGGAGCCTGAAGACCGATAATATAAGAGATGATGACTGATTTTGAGAAAACTTCCAATTAAATGGAAGAACTGGCCAGAAGGGAGTTCTGTGTGACAGACAGCTTATTGTAATAATTGAGCATAAAGGGAACTAGGATGCGGTTTGAAATGGAACAGAAATGAGGCAGCAATGGGCAGGTTTGGGTCTTGGACCAGCTCTCGTCGGGGGGGGCGGTGGGCGGAGGGGAAGGTAGTCATTGAAAAGGAGGTGGCAGAAGGGGAGAAAGGAGAAAAAATGGATTTAGGGCTCTGACCTAGAGTCTGATTTCATGAAGCATTAAAAAGGTCATTAGGAAGTATGTCTGCTCTTGTTGGGATCTGCATGACCAGTTGCCACCACTGAGCTAAAAACTGGTGTGTGGGCAGAAGTGAGCAGGGCTCGGGGACCCCTAGTTTGTTCTCTGTATCCTACACTTGGTCAGGGCTCTCATCTGCTGTGTTCCCTCCTAGTTTCCTGACAGCACATGGACAACTTGGGAATCTGCAGAAAAATATTTTATTGCATTCAAGAAGACAGAGCAGTGGAAGGGTCTGTGATGAGAAACTGAATTCTTTTTGAAGGGGTAGTCGTTACCCATGACTACATCTATTCTGGTATTTCTAAAGTTGCAATTTATTGAGCATCTTGCCCTATATACTGTGTTTTCCATTCGCTACCTCAGTTCCTGCTCGCAGTTGCTCCGTGGGGAGAGAAGTAGGGTGGGGTGGTCAACTCAATTTCTAAACTTGATTAGAAATCTTGTGTGTTTTTATTGTTTTGGAAGAGCTTTAAGAAATATCCAACCTGAGTCTCCCTCAATGGTGTGCTGGACCCAATTCCTTTCCACTTGCTATACTAGACTGTTACATTTTCAGAGTTTTATGAGCCAGTTGAGGCCATCTGGGTAGCTTGGAATCAGCCACAGTGGTACCATTCATTCCACGGGGATCTGCAACGTTACAAGTCAGGGCTTGGATTTTCCCCGGGAGTTGTCTATGAAAGATTGACCAGCTCATTACTGACCCCAGGACTCCCCTTCCTGAATTTGATAGGAGTGGTCCAGGCCTCAGGATTCTTGAAAGCACCTCAGTTAATTCAGCTAAAATTGAGAACCCTGTTCTAGCCCATTAGCCTTTGCCATCCTGGCCTGGGACCACAGGAAGCCGTCGGCTGGCCTGAAGGTCTGCAGAAGGCTGCAGTGGGCAGAATTGGAGGAGGTATGGTTAGCAGTGATCTCCCCAAACATTTCCATGGACATCAGGGCTGCTGAGGGATTTGGGAACATGGGCTTCGAAGCCAGTCAAGGTCAAACATCAGCTCATGATCCTGGCTAGGAAGCCATCTTTCTAAATATCAATTTCCTCATCTGTAAATTTGGGATAATAGAAGTATTACCTGGTGTTGTTGTGGAAATAAAGATGATGCACGTGAGGGACTTAGTCACTTTCTAGTGATGCATCTCCCCTTGACTGTTTTGGGGGTTTTTTTGGTCTCTTGTGTGTATAGTTTCTTTGGAGTACTCTTTGGGTGCAATAGATGTTGTTTTAAAAGGATTTCCTTGGGAAGAGAGCAATGCCCATTGTCCATGCTTCGTAAATGTTCCCATTTACTCCTCCATATGTTCTTACTGACCTCCCCAGCAGGTGACAGCCAGTATCCTGAGCTGATGGAGTTAGCTGTGGATCACAACGTTGGCCGCACAACAAAATCATCTGGAAAACTTAAAACACCAGGGCCCTGCTCCGCACCCCCGGGAAGCAGATTCAGCTGATCTGAGGTTGATTTGGTTTCTGGTATTGTTTAAAAACCTCAGGGTATTCAGATCTGCAGCCCACGACGGACAGCCACTGACTTAGATTGAGGGTTCTCAAACTTGGGTCTCAGTAGCGTAGCATCCTGGGAACTCATTACAAATGCAAATGAGCAGGCGCCACACCAGACCCACTGAGTCAGGAACCCTGGGGGTGGGCCCCGCTCTCTGCACTTTCACGAGCCCTCCAGGTGATCTCCGCACTGGTTGATGGTGGAACCACTGCAAGAACTTTCCTCGGAGCATCCTCACGATGCTCTGCTATAGCCTAGGGGTTGGACGCCAAGACTGTGTTGCACACACACACCTCTGCAAGGATACGGTGTCGGGAGAGAGCTGCCACTGTCTGCAGGGGAGGTAGGTGGCTGGGGGAGCAACACGTCACATTAGACAACAGTTTTCCCTCTGTCTCCAAGTCTGGATCAGTTAAGAAGGAGGAGCTGTTTGTGGCTCTTGCTTATCATGTTTGCTAAAGATCGCCTTCTTTCCAACCAGGCTCTCCAGACGATTGCCAGTGACCCGAATCCTTTGTTGTTGTTGAATCGACAGTGAGGTAATAGGTAGGGTGTCCAAGTGGGTAGCAGACTTGGCTCACGAGGTACAACAGCAATGAATAGTGGGCTCTGGGCAGCTCATTCATGGTCTGTCTGCTGAGGACGCCCTCAGACTCACATGCAGCTGAAGAAACTCAGCTCAGCTGGGGCTTTGAATGCCATGGGTCAGCAGAGGAGGGGAGGGTGCAGGTCATTCTAGTGGGAGGTACAGCTTTCAGGATAAAGGAGACAACAATCAGTATGGCGTTGCCTAAAACACAGGGGAGTTGGTCCTGCTAGAAAGAAGGGTTTTGTTGGGAAATGGAAGTGTGTCTGGAAAGGACTGGAGCCTTGAACAATAGGCTCAGTTTTTTCTCGGTCTCCTCGGCAGCAAGCAGTGGGTGATTATTGTTGAACCAATGAGTGAGCAGCACCATTCAGCCCACCGACACGTAGAGAGATCAAATTCCTACGATTTGCCAGAATTGTCAAAAGAATGACATGAGATTTGGGGAACGCTAATCTGGTGAGGATGTTCAGGATGGAAGAGGCAGAGAGTGGGGTACATCCAAACGAGAGCAGAGCTGGGAGAGTAATCTGGAGTTTTTGAAAACAGCCTCTGTTTGGGAATATATGTTCTTAGACTCCAACGATGGTCTGAGATCAGGATGGATACAAGGGACTTTTCATGGAAGAACCGTTGAAGAGGAGGGTCGAAGAAGATACCAAAGATTAAGTTCAGGTGACCAAAGGGCTAAGCATGCCTCATGAGGAGTGTCAGGGGATTCTCTGCGCCTGTGTGGCACAGGATCCGACCATCGGGTGGTGACAGTAGTGAAAGGAAGCATCGATCTGAAAAATGCCCATCTCTCTAATGGATTTGGCAACTTTGGGGGCTATCTCCTATCTTTTCACTTCAGCTGCCTTCATGAAAATAAATATATTTTTTAATTTATTTATTTGATACAGAGAGAGAGCATGAGCAGGGGGAGAGGTCGAGGGAGGGGGAGAGGGAGAAGCACACTCCCTGCTGAGCCGGGAGCCTGACGTGGGACTCGATCCCAGGACCTAGAGATCATGACCTGAGCCGAAGGCAGATGCTTAACCATCTGAGCCACCTAGGCGCCCCTGCCTTCATGAAAATATTAATAAAAAATCCTCCCCGAGGCACCTGGGTGGCTCAGTTGGTTGAGCTTCCAACCGACTCTTGATTTCAGCTCAGGTCATGATCTCAGGGTCGTGAGATCGAGCCCCATGTTGGGCTCCATGCTCAGTGGGGAGTCTGCTTGGGATTCTCTCTCTCCCCCTGCCCCTCCCCCCAAATAAATAAATATTAAAAAATAAATCTTTCCCAAGATCAGAAGCCATCTTCCAATTTTGAAAACTTCTAGAGAGCCAACCCTCTTATTGTGTTTTCTTTTTTTTTTTTTATGTTTTGAACTATAGTAGATACAGCTGTTACATTAGAGTCAGGCACAAGACAGTGATTGGACAACTATGCGTTATGCTGTGCTCACAGGTGTCGCTACCATCTGTCCCCATATGATGCTAGTACAATATCATCGACTATATCCCTACGCTGTACCTTTCATCCCCATGACTTACTCATTCATGGTTTGGTTTTAAGCTTGTGTACAGGGACAATATAAATGTAGGTGGTGGTGGTTTCGTCTTTAATTCTGGTGGCTCTCCATGGTGTTCAAGAGAAGAGTGGACTCCAATGTCTCTACTGTGTCATTCTTGAAATCCTCTTACCATTTTTTAATATTGATTCATCTTAATAACTTACTTTGTGTAAGTTTTAGTGAATATTTGAGAATGAGCAGAGGATTTTCAACAATTTCCCTAAAGTTGATCAGGGCCTTTAAATTCGGGAATTGACGGTTGTTGCCCAAATGGGACCCACCCTGTGGTGGTAGCCCCTAACAGGTGCCTTTCTGAGGAGGGCTATTATTTCTATTCTCCCCACATTAGAAAATATTAGACACTGGGGAGTCCTAATACGAGTTCATGTCACTTAGCTGTCACTGGGATAATGTGTCACTCCCAGGTTGATTCTACATCGTAATGGACAATCTACTCCATTCCTAGTAAGCCTGATGACAACCTCTGTATACGAAAACAGCAGATATATTCACTTTTGAGAAGATTCTTCACTGTAACGCTTCATCACGGGGTTAGCGCACGTACGTTAGCCTCCGTGCATATGTTTCAGAACCTAGTCGGTGAAAATTTCAGGGAGCTGCATCTACTGCGACATAGATAAGAAGGGGAAGGGGTTTAAAGTACCACATAAGCAAAGCTCCAGAGCAAACACACAACACCCAGCTTCTGTCTCCTTTGCTAAGGTGTACAGCGGCCTGGGGCAGGCAGGCAGCAGAGTGTGTGTGTGTGGGGGTCTCCTCTTTGAGGAGGGGGTGCCAACCTGGCAGCAACTTCCTTCGGGCCATGGCAGCCGTCCGATGACTCTCGTACTCCACGAAGGCGAAGCCCCGGTTTCTGGTTTTATCTGCAGCGCTCGGGTAGACAATGACGTCGACAACTCCTTCGGTGACCTTTTTCATCTCTGCTAGGATTTCTTCTCTCTTCTTGGTCTTCGGGATTCCCCCCACAAACAATCGGCAGTTGTCCACACTGGCGCACACCCCTAAGAGACGCCCATTTCTGCAAAAAAAAAGGAAAAAAAAAAAAAGGCAGGCATTCTTTCTGCTCGGCAAGAATCCTTGTGTGATTGAGGCTTAAGATGGAAGTTGTAACATGTATGACCCTGGACCTGAGAGGGTCTGCGGATGTGGGCTGTTTGGTCTTTTCCTGTTGTTTCCTCACTGCCCAGGGTAATCCCTGACCCCGAGGCCTGTGCACCTTGCCCCCATTACTCACGTAGGCTACCTGGCCCCAGACGGTTGTGAGCTCCCTTTCCTTCCCGGCCAAATAGGGAAGCGATTCTGACATGACGGCCCTTAGAAGTTGTCCCTTATGCTGACCGGGCTTTCACATGTTCTCTTACTTGGCCTACCCGAGGAAGATGGGCAGAGCAGGCGCTGTTTCCATTTTATAGATGAAGAACTCGAGACCCTGAGAAATTGAATGACTTGCTTAAGATTTTGTAGATTTTAAGGGATGAAATTGGCCTCCAGACTCTCCGTTCATTCCTGATTCTGCTGCGCAGTGCTGCTGATGAGCAAGTTCATGTCTGCCTTCACTGGCAGAGTGCAGATTAAGCTTTTCTTGGGGACACTTGGGAAAGTGTATCAAAAATCTTTTGTATATAATTTTGGGGGCAAATCGTGCTCCTTCTGGGAAAGTGTCTTTAAGAAAGAGATGAACCAACATTTTGGTATCAGGATATTCACTGCTAGTATTTAAGTAGTCCCCACATTGGATATAACCAAAATATCCCACCATCCAGGACCAGTTTTTTTATTTTTTTAAGATTTTATTTATTTATTTGACAGAGAGAGAGATAGCGGAGAGCAGGAACACAAGCAGGGGGAGTGGGAGAGGGAGAAGCAGGCTTCCCGCGGAGCAGGGAGCCCGATGCGGGGCTCGATCCCAGAACGCTGGGATCACGACCTGAGCCGAAGGCAGACGCGTAATGACTGAGCCACCCAGGCGCTGCCATCTAGGACCAGTTTAATGCATCTTGGCTGAGATGCATAATGAGTCTGGGGCTGGATCTTTCCTCCTTGTGCACTGTTGTATCTTTGTCACCCCGGGTTCTTGTGCACTAAATGCGAATAGTCACCCGTTAGGTCATCTAAAAATGCCTCTTCATCTTTCTAAATGTCCCCTGGGGTGGACACTACTGCTTCTGGCTGAGAATCATTGATAATCAAAAGCTGGGCATTTATACCATAGAATGCTCGATAGTCATTTCAACACGGTAATGCAGAAGAATATTTATTGGTTAAAAAACCAGCTCACCCTAGGCTACTGGCTTAAAAAACAAAGACTTCAAGATAAGTATACGAGAAGACCATTTTGATGAACACCATACCAAAAATCTAGGAAGATCCTAAAAAGTAAAAAGCCAACATAGTGATTATCTTGGGGCAATGGGATTATGGAGGAATGGTTTGAATTTTTATTGCCCCCCCTTTTTTTTGCCTTTTGTTGTGTGACTTTTGTAATAACACAAAGTTATTAAAGTTCTTAAAATGGGCAAAGTTCCTTTCACAGAAACTACCTGCATGTCGCGAAGAGAAGCGCTCAGCCCGGCGAGTGGGAGGTTGCTCTGATTTCTCGGAATTGGCGGTGTTCAGTGGGGCGGCAGGTGTGCTCACCAGGATCGGCCCCTGTCGTGCCTGCCCTCTGTGCTTTGCGGAAGAACTGGGGACCACCTAGCAGAGTTGTGGCAGGTCCGTTACAGTCTGCTGAGCGTTGCCCAAGGAATGTGCTTTTCCTTGCGGATAGGGAAGGGTGGATAAAGTCATCTCTCAGGGGTTTTGTCTTTGTTGTTGTTGTTGGTTGGTTTGTTTTTTTCTTACTTAAAAAACCCCTCTAGTCCAAAATCTAATTTCTTTAGACATTTTATTGTTTTTGATGGAGGGCCAGTCAGGTGTCAGTTAGCAGCAGGTGGAGCCTGGAGTCTCCGTGTCCTATTTTTAAATCTGTATGGTTAAGTCAGGCACTTTCCCAGAACTGCTTGGAGACGAAAAGCCATCTCTCACACGCTGAGGGCACAGCTTTAATGTCTCCAGAAGCCAGGCATTTAGACAAATCTCAGTGAATATTTGATGATGAGCAGGATGGCAGGACAGTGAGGGGTCTTCTCCGGATAAGAACCTTATGTATCCCTGAGAAAGAGTGTCTAAAAGCAAATCGAAGGTTATCTTCTCTGCAGGCAAGGCTCTGTGTTCTGGCAGGACTGATCCAGGATGGAGAGGAAGCAGGGGAGATTGGCTCTGGGCTATCTATTCTGCTACTATTTCATTTTCTATTTATCCTACACCTTGATGTTTAGAGCACCTCTGTGCCTCACCTTTGTTTCTGGCGCCCAACCTGAACTTTGACTGGAATGTGGCCACCAGCCTGCTCTCTCCAGATGCTTTGTAATATTTCTCCTTCCCCTCCGCCCGCTCCTGCCCCCCCTCCTCCACTGTAATCCTCAGCAAACACAGACCACGTGAGCTTTGCCTGCATTATCTATTTATTTTTCTTAAGACCCCCATGAGGTAAGTATCTCTTTCTCTCTTTTATAGATGAAGACCCTGAAATTCACAGAGATGTGTCAGTGTTACATAGGAGTGACTGGAATGGATTGATTGTGCTCGCTTTTCACACCCTATTTGTTCTCAGAAAGCGTGGAGAGGCCCCGGTGTGTAACAAAGTGTTGAGTACAGACAGCAAACCGTGCTGATTCCCTGTGTGGCCAAGTCTCCATGCATCTCAAACTAAAAGCCATTTTGAGAATAACCCTCACTTTCCAGATGTCTAGGCTCCACGGAGGACCAAGGAATGGGGACTCCTCTGATCCCTGAAACCTTGTACCTGTCCTATTAAAGAGCTGTATTAAAGTAGAGCTTTCTGGAGCCCTTTCCAAAAACAGCTCAGTGTATGTCATCTCCTATGACAGATGCTGAGAAGGTGTGAGGAATTAGATGCTGACGGTCCCAGGATTTGTCCGAAGAAACCTGTTCTCTGGTCGCCTGGTTCCCACACCAGACAAGCCTCCACATACCAGAGTTCTTTCAGATTCATGGAGGCATGTGTGGGAGGGGAACTTCCTTTATACTGTCCTCCAAAACTCTGTTCCAGGATCCGACCTTGGGACTTAGTGGCTAGGCTACTACGGTTGCCCATCGAGTCCATCTTTTCGCGGCTAAGGGGTTTAAGAAAAATGACCTAGTAATTGAACAGAATTGAACAGAATTCTCAGGATAGTGCAGGACTTCTCTGGGGCCTGTAGGAAGTGGGAGACAATAAATGGTAGGAAATCTCTCTGTATTCACATTAAGATGACATTAATTTTAAGATGCAGAAGGGACATATATGAAAATTACATCTTAGAATTGCTGAACGTGTTAGTATGTAAGAGTTCTATCATTTATTGACCTATTACCATGTTCCAAACACTGGGATAAGCATTTAAAAGTCTGTAAGCCTTTAAAAGTCTCATCCCACTTTAGGGGTGAGCACACTGAGGCTTGGGGAGGTGAAGCCACTTGCCGGCACTCAGGTGAAGCCTGTCTGACCCCAAAGCTGTGGCTTTGCAACCGCGTCACTGATCTTTCTTCCAGGTGCCCCACGGCTTCCTTTAAGAGATAATTTAGGACGGTTGCGTCTCTAGGTGCAGGTTTTAGAACTCAGGCAATTTCACGACGTTAGCCCTGTTTTAGTTGATTAAAAACCAGCTATTGATTGCACCAGGTCAATTACGCCCTGGAATCCTCCACCAGTCCCATGATTTGCAATATTGCCTATGTTTGGCTGGCTCTGAGGCCTCTCTCCTAGCTCCAATATCATACAGACAATCACCACTTCAACAGCTCCCCTGGGGCTGTCTAATGTGACTCTCACAGGTAAATTCCCCAAACTAAGCTCTCCGAGTTTCTGGCTATTCTCCAGGTCTTCCCATCTCAACGACCCTATCTCATCCACAGATACTGGGACCAACATCCTAGCTTTCGTCCCTGAATTCCAACATTGCTCTCACTCTAAATCCAATATTTAGCCAGTGTTGTGTGTTCAACCCCCAGAACGCCCCCGAGGTCCGACCGCTCTGGCCACCTGTACCACCAGTCCCTGCGCACCTGCCATCATCCCTCGTCTAGACCTAGGCTACTCTCCGCTGTAGCTTTCCCTCTGGCTTCCCTCTTTTCCTGCTACCCTCCATTCTTCACCCAACAGCCAGAGTTATGTTTTTAAAAGCATGAATCTAATGAAATATCTTCTCCTTTTTATTAGACTAAAAGGCAAATTTTGAATCATGGCGTATAAGCCTCTCAGAGGACATTGCCTTCAGCTCTCCTCTCTGTTCCTACTTCGTTGGCTTTGTTCTCTAACACCTCGAGCTTGTTCGCGTTTGGGGAACTTTGCACGTGCTGCTCTTACTCTCTGGAATAATCTTCCCCCAGATATGGCTGTCATGGCTGGCTCTTCTCTTTCAAGTCTCAGGGAAAATTGTACTTTCCTGGAGAGTATTTTCTTAAACACACCAAGTTAGAGCAGCCACCTCCTTAGAGGTGGTTTGATTTTTTTCATACCTAAATTTTTTGTGTGTGTGGTTGACACACAGTGTGACATGACTTTCACAGTGATTTGACTTCTCTGTATATTACGCTCTACTCGCCATTGTACGACCGCTCTTAAAATACCATGGACTACATCCCCTCTGCTGTGCCTTTCATCCCCATTACTGGCTCATTCCATAACTGGAGCCTATTTCTCCCACTCTCCTTCAGCCATTTTCCTCATCCTTCCCCCTCCCCCTCCTCCCTCTGGCAACCATCAGGTTGTTCCCTGTATTTATAGGTCGGGTTCTGCTTTTTGTTTGTTTTATTTGCTTTTTTAGAGTCCTCATATGGATTTTCATACTCTTAAAAATCTATATCCATTTGTTTACTATGAGGATGGGAAAAGGCATCTTGATATTTCCAATATTTTGAACAGTGCCCATCACCATATTCATGAGACAGTTGAATTAATGAGTTTTGTTTCTTTGAGCATTTCACAAAACTTAGTTTGACACCTTATATAGTGTTGACATTAAATACATATTTTATCAAATTGATTTGCACCAAAGAAACCTATTTTTTTTTATTTCTGATTTGCCTGTCTTTTGCATATACTATATTAGAGAAGTTTGATGGAAGAACAGATACAGGGTGCATTGTCTGCTTCACTTTTAATCAGAAGAAGTGGATCTTACCTAATTTCATAGTTGTTAAGTTGCTTGATTGCATCCTTGGCTTCCTGTCTATTTGAGAACGTTACAAATGCATACCCTCTATTGTTGCCATTAAAATCCATCATCATTCTCATTTCATAAATTTTACCAATCTACAAGTAAAAGAGAGAATCCACGTTTGTACATTTGTACTTCCAAATGAAAACACACACACACACACACACACACACACACACACACACTATTTTCTGAAGTCTTATCTCTGCCATATTTGGCATTTGCATCCCACGGGGAATGGTTTGCATTTTCTCATGCTGGGTTCAGATCTGTTATCTGACTCTCGGCCAAAGTCAAGTTAAATAAAGAAGACGTATACAAGTGCATTTCGGCTTGACTTAACAGAATATGTTTTCAACAGAGCAAGTGGCCTTTCATCACACAATTATCTGTGGATTTATCCATTGTCCTTGGGACCTGAGAAAGCATTTGTCATCAGAAACACAATTTCACGATAGATTTGTCCTTGCCCTCTACTTTGGCCTCTCAAGTTTCCATAGTTTTATCTTTACTTGGTCATACTCTACCACCGACCCGGGACGCTCTCCACTTGGAACCTTGCTAACTGATTTCTTATCTGTCTTTCTCCCACCATGACCTCAAGATACCCAGGGAAGATGTGTTTCAGAGGATGATCTGGGGATTCCTGTTGTTGTTTTGATCTGTAGGCTGAAGGTAGATGTTTGTTCGACACAATCGGCCCAAGGTCAGGAGCTCTACAGTAGGAGGGTTCTCTATCCCTTTGACTATAACTCTTTTGCTTTGCCTATATACTGTTCCTTCCTGCTACCCCAAATGTTTTCCAGCAACGCAGACTCAGGAATTTATTCTTGCTGGCTGCTGTATGACCAGTGGCCCTAACAGATAGGACAGGCGTGCAGGGAGAAGAGGTGTCATTAAATGTGTGCTTCCTGGTGGTTGGTTACCCCTTGGCTCAGCCTCCCCCACTCCACCCCGCGGTATTCAGTGGTGGACACCTATCTATCCAGGGCTCATTAGGAAAGAGTTCAAGCATGTTTCATCTGTTTCAGGTGCTTCCTGGGGCTCATTTTCAAGTTCAGTATATAAAATTCTTACAGAATTAAATCCTCATAATTTGTGCACATGCCAAGTGAGATTGTTTGTGTAAAATTAGGAGCAGTTCTGAATCAGAGGCTGAGTTATACACATACACACAATTGATTTTGGCATTTAGGGAAAGAAATAGCAAGACTCTAGTTTTTCTAAATTTTCCAGGAATGTGGTTATTGAAGCACCACTTGGTAAAATATTGAAAATTTTAATTTTCTGTTCTCCCTATAGCTTTAGGTTTAGTAACAATATAAGACTTGGAATTAAAACCAAGGAAATGTGTTCCTTAATTATATAATGACTTTGAGAAACCCCATTCTTAATCTTGTAGATGCATTAGGGCAGGCAGATCAAACCTGTAGAAGGAAATTTCATTCTGAATCAATATGTGTAGGTATACATTTGAGCCATGACAAACATACACATACTCTTTGTGAAATGGTACACTTTAGAAAACCATGTTAAAATGTCAAGTTAGAGCGATATCTTATTTTGGAGAGGTCGTTGTAGTATTATTATAGACTGATGGAAAAGTTACCAGCAGCGGCAGTTCAAGCCATCAGGAATAGGAAGAGCTACATCGAGGCAGTGACAATAAGGGGACGGCCACTAACAGGAAGGTTTTGAGTTTGTCCATGTTGAAGAATGGCAATTGGAAGAGAAGCCATCACTGACCAAGAAGAATGAGCCCTAAACAAAGTGTGTAGTATTTTTTCCCCTGAAAGACAAGAAAATATATTAAATTTGGACTCACTTTTTCACACAATGGTATAAGTTCATCCTCAAAAAGGTCTCGGGGAAGTTTTCCAATAAAAATTTCACAGCCTCTTTCTGGAGGTGCAGCATCCCAGCCTGGTGGAGGGCCGCCATATTTTCTTTGTCCATTTTCCTGCAAATCCCGGGTGGATTGTATGAGGCAGAGAAGAAAACAATAAAACCTTTAGTTTGAGTTCCTCAGTTATTTTCAAAATCGTAATAAGGAACCTGTTTATCATCGACAAGTAATAGTGACCTGGTCAGAGGATAAAGTCAAGGTCTCCTTTATGTGGATTTGAATACCATGCTTCGTTCTTCAGCAACTTGCTTTTGATAAGTGTTGTGAAAACATGTGAAGTGCTGGACAAATTAATCATGATTATTGTCATTCAAACTCACCAATGCCTGATCATCACGGGATCTGACTGTACTTTGAATCCAGGGCTCTGCTGTAACATGGAGTCTCTATGGGGTGGCAGCAAGGGGCTTGCTTGGCTCCATGACTCGAGAGCTATGGGGCTTTGGGCAAATGACTTAGCTTCTTAGAACCTCAGTATTATCACATACGAAGTGGGGATAATGTTGGCTTTTTGATTAAAGGAGATAATATATCAAATATGCATGGCACTGTTCTAGGCATGTGATAATATAGTCAACGGTTACTAATTCTTTTCTTGCCTCCTTGGATTTGGGCTGCCTCATGTGCCAAGCAGGGCCATGTAAGCCCCTAAATAGAAACATTATGAAGGTGAACATTTGAAGAAGTGGACTGGCTAATAATGGGGTAGCTAGTGGGGGACTTAAATCTGTTTTCAAAGCCGACAAGATGATGAGAGGGATTTACTGATATTTGATCTCCTTGTGGGGAACAAAACTGTTCTCAGGCCAAATAGAATATCAACCCTTGGTAAAACCAACCAACCCTTGGTAAAAATCCTTGGTGTTTTATGGGGAGGAGTAGTTCTGGTTCTTGTCTTTATTAGACATTAGATATTAAATACACCAGTGCCATCTTTATTTTTTCTAGAGGTTAAAGACCTGAAAGCAACTTCAGGGGCCCCGAGTCGAGTATGGGTCTGATCCATTGCTGCTGATCTGCAATAGCATATTTTCTGGGGAAGGGTACACATACTTCCTCCCACTTGGGTGTAGTCAGAGCTCTTGGTCATTAGACTTGACTGCGATTTTTGGAGAGAAGTGAATATAAGGGACCAAATATCAGCATTCATTGCTAACTTCTACAAGTAATACTTTCAGAAGTTTTATACTACAAAATGATACATGTTGTTGGAAAAAACTGTAGTGCAGAAGGCGAAAAACCTAATAATGTATAAGATTAAGAGAAACATCTCCCAGTGCATCACTCTGCCCATATATCGAAGTAGTTCCTGTTAAATTGGTTTGCTTTTCCAAATATTTTTGTATGTGTGTTCTTAAAAGTCATATGTTAGTTGTTTAAAGACATTGTTTTATATGATAGTTTGTTTAAAATCAAACATAGAACAACTTCCAGTTTCACTGTTAAATCTTTATATAAACCAACTTGGGACTTTCTCAATGCTTTTGTAAGTATTAGCTCAAAGGTTTTTGGATCACAGTGTAAATTATGTCTCCGGTTGTGATCGCTTTTTTATTCCTAGTTTCTATAGTATTGCTTTAAATTTTTTAAAAAAGGTATCAGGTGGGTGTTCTACCTCGCCTTGATTATTTTTTGCCTCCAACAACCGGGTGTTTATTTATTTCACTAAATATTTAAATATTTGCCTCAAGAGATCTTGCATTTTTTTCTTCCCCTATATTCTCGCAGAAACTTCTAGCAGCAGAACTTTTGTAGCACTGAGAAATGAAATGTTTTATATTTCTAGGGGAAAAAAATGCCTTAAGAATTCGATGAGCTCTATCTCAATCAAGAATTTTCAGAAAAATATGAAGTTGATATTTTCAGAGATATATTAAAAGTTCTGGCTACTTATTTTCTAACAAAAACCTATATGACACTTGCCATGTGCCGGACACTGTCATAAGGCTTCAACAGGGTCCGAGGTTAAGGACTTTTTACAGAAAACCCTGAAGCCCAGAGAGATTATGTAATTTGCTGAAGTCACATGGTTGGGAAGAGGCAAAGCCAGGATTTGAACCCAGGCCATCTGGTTTCAGAGACCATCTGCTTAATCCCCACATTTTGCCTTGTTATATGGAAGTCTAATCATTTATAACAGATCCATACCTTTACATACTCACTTGTCAAAAAAATTATCATGCCCTTAAACGGCAAACACTCTGCTGCATTTAAAATCCTTTCCAATTTCTAATCATTTTATTACACAAATTTTGGAAGGACATATCTGATGTCTATTGCTTATAAGGAGACATACTTCTGTTGCCACACTAAAATCCACCTGCTTGGTGTGACGCTCACCATTTGGTTAATGATGGTCCTTCTGAGACCATTTTGAGCTGTATTAAATGTCTAGAGGTCTATTCAATGGATTATTGGAATAAACGTCGTATAAACTTAGTAGTAGTTTTATTCTTTAGGCTGAAGAAACCGAACTTTCATCCCATAATTTCTGATTTGACAGGCTTTGTCTGATAGTTTGAAAACAGGCAACAGACTGACCTTTTAAATTTTTCTTTCTTGCTATAATTGCTAAAAATATCACCGAACTATTTTGTGCTCATCACGTGAATAGGAGGATTCATCTGCTTATGAGCCAAAATAATTGGGCAATAAAGCTTATTAATCATCTTTCTACGGTTTCTATAAACACTTGACAAAAATTCCCCAAGGGTATTTTTTTTTGGGATCACAGAGTCTGGCTGGTTCAGAGACACCACGAAATTCATGCACGGGGGAGATCTGCTCTACGAACCACCCGCTGGGCTTGGAATGCACCAGTGGTGGCCGAACGCGCCAATTTAAGACAGCGTTGGGCGTGAGTCATGGGATTAGAATAGCTGTCCATTACTCAGGACAGTTGGGAGCTGGATTGCTGGTATTTTTGGCACTGTTTTTATAGTTGAGTTTAAAATAGATAAAGCCCAGTTATAATGGCTCTTTCCCCTCCTGGCTGATGTCCTTCTCGTGGGATGCATTCCCCCAGTAGTACAAATGTATTAATAGTTCAGAGAGAAAGAATATAGGTTTTTGTTTTTCATGAGAGAATGTTCATTAAATTCTGGGAACTTCTATTTTTCTAATCGAAGACTTGGAAACCATTTACCATCTCTCGTAGCACATAAATAGATAGAAAACTTCAGCTATGTAAATTAAAAATTGAAGACCTAATTCTAGCTATAAATCCAGTGGGTGTAATTCACGTACCCTGGATACTGAGCCCACCTAGTAACTCAGTTTAAATATCAAGAGTATTTGGAAGTTTCTCTCTAGCAGATATTTTAGCGCTTCCATTATGGAACCATAGAGTCTTTAAGAAATGATGGACACCATCGTCTTGATGATGAATAAAACCACCCAAACTTTCGTAAATGATTGTAAGCAATAAATCTCAGCTTGAGGTCAAAAGGATTGAGTTCCTTTTGGCCATCTGGCATCTGACCTTTTTATACGTCCAGGGAATCTGAGCCAAATTGCATTTTCCTACAGGGGTTAAAAAAGGCCACATACTTGCTATTCCAGCTTCTTTTGCTGCTGGGATATAGTCATGGTTACAATAAAGTAAAATTGAGTTCTCGTGCAGGAATCATAATGGTGCAGACTTGTGTTGAACACCCCATGATGCATTTTCTTATCATTCCAGATTTGCGATGTGGTCTCCTAAAACCTTCCTAAAAACCTTGAAAACCTTCCTGAAAGCTTACTCTTAAATCTAGTTCTCCAAATCAAAGTTTCCACCAAAAAAACATTCTCTTAATAAACTCCTTGTCTGCATAACCGGCCAGAGTGAACTTGAACTTCTGTTACTTACACGTAATAGTAACAACAGCAAAAAACAAAACAAAACAAAACAAAAAACCCAACAGTTGACCCTAATTGAGTCAGGTACTGTGCTAAGGGCTCTCGATGTATTAACTCATTTTATGTCCTCAACAAAGCTATGGGGATAATACTATTCATTTTATAGATGAGAAATCCAAGGCATAGACTGTGTCCAAAGTCACTCAAGCTGTAAGTGACAAAGACAAAATTTGAATCCCAAGCTCACGCTTGTAATAATATTTTTCTTTGGTTTTTGTATTAACCCAATATGCTCGATTTTACAAATAAGGAAACTGACACTGTAGATATTCTGTGACTTGCTTAAAGTCACACTGATTTAATTTATTGCACAAAACACTAGAATGAAGGTCCTATGATTCTCATTCTGGTGAATTTCATGGCATATATAACTGTTCAAAGTTGTGATGGCAATTTTTTCAGGCTTTTGAGCCTCATAATTCTTCGTGTTGTGCTATGCCTACTTTTCAGTTTCACCAAACATGGAGACCAGATGGTTGGTTTTCTCCTCTTAGTGAGCCCATTTATAAACTAGAAGGAGATTAATTAATAAACCCTCATGCAGTCTGTTTTTTTTTTTTTTTTTCTTAAGTTTCCTGAGCAGTAATTTCCATTGCTTGAGCGATTCTTTGCAAATCATCTGTAATCCCCTTTGTGGTTCTGTTTGGTCCTTTGTTTTTTCTTGCCAAGGGGAAGAAATTGTGTGTATTCCCTTACTAAACTGCTTTCAGATGTTCTCCTGCCCATTTTCCAGCTGGCTGTGTGTATATTTATTTCTGTTTCTGTTAGTGCTGGACAGTCCACTCCTGCTCGGTGGCATTTGTCGCCTTCACAAGCATGGGAGTCACCAGGACCATGCCCGGGACACGGTGCTGTGGCCAGACTCTTGGAGACTCTTCTCAACAGCCTATGTCAGTGTACGGAGAACATGTTGCAGGACTGTGTCTTTTGAAGTTTGTGACTTAATACCATATTTCCCCAGTTATTGATTTGTGAGATCGAATAAAGTTCTCTGTTAGATATCATTTCTATTGCCACCTGTATACCACCTATTTATCTCCTATGTCATAGAGTTCAACATGTCATAGAGATCAGCTTCCTCCTATATGTGATTTTTGCCATTGGTCTGCTTATGACCTTTTTGTCCCATGAGGGCCAACAGACAGTGCTATGGGGAATACTCATTTTGTTAATTCTATGTAAAGATAATGATCTGTCTTGTGTATTATTTATTTGCCTTTACATCCTAAGATCAGTGATCTCAGGTTGGCTTAATCTCTTTTAGGCTGAGGAATTTTAGAAAGCAGAGTTTATTTAACTTATATACTGTGCAACTTGACATTACCCTCATTAGCTATATTTTCTACAGTCCTTACCAAGCATATCCAATAGGCAGGTCAGGTATTACTTTTCTAATGATAGAAGAACAGTAATAATTGTGATGTAAAGGCTGAAAAATCAGGATGTTAAAATTTATAGAACTGTGTCTGGAAACCGAGAGGAAAAGCTAACACATGAACATAATAGGCAAATATAAATTTAGTTTTATCCTCCTATAGCTTAGTGTTTCTCAAAGTATAGAGTGTGAGACATTAGTTTAGAGGCCATTGGTTTATCTTAATAGTCATGCATTTTATTGTACATTAGAGACCATGTAATTACCGTATAAAACTTGTGGCTTTTCCATTTACATAAGTGAGAAAAATTTACTTTTAAAATTAATTTGAATAGAAATAGCTGATGTAATGAATTCTGAGTAGTATTATTGGTGGCACGTATTTATGGCAAAAATCACAATGAAAAATGCGCACAGCTTCTGGCTCTTGACAATTTCTTTGTTTCACTCTCCACAGAGCCCTTCCATTTGATCTTAAAAAAAAAAAAAAAAGTATGATACGGTTCTTCCACAAAAATGACTTTTAGCAAATTAGGAATCCTGTTCTTGTTTCACTTTGGAAAGCTGACACTGAAGCCCTGTTGCCTAGCAAAATATTCAAAATATTCCTACTATCATCTCAGGTTGTTCACTGTCTTTTAGAGGCAGAACTAATTTGTGTTATCAAAGGAGGCATTTAATAATCTGTAACACTTGCCCTTTCCCCTAAAGGATTACGTGTGGCAAACTTTCAGAATTCAGGATCTCAATATTTGAAGTATTCAAAAGCAAACAGGCTTCTAAGCACAGCTTGTATTTTGTAAAGCTCTTTATAATACTAGTTTTTGGCCAACTTCATGGGACTATTAAATTCAAGGGTATCCTTACAATTCAAAATCAGAAAAACTTTTTGGAGTGTATCTGTTTTTACGAAGGAAGTCCAGCTAACGAGGGACCGCCCAGCATCTGTTGGAGGGAGCCTGGATTCGCTGTGCTCACGCTCCCTTCTGGCTTCCAGCTCCGCGCACGTCTGTTGACTGCGGCAGTCTGCGGGAGCCTCTCCATCCCCACCAACACATAACTGGGTGACAGCTTCGGTGATTCCTTTATCCACTGGGGGCTTTTAACTTTCAGAACGTGGGATTTAAGAGGCCCAGCCCACTTTTGATTATAGATACAACTTGCCCTTTCGAATTGGGTAATATTATAGCAGATGGAGATCCGGTTAAAGTATAGAGAGCCGTCCACATACAGATAAAGACATTTGTCCACGTGCAATGGAAAACATTGGTTTGGGTGATTGCCCTCCTGTCCTGTCTTACCGAGCTCAACATGGGCCAAGAAGAATTCCGCCTAATGCACTTGTTTTTTGGCATGAGGAATTTTATATGGTCATTATTCTCCTTACCAAATCCCCCATGAATTTTAATTTCTGACAAGCGGAGGGATTTGGCACGACGCTTAACCTCCCTTGACTAAATTCTTCGTTTATAAAGGGACAGGGCTGACCGGGTGATGGCAAGGGGCTTGCGAGGGTGGGAGGGTGCTGGTGAAAGGGAGGCCTGCCCTTGACCCCACAGCTGAAGGTGGGAAAATGTTCAGAGACTGTTTTTTGAGTCAAAACGACCCTTAAAGGGATTGTAGGGATTTAAAAAATCATCGTGTCTCCAATTGCCTGTCTGCTTGCTACCTATTCTATTACTAAACGACTTTCTTGGCGTCACTGTCCTTTCTTAAAGAAACTTTTTTCTGTAAGTTTCTTAGAAATGAATCATTCTTATAAGTGAAATATCAGGATCCTTTCTTGCAACTGAAGGTGATTATAAAAATAATTGCAAAGTGGGAAATCATGATCACCTTCTAGGTAGGCTTGTTTGCTAAAACCTCTGAGCCCAAGTCCTGTTCTCTGTGTTTAAGACGGTGTTTAAGATGTATCTCCCACAACTAACTTTTCTTATCAGAAAGTTTGAGAGAGAATCCAAAGTACAGTTGATCCTTGAACGACACGGATTTGAACTGCACACACCCACTTATGTGCTGATTTTTTACAGTGCTGTAAATATATTTTCTCTTCCCTATGATTTTTTTTGTTAAAGATTTTTATTTATTTATTTGTCAGAGAGAGAGAGAGAGAGAGAGAGAGCTCAAGCAGGGGGAGCAGCAGAGGGAGAGGGAGAAGCAGGCTCCTCACTGAGCAGGGAGCCCGATGTGGGACTCGATCCCAGGACACTGGGATCATGACCTGAGCCGAAGGCAGACGCTTAACGACTGAGCCACCCAGGCGTCCCTTGCCTATGATTTTCTTAACATCTCTCTAGCTTTATTGTAAGAAGACAGTATATAGTACAACATACTAAGTATGTGTTAATCAACTGTTTACGGTATTGGTAAGACTTCTGGTCAGCAGGAGGCTAATAGTGATTAAGTTGTGGGGAGTCAGAAGTTAGCAGGCAGAGTTTTGTGGGGGGGGGAATAGCACCCCGACTCCCATATTGTTCAAGGGTCAGCTGTAGAATAATTCTTCCTCTGAGACTCAGAGTCATTTAATGCTGTGTCAGTATGCCATTCAACACCGTCTCTCCTCTCCACCCTGCACCTCTGAAACAAGGTTAAAAAAAAAATCACAACTACTGACATCCTATGCAAATTCATGATGGTATGGTATTGTGGTCTCACTGTTTTAGTCCTTGCCTATGTTAGATAGCTGCCTTTGAATCTCCTGCTAAAGTTTTGAGTTCTGAAGATGAAGAGTCACTTATTTTTGGTTCTGCATTTTCTACTTATTTGGATAATACTCCTTCTTTTGATCAGTATTAAACAGGTGACAACTTAAGAAATGCTGAAGTTGCCCGCAGGCAAAGTCCACAGTCCCAAAGAGCTGTCCATGTTTCTGCATCTTTAAGTCGTGAAATTCACACCTGTTTTTAAATGGAAAACCCCACGTGCTTCTTGTTAAAGGGGAAACACTCTCAGGCGTAGCTTGCAAAGATTTTGAACCGTCAGTTGAAGAGCTCGTGTATAACCAATTCTCTATTAGGCTATTAGAGGACAACTTCATGGCCGTTTCAAAACAGCTTCGGGAATCCATTTCCATTTCTTGGCATCCTGAAGTTTCCATCCGTCACCTGTCAGGCATACAGGCATACATTTTCCACAGAAAGATTCACAGAGCTGTTCCTTCATTTGGAGTCTTCCACCCCATGCTTTGGCATTTCTGGCTAGTAAAAGCAAAGCCCTCTGAGGAGTTTTCAAGCTGGTCTGTGGGTGGCTGGGGTGATAAGCTCAGGGAAACACGTGTCTGTGACCTACGGGCCCCATCCTGTTCTCCTGCTCAGTCTACCCATTTAAAGAATTAGTATTAACACACTTGGTGAATGACTTAAGTCCTTGGATGGCAGGGACGTGAGCAGGTGGTACCAGGCAATGGAAGAAAAAGTAGGACCTGGGAGCTATATTTTATCATGAAGTCGAATTCCTATTTCTGTCCCTAGGATTTTCGTGCGGTGGTTGGAAAAGAATGTCAGCGCCACAGTGTTCTTCCATCTGCTTCTCCCTGTGCTCATCTAGACGAAGCCGGTGGTAAACACGGGGATCCTAAGTTGCTTATTTTCTTTGCATTATTCATAAGAAAAAAAATTGCAACTTGACTACCCAAGTAAGATTAAGGCAGGACAAACCCGGAGAGATGAGTTAATCTGGGGCACCTCTAGGGGAAGGATGGTGTCCTTATCCCAGGTGAGTGGCTCTAGCCCCATCCTTTCTGCCTTCTGACTTGCACATCTTTGTTGAGGAGATGAGCGAATTAGCATGAAAATATGTGGTGGTACTGAAATCCCACATCAGAGAACAGGCACAGCGAGCAAAGCTTGAAGGGTGGGAATGAAGCTGCGTGTTATTCCTAGTTTGAGGGAACCGTTCCCAGGAACCCAGCCTCAAGGTTGATTAATAGAGGAAGGGAAGGAGGGAGCCCACTTATTTCTTCTCTTTATCTGGTACAATCTTCCTGGGTCTTTGGAATTAAGACACACTAATGTCTTTGCCGTTCAAAAGTGCTGTGGCCCCGTCTGCCACGGATGCTGTTTTGTCCCTGGCTCCTGGCACGGCTCTGTTTTGGGCTCACCCTCCAAGTTCCAGCTGCAGTGTCCTCTTGCTTGAAGAGGGTCCCCTGCTCTGCTCTGTCACACCACCCGGTTTATGATACTCTTGGCACTTACCACGATCTGCAATTTTTTGGTTTCCTTACTTGATTATTTTCTGCCTCCCCTCGAGGATAACCTTCACGAAGGCAGGAAACGTGGCCCTCTTTGTGGAGTCAATGAATGAATGAGCGAATGAGGCTCAGGCGGGAGCTGGCTGGGGTGGGTAAGACAGAGGGTGTGCCCGCTTCTCTTAAGGAAGTTTAAACACTCATTTATGCTATGGGGAATTTTCTTTAAAAACTGTGGATTCGCTTCTCACACAGAGTGCCAGAGTAAGCGTTAGAGTTGAGGTCAGCAAACTTTTTCTGGAAAGGGCCAGGTAGTTGATATTTTTGGCTTGTTAAAAGACAACTCTTTAAAAATCTAAAAATCTAAAAAATCATAACTAAAACAGGCGGTAGCCAAAGTTGAGTCTTGGCTCAGTTGGTTGACCTCTGGCTCATGTCTCTACTGAACTGTAGAATTCTGGGGCTTGTTTTCTGACTGCGAAATGAAAGGGTTGGACGATATCAATATTAAGCAAATTTCAAACATTACAAAGATTTGAAAGACCAGCCTAATGAACCCAGGGACCTATCCTGTACCTTTAATAATGGTTACTATTATTATAATAATAATTATAATACATATAATATAATATATAAATATAAATATTATAAATATTATTAAAGGAAACCTTTAACAATGAGGTTTTCTCCATGAAAATTTCCCAATTTGTTGACTGCTGACTGAATGCTGCTTAGAACATTTTTCCACTTCATGAGATTTTTTTTTTTCCCTTATCATAAAAATAGTCCACACTCATTATAGAAAGTTTGGAAGAAAAGAGCATCAAGCAAGAAAAACTTACTCTAATCAGAGATCACATTTTGTTATTTTCCAGTATTTTTACTGTGTGTAGAGAATTTCTCAGAATATTATTTGGAAGCTATATACAGCTTTGCACTCTCATTTTTAGGTCAACAACCATGTTTGGACATCTCTCCATGTCTTTCTTTGAAATCCTAATTCTACATGACTATATAATTGGGAAATAGAAGGGTGACCCTATTTTTTTGTGACCAGTCATATTTTATTGGACATTTAGGATAGATCTATTTTTTGACATTATAAATTCCACGATGATGAACATCCTTATGTCTAAGTATTTCTCCCCACTCATTAGGTCAGGGTATGGTCCGTTTGATAGCTCCATACAGAAAGGAAGCACCCACAGCTGCATTGTTCACTCAATGGGTCTTATGTTACCTTTTTACTTTTGGATGAACTCACTTTCATCGCAACAATTTTATATGCATTTTAGGTCAGACGCTACATTTCTACTTCTATAATTCCAAGACCTTCCATAATACACTGTGTTCAATAAGAAGGACTAAGGAAACAAAACAGAAAAGCAAAAAATCCTTTATGCATACTAAAGACAACCGCTGGATTAAGAAAGCATTGGGACTGTCATAATTTATAAAAATGTGTGTCCTGATGATTTTTAGAAAATAGATTATCAGGGCAATTGGACAACAGTGCTAATACCATATTTTGAATTATTTAAAAATAATATTTAAGTATGGAAAATACATGATAAATATAAGTATTTTAAAATATATGATAAAGTATCCTACTTCTAAAAACATTTGGACTACTTGAGGGTGATCTTTATTAAATATATTTTTAGTTTTAGCTTTACTAGAATCAAAATGGACGTAACCTAATCACACGTTGGGTGGGAAGTTGGCTGAAAATGCTCATCTATGAATATGTATTTTTCTGGCATTAAGGAGAAAATTCCAGATGGAAGGATCATCATAGGTCAGAGTTTATGACCCACATCATTAAAGCATTCTTGAAGAAAGGGTCAGCATGATCTGATTTTTTTTTTTCTTTGACTCTCAAAAATATACTTGCTTTAGGAAATCTGGCAAGTTCAGTTAAGAATGAAAAAGGGGGTAAAAAAACACCACACATAATTCCATTGTCTGGAGGCAAAGACTGTTGACAAAAGTAACAACGTTGCAGCATACTTCCTTCCAAAATATTTCTATGTGGCGCTAACACAAGTGTGAAGTTGAAAGTTTAACTTGTCAATGTTACACATTTTTATCAATATTTATTGAACGTCTACTAAATGCAGGGTATGGCATTAACTTTCCTTTATTCTCCAAG
The DNA here is from genome assembly GCF_009762305.2 of Zalophus californianus. Taxonomy (NCBI): domain Eukaryota; kingdom Metazoa; phylum Chordata; class Mammalia; order Carnivora; family Otariidae; genus Zalophus; species Zalophus californianus. The sequence goes on along the minus strand of NC_045609.1, from coordinate 6,626,598 downwards.
GTATTTTGACGAAATTTCCAGCCATCAATAACCAAAGATGTACTTTGTGATCTCTTTTTTTTTTTTTACAATAATTCAAAGGCTCACAGGCACAAAGTATTGCATCAGTTGGGATATAAAAGACTGGCTCACGTTATTAAGTAACCTGCAAAATTCTATTTTTGACGGCTGTATTTGTCCTGCTAGTGATAACAGAGCACAGATTAGTCACTCTCTGGTTTTTGAGCTCTCCTTTTGCAAGTATTCAACGTTCAATCTCGGAGGCTACAAAGATCCAACAAAAGAAATCCTTCAAAACCGAATTTAGCAAATACCATCAAATTTTAAATGGTCCTTTTATGGGTATGCTCCCAGAATTGTATTAAGCTATTTCTTTATCTTAATTTTTTGTAAAAGGAAACCCGATGTTGCCCTCTTTTTGAAGGCTGAAGTATGGAGAAGACTGAAGAGTCTCCCCTAAGTCCCAAAGTGCTGAGGCTGTGCCTCCAACGTGCTGTTCTCCTTTTCCAGCCAGTTAATCTGGGCTGCTGACCAGTGACTAGATTGGGCAGATCCCAGGATTGCAACATCGTGACTAGCCGAGTGGGAGCAGGACCTAGCCGGTATTCGGCAAATTAAGACCAAGAGTGGTTAAGGACATGCTGAAGGTCATACCACTTGTATGTGGCAAGGAGGATATTAAACCACAGGTCTCCCATTTGAAGTCTTGGGTGACTTCATATACTTTGCAACCAAAATCAGGAGGGATTTTCCAATGCATTCAAAATGCTTGAACCGAGTTGTCTATGTATTTAGACCTTAATTAGAGGCTTTAGATCTGGATAGCTGGGTTTTAGAATTCTAGGTTTTTACATTATGGAAGAATTTCTGCCCCAATTAGTCGTTCTGCTAACAAATAGTACTACTCAAAGTGAATCATGTTACAGAGTTTAAGCTCAACAAAATAGTTTTGTATGCCCTATCATGCTAATCTCTAAAATTGCAGTCATAAAGATATTATTATAACAGCTCTTAGTTCTGTAAATCTTGCCAGAAATTCTGACCAATAGCAGTGGAATTATAGCCTATATGATCGTGGGCAAGGTACCTAACCTTCTTGTGCCTTGTTTTTCTTATCTGGAAACTGGAGATGATCATAGTGTTGTTGTAAGGATTAAATGAATGTATTTATACAAAGCAGCTAGAATAGAAGTGCCCACTAAATGTTTACTGTTATTTAGTTGCTATTAACTTGAGGTTTCATTATTGACATTTTCTGTATGTAACTGAACATATAAGTTGAAAGTAATATGCTGATCGGCCATATATTTTTAGTTATTTTATTGGGAAAGATTTTTAATTATGAAAGTAAAGTAGCCCTATTGGTTTCTTTTCCTTTATACTGCAGATGTTCTTAAATCCTAGCATTAGGTTTGTAAAATTATCTCCATCACTATTTGAGTCTTTGAAAAATATACTATCTGTGAAACTTTTTACATAGCTGTAATAATATGTTACAATCTTCTGTGCTGCAGAATTTTTGAAAATGATTACTTAATGACTGAATGCTGTTTAATTTGCACCAGGATTTTAAGATGAATGGGACTCATTTTGGCCCCTGGCTTGGATATGAAATCAAGTCACTGGACCACCAAGCAGGATGAGGCGGTAGCAAGAAGCGGTTTTACATTCTTGACAGTACACCTCCTTCCCGCTCCCCATCCCTGAGTTTAGGAAAGCAGTAAGGGAGTCTGAGAGGGGGTTTTGGAGTCCATTCAGAGATATTTGGAGACGACTGATGGTGAGTTGTGGATTCTCATCTCCCCCAAGTGAGAGGAATTGTGAGGTGCATCTCAATTTACCTGAGGCAGGGTAAAATAAGGAAAGCACTCAGAGAGCTTGCTATGCATCCCCTGTGTTTGGGAACACACTAGGCCGGTGGGTCTAACTCATTCCTGAAATACGTAACGGTGAGAGCAGTGGGTTCTCCTGCTTTGATGTTGGTGAGGAGAGGTGGTTGCTTTGTGGCCGCCGTCCCTCCAGGTTTTACCGGTCAGAGAATGTGTGAGTACTTTCAGGGGACTAGAGTTTGGCCACATGGAGGAATCAGGGGTTATCTTCCCTCTTCCCCAGGAGGGCTGCTTACAGTGTCCAAAAGAGCTCTGCAGAAGGAGTCGGAGGCCCAGGAAAGTGGTGCTAGAGGAGAGTGAAGCCAGGTGAGAGATGCCTAACAATGGAATTAAGGATGTCTCTGATGATCCTGCCTACCTGCTGGGCCCAGAGAGCCCAGGGCTGACATCCTGGGTCAGGCACACTCTGCCCCTTCTCCTTTGCTTTGATCCCTTCCTTCTGCCTCAGCTCAGAGTCAGAAAGCATAGTTAGCAGACTGGCATGGGAAATTATGCTTCTGAAAGCGTAAAAGAACATAGAAATCACCATCTAACCTGACATACTTGGGAAAGGAAATAGCTGTAACTTTGAAGTTTTTATTACAGTGCACTAGACATATTATTATTTAGTGGAAGATTTTTTTTTATTACCTAAAAGTTACCAAAAAAGCCATCAGACTTGCCCTGAATTTCATTTGGGGGGAAAGGAAGAACTAGTGTTTTGAATAAAATCGAACAATTTACATTGTTTTGTGGTTAATTCTCATAAAGTTCTTGTTGAATGTAATGATTAGATATTCATAGTTTACTTAATAATTTTCTTTTATACACTTAGGTTTGTGATATTGAGGTTTCAAAAATAATGCCATGCTAGACTGGTTTATATGTATTCCTATCATTATATTTTGAACCATTACAGATTGATTTCCAGAAGGCAAACATCCTTATGTATAAATATTAATAAATTCCTTTTCAAAAGGGTTTAAGTTTAAATTGCTTTCTACTACCACTGTTTGCATGAGTGTTTCAGATACAAAGAAGGTTAAAAGAAAAAAAGTTTAAGTATTTTGGTAACATTTCTAACATAACTAAATGTAGTACCCTTTGTAACAATCTGACAAAGGGATATGAAATAAAAGGATGCTGTATGTTTTATTGTTATCCAAATGAAATTTGTATTTGTAATAGCATATGGGTTTGGTTAAGTTTGAAAAGTATGTGGGTGAAAGACTACAGCTGGGAATTAAAATACTTTGTCTTACTGTAAAAAGGGCAACATTATTTCTTCAAGTAAGATCGTTAATATGCCTAGTACTAGCTTTCTTTTCCATGTGTCCTAACCTCTCTAAAGGAGGCTTTCACAGAAACAGCAATAACATATAGATAATTCTTAACCGACATCTAGGAAGTCAGTTTTCGGGCTTTTTCTTTTTCCTTTTTAAAAATGCTGAACATGGAGAGAAATTCTTACAGATCCTAGACTTGGCGGGGGAGGTATTGTGAGAGAACATCATGGAATAGCAACAGTGACCAAAGGATCAGTCCTGGGACCCCGCATCCAGACGTCTTCCTGCATCTGAAGTGAGACATCTCTCTGGAAACTAAGGCTAGTTCAGGGACAGTTTGCTCTCTGCTGATTCTTGAAACACTAGCATGGTTCTACTTCACAGAAAGCTTTGGGTAGTAAATTCCAATTGCCTTTTCATGTACCAAAGTGGTTTTTTTTTTTTTTTTTTTTTAAGCTACAATAAATAGTCTCTATGACGTGAACACAGATTCTGCTTTCAAATGACCAGTAAGGTGAAGCTGATAACCCCAGGTAGAAAGAACATCCTCTGCGGCGTCACCCACAACACTGAAATGATGTGACTTCTCCTCCACCCCTGTGCCCCCCACCCCCACCCCGGGGAAGAACATTCATCAAGAGTTACACAGCTGACCTTTCACATTTTGCATCTTAGGACCACGAATATTCCCACCATTCAGTGAATTCAGTGCTGGATCTCAGCAGATGTCACAAGAAGTTCCTACCTGGACCAAGCTATATCCTGTGCGCTGGACCAGTGCGCGGAGAGCTGCTTCCTTCTGGGTGCCGCTCAATCCATCCCCGGATTTGTGATTTGATTCCATTGAGAGTGATTATCAGCAAAAAATCAGGTTAATTAGGGTTGCTCACTGAAACCAAATTTAAGATAAATTAAGTAAATTACTGTTGCCAAACTTGTCCTTCTCATGAAGGACATCTTTAGGAAACATTCTCTATAAATAAGTCATTAAGGTTAGAGCAATGAACAGCCACACACAAACACGGCTGGTGAAATGTCCTCATTAAAAAAGAGGTTTTTTTTTTGAAAAAGGTTCCATTTTAGTTGGGATTTAGAAGTCACAAATGAATAATACCCCTTCTCCAATTAGAACACAGATCAGTAAATCTCAATCCAATTATTTTAGAATGTCACCAAATGCTCAAAACAAATTAGCTCATGTCAATTAAAAATATGCAGAATGGTCCTTGCAGATGCGGGAAGAGAACATGGTTCCTAAATCAAACCAACTAGGATAAAGTATTAAAATCCTGAGAGACTGAGCTTTATCTATCTACTCAAGGTGTTACCTAAAATATTTATCTACTTAATCTCCAAAGATAAATTTCTAGAATAGACTGTGCTGGTGTCAGATATATAGGAGTCATGCAAACTAGTCTGTGTAATAAAGGTGTCATATTGGTTTTAACAAAACAAGAACAATAGATTTTTTTTTAAGTGGTGTCTACTAGCACCTGGATCATCTATCACTTAGACCACTCGGGAGAGGACAGGAAGCCCTTTGCAAAAAAATATAAGAAATTCTAAAAGTTTACACATCTCCATGCTTATGCAGATATGAAGATGCAATTTCAGCATTTTGTCATCTGTACTTTTTATTTGGGGACATAATTTGAACCCCACTGCAAATGTGATAATTGCTCCCAGTTAGAGGTTGACAGGGCAAGGGTGTGGCCATCCTGAATGGTCCAGGCTGCGGTGGCATGGGTGCGCTGCAGGTTCCCATGCACAGAGGGGCTTACACTGACCTGCTTGCTTAAGTGTCAGGGCTCAGGAAGGTTCTGTGCTGGGCTTTCACCCTGCCCACTGGGCTCTGCCAACCAAGACCAAAGGAGGGTGTTTCCCAGTGATTTGAATCACATGCAGATTGAATGCCTTTTCAACGGAGACCCTTTTAAGACTTTTCTGTGCTGTGCATTGAGCTGTCCTACACTACTTTAGGTGGTCATTTAAAGAGTCAGATGAATGGGCCATTACTAGTATGGGAAACGCGTAAAAAATCGGGTGAAAAGTAAAGCAGAGGTGATCGTGTCAATAAAAGATTCAACATATTCTATTAAGGTAATAACTAATAGACAAACTCATAGACAAGCAGCGTCTAGCATTGTCTAGAAAGTAAGACTTCCAATAAAATACAGAGAACAAGAGAAAAAAATTTCAGAGAGACTGTTCATCAGTTGTTATAGGGACAGAGTAATTTCATGCCTCACATGTAAGCATTGCCATTCCTGCCCTTGATAGTTCTAGTAATTCTTGCCTGTTTCTAACCCCGGCCAGTTCCGTTTTTACTCATTCATTCTCTCAGGTAGTATTAAGTCAGAACTGTGTGCAAATCAGCTTCATCCCTCCTGCCCTGTTTTAAGGCACATCTATCAAGTTAACGTATCAGTTTCTGTTGCTGTCCTTGGCAAAAGGCAGTGATTTTTTTTCTTTCTTTCTTTCTTTTTTTCTAATCCTAACTTTATATCTTGGCTAAGACAAATTTGAAACTATTTTCCAGATATTGGGGATTTGATACACATGTAGCATCCAGTTTAGGACATGGAGCTTTACTGAAAACTTTATAGTGTAAATCCTCTTTCTATGGATGCTACAGGGTAGGGGTGAAAGGAAACCTGTATTCAGCTTATAAGGCTAACTGGTTGCTGACTACAGTTCTAGACAGCTCTGTGAAAATATAAATCCTCCTAAAAAAATAAAACTATGAAAGACATTTGGAAGATTTCCAAAGAAAACTAGCCTGTAGGACAAAGTGTAACTCTTGCACTTTCCCCAAATGTTGCTAAAATTGTCTTTTCAACAGGACATCCTCACCCCGCCCCCCCCCTGCCCCCGTACTGGATTTAACCTGCAAAAGCAGGGAGGCCACCAGTGGACTGGAGTCTGGTGAGATTAGTCATGTTGGCCGTCGTGTGTCTTCCAGATGTTTGAAGGCAAAGTCTATTGTCTTTTGGCCAAGTTGTAGATTTGCTCTTTGCTGAGCTTCATCTTTTCCATCAAAACATAACAGTTCATGGCGAAATAACAAGTTTTATTTGCAAGGCCTACCTTCAGTTTTGGTTAATGATTAGTAAAGGTAACTGAAGACACTTTTACGTCAGAAAGGTCTTTGGATCACAGAAACTCACTCGGACATTGTTGAGAAAATCTCTATAACATCTTGACATAGCGTCAAGTCCTTAGGAATCAGGGCATAGAAATAAAATTCAGGATTTGCTACAAGAGACACCTCATCTTCAATGTTCATTTCTCCCAACACTGATCTAATCTGAAGGATGAACTTGGATCCCAGATAAATATTTTTCTTAAGCAAGTCAAACATCTCTTAAATTTGGTCAGTTTGGAAGAAAGATTGTGCAATACATTTTCTAATTTAATATCCCATAATTGTTCAGATCCCAGACCACTGCATTTTGGAAGAGTAGTTCCCAGGGTAATTTATGGAGGCAATAGGACTCAAAACTGATACAAAGTAGGCATTAGGAACATTGGCGCCAAAGGAGAACGCTCACGAGTACTAAGTATATGAGTATACTTCTCAGTAAGTATCACTTAGCCATTAAGAAAGGTACTGAGTACCTACTGTCATTCAAGAATTTTTTGACACTAGGAAAACAGAGAACAAAACAAATCCCCCTCCCTCAAAAATCTCACAGAGTTTTCTAGTGGGTGAGAGAACCATAAACAAGTGAAATATGCAGGTGCTAAGGATAGTTTCTGAGGAGAAAAAAAATAAAGAGATAAGGAATACGAAGTGTGTGGGTGGGTGGAGGGAGTGAAATGGTAGTGTGATCCCGATGGGGTGGATTTGTGAGGAGACCTGGTGCCGTAAGGGGTGTGTCTGGAGGAGACCATTCTGGGCAAAGAGCCGGCAAGCATGAGGGCCCTGAGGTGGGAGCTTCCTGATGGAAGAGGGAGCAGGCCTGTGTGGAGGGGATGGGGTTGAGGGAATGAGGTCAGAAGTGGGCGTTATCAGAGAGATAATGGTGGCCCAGGCCATAAAGGATCTTGCAGGTCACGGTGAGGACTTTGGTTTTTGCTCTGAGATGGGAGGCCAGAGGATCAACAAGGTGTTTAACGGGATCCCTCTAACACCGAAGGGAGGTGGGGCAGGGCCGGGGTGGAGGGGGAGTGATGCCAATACTCTTGTCCTGTTTTCATGAAAGAGTTTGTGATTTTGTTCATTAGGATATTTTTGGCATGGATTCTGATTTGAAAAAATATGGCATGAAAACACCACTTGCTTTGATTCCTGAGTTTTTTGATGCTCCTGCAATGTTGCATTGGAGGCAGGGCTTCACTCACCCCTGACCTCACTCTGGTCCGCAGACAGCTCACGGGGCGAAGTAGGGAGACCAGTCAGAAACCATTGCACCTTCTGGACAAGAGGGAGCAGTGGTGGACCAGGGGTGGTGAAGAGCGGATATCTGTACTGGATGTACTGGATGCATCATGAGAGAAAAAATGAGGAGTCAAGGATGACATCCAGTTTTCTGGCCTGGGCAACTAGAAGAATAGAACTGCTATTCGCTGAGATGGGGAAGAGCAAATTTGGGGAAGAGCAGGAGCTCTGCTGCCGGCATGCTGATTTTGAGATGCCCAGTAGATAGCCACACGGAGAGGCTGAGTGGACAGTTGGGTCCACGAGCTGAAATTCCCGGAGAGAGTTCCAAGCAGGAGATAAGATCTGGGCATCTGGAAATCTCTCTGCCTTGGGATGATATTGAAGCTGTAAAATTGGGTGAGATCATCTACGAGCTGCGTGTAGAAAGTAGGTCCAAGGACTGATCTCTGAGGCACTCCAACTCTTGGAAGTCAGGGAGACAAAAAGCAGGAACCCAGAAAGGAGAATGAGCTGGAACAGCCAGAAAGGCAGGAGGAGAATGAGCAGGAGGAGGTGGATGGAAAGCCAAGTAGAGGAAGGATGTTGAGAACAATTGAGTGATGAGACGGGCATGTCCTATCACGTCAAGTAAGAGGAAGCCTGAATAGGGATGTAGATATCTGGATTCAAATCCGCGTTCGGCCTCTGACTGTGTGTCCGGAAGGTTCCTTAACCTCTTGGCGCCCTTGCATCCTCAACTCAGGAAGCAGTAGTGGTTCTGTCAGGGTTGTTGTATTACATGAATAAATGTGTTGCAAGAGCTTCCAGCCCTCCCCCACTCTCCCCCCCCCCCACCCCAGCAATGCTAGAAGAGGCAGGGCCCGGCACAGGTCCCTTCCCTTCTCCCTGCTCCTTGTATTCTGTCTGAAAACAGGGTGAGGGAGGGGCTCACAATCCAGAAAAGCAGAGGACTCTTCTAGCTCTGCCAACTTTCTCTCCTCCGCCATCGATGTGTCCCGGTCCTTCGTGTGTTTTCTGAGCAAAGCGATACTTGGTTCAAGGGACGCTCATCAGCAAACCTGCTGTATAAAGAGGTTCCCCTCTTCTGTTCCTCTGCCTCCAGTCATTCTAGCGGAGACTCTGAGTCTCCATTTCCTTACGTATAAAGTGTGAGGATAATAATAATTCCGACTTCACAGGGGTGTTTTAAGGATTAAATATGAATAGATGGGAAATACTTAAAGCCGTTCCTGGCATTTGATAACTGCCCAATGAGGGTTACCTATTAGATTATTTTTCCTCTTATTATAATTAATCTCTAATTCCAAAGGGTAAAATTTCAAAATCAGTTTCTGGGGAGGTAAAGTTTCATGTGTTTAGCACGACACATCGTCCCTCCAAGACTAGACATCTTCCCTCCAGGGCTAGATTCTCTTCCAGCCATCTCATCCCCTTCCCTGCCACTGGGGGCTACCATGCTGTCTTATACTTGTCGGCCCTCTATTCCTTCCCCTTCCCTTCCCACATCTAACCTTCACTATGTTGGCCCTGTTATCCTTCTAGATTGGATCGAAACGTCTGCTCTGGGAGCCTTCCTTTGATACCCTCTCTGGCTCACATCAGGTGCCGCCAGCACCTTCACGCTCTCAAGCGAGCCGGTACATCCTTGTACTGTTGCACATGATGTTGTAATTATCTGCTTGCACAGCCGTCTTTCTCGCTACACTGTGAGCTCCCTGAGTGTGGGGACTGTGCTGGACTCCTCTTTCTTTGCCCAGAAGGCTTAGCCTGGCATTATGTTAAGCGCTCAATAAATAACTTGGAGAACAAACGAAAGGCCTTGGACTAGCATTTTATAAACGACAGTAACTTACACTTGATCTGAAGTTAATTGAATCTGCATCTAATCTCCTACTATTTATTTTTCTTCTTGTTCCATTCACTTCCAGAAAGTTCTGTCCTGGAGTGAATTTGCGTTCTGTGAGAAATGGATTTCAGTGGTTTCACTGCATTTACAAATACGTTCTCGTCTCTGGGACAGAGACAAGAAGTGTAAAAGAGTACAAAGTGATTGAAAAATAGAGTTGACATCTGAATTCACTTTTCTTCTTTTCAATGCCTTTCTGGTTTTAAATCTGCAACACTGGAGCCTACCTGATCCAGAAAAGAAGAGCCTAGAAGTTATTGAGGGTTCAAGATTTCTGCCTTCCTGAAAGTCACAGGTGGATTGGAATGAACATCTCACCTTGGTTGAGACTTTTCAGTAGAAATTTCCAGAGTTCACTGCTGGGCAAGGTCAGAGCTGCTGTTCCTGACCCTTGACCCTGGAGGCCTCAGGTACCAGCGGGTCCTGGCTCAGGGAAGGCAGCAGGGAGACAAAGGTAAGGGGGAGGCAAGAGAGAGAAGCAGGTAGGGGAGCAAAAGCTGACTTTTCTGCCTCTAGAGCTGTGAGGGGGATACTGTATGTTGCCCGTTCTTTATAACCCCAGGCTATAAAGAAGAAAAGCATATGGAAAAGTTGTACATATAAATGGGGCTTGCAATTTGTGGAAGGAAAATTATGAGGGCACTGTAAGTGATATTTGTTATCTAGATTTGCCCGAAGTTAGGCAGTGTTGGAAGATGAACGCCCTAGCGGAGAATCAGTTGGTGGCCGTTGGCAACAGAGAAAGTAGGAAAATTTTTAAAATAGTAAACTGGGCAAGACAGACAAAGGTAACAGGGGCAGGATGGAGAGGAACGTTAAAGACAGAGATTCACGTTAGCAGCTTTCTCGGTTTAAAAATGCAACGCGGGCGCCTGGGGGGTTCAGTCAGTGACGCGTCTGTCTTCAGCTCAGGTCATGGTCCCAGGGTCCTGGCATCGAGTACCACATCGGGCTCCCTGCTCAGCAGGGACCCTGCCTCTCCCTTCCCGATCATGCTCTCTCTTGCTATCTCTCTCTCAAATAAATAAATAAAATCTTAAAGAAAATAAAAATGCAATGAAATAATTATCCTCAACTTTCACAAAAAGGTCCAAAGTATTAAAGGAATATCTACTATGTGCCAGGCACCGTGCTAGACAATTCAGTCAGGAAATAGAGTTTTGTTAATGGTAAAGTTTCTGTGTGTATTTTGTGGACTTTTTCTAAAGGGGAGGAATAAGGGCATGGAGTGGAGGGAAAGACTGTTTCTGACTTAGTAAGCAGAGGAGAGACGTTCCTCCGTGACCGGGTGGGAGACATTGGGGTCTGTGCGAGCAAGGTCGGTGATGGCTTCACGGGCCACGGGGACTTCTCCAGACCCAATCCGGGCTTCCCCAGTGTTTGTGCACCGATGTTGCATGATAACTCTCACACAGCATGCCAGTTGTGTACCTGGTTTTTATCACGAGTTCCAAGCGTTTAATATCTCCTAGGAATTTTACACAGGAGGAGTTCCAATTGTATTGACATGGCCTGTGAAGGATTGACGACCAAAGTTTATGCATTTGCCTACTGATGCTGAGTAAATATTACTGTGCACTACTCGATAAAGAAATAGAAACCAGCTCTAATGTTCTCCCTGGTAATGTTTACAACCGGTCTTAAGTTTACTTTGGAAGTGAATTCATGTGATAGCTCTTTAGTTGGCCATGTATCATGAACCATGGCAAAATTAACAGAGAATATGCATACATAAAATTCCAGAATGTGGCCATAAAAACATCCCACCAAGTCCCAATATGTGACATCTTATTTTTAAAAATCAATATATTGGGGCGCCTGGCCGGCTCAGTCGGTGAAGTGGCTGCCTTCAGCTCAGGTCATGATCTCAGGGTCCTGGGACCCTGCTTTCTCTCTCTCTCTCAAATAAATAAATAAAATCTTTTGAAAAAATCAGTATATTATCAGCCAAAAAATTAAGTTAACCAGAATTCCTTCTCAGTTACTAAGGCATTAGTAATGAATCATACATTAATTTGGGCCTGGGCAATTTGGACCTAGACAAGGCTTAAAATAAAGAAAAATGACAATTTTTCATAGTAGATATAGTAAACTTGAAATTATTGAAAAAATCCTCCTTCCATACTAGGTTGACATGTCTTCAGAGAAAGACCAGCTTACGTGGAAATTTCAATCCTGCCACCATGATTTTAATTTTTCCTTTTTTTAAGATTTTATTTATTTGAGAGAGAGAGGGAGAGAGCACTAGTGAGGTGGGGAGGGGCAGAGAGAGAGAGGGAGAAACAGACTCCCTGCTGAGCAGAGAGCCCGATGGACCCCGAGATCATGACCTGAGCCAAAGGCAGCCGCTTAACCAACTGAGCCACCCAGGCACCCCATGATTTCAACTTTCCTAAGACCCTGGTTCTTATTCTAAGAACAGGAGCACGGATACCTAAACTTGAAGGGTATTGTTGGTTTGTTTGTTTGGTCTTTTAGCAAAAGAACCAAATAAATCAGATAATGGCTATGAGAGCACCTAATAAAGTGCTGGGCATTCAGAAGATGCTCAATAAATATTTCCTTCTTGTTCCTTGTCTGCTGCTTTGGTTGACTCAGCATCATCTGGGTTCTTCTGCAAAGCTATTCTCCTTTCTAGAAACTGTCCGAGGGAAAGAGAAATACAGTTTTGAAAGTGTTATATTGACTTCTTTCATGTTGCTTCCATAACTGATCTGGTTGTTTCTTGTCTTTGTTGTCACTTCCCAGTAGGAAAAATCCTTAAGTCTTCAGTGTGTGTGTGTGCGTGTGTGCCTGTGAAAGAGCACATTAGTGTTGTAATGAAAATTAGACACAATCTATATATCAGTGATTAAGAAATATTTGAATAAGTGGTGGCACAGTGCATCTAATAAAACTGTTCTAGTAGAATATATAATTCAGACAGATATTTGTGAATAGAATCAAATTAAAAAAAGGTTAAAAACAGCAGTGTAGTCTGATTTCACTTGTGTTAATTTTCATATTTGTAAGGCATTAAAAAAGGCTAACTAGGTAAACAAATCAGTTTGCCATTCTCCTTTGACTATTTTTAGCTTTATATAATATATAGCCCTTACTCTACTAATATAAAAAGTAAGCTAAGTGATGCTAATGAATTGTCAGTGAGAATAAGTCATCAAAGACTAAGATGTGGTCAAGATTCTATTCTGGGGAAACTGTTGATCATTAATTAGAAAAAAATACTGAAAATTACAACAAAAGTCCCGCTAAAGAGGCCAGGAACAGAACAAAGTAGATGTAACGAAATCGGAAGGAATCAAAAGTAAACCAGTGAGACAGAAAAATCTGTAGACTTGATAAATGTGAGAGCTGATTGAAAGGCTGGTAAGTTAGCACCTCTGGCCACCTTGACAAAGTAAAAAGGAGAAACCTATTTTAAAAAACAGGTAGGAAAAATGGCTATAACCACAGATGAGAGAGAGGCTCTTGACTCTTGATACTTTTATCAGTATATTGACAAATACGGATGCAATGATCAGTTACCTAGAAAACTCGAGGGTGAAATAAAAATTTGAATAATCTAAGAACCACACACTTGTAATGAAAGAACTCACTGTCTTCTTCCTAAATAACACAAGGTCCGGATGGTTTTATTGGGCAAGTTTTACAAATCATTTAAGAAACAAATAATTATTTCATTATATAAAGCTTTTGAAGCATACAAAATAATGGAAAACTTATACTAAATCTGTCAATGTCATATCTCTGATACAAAGCCAGACAAATATATCACAAAATAGAAAACTATAGGCCCCAATATCACATATAAGTCTAGATGTAAACTACGTATAGCAAAGCCTCAAAATAATAATATACAATAAACACAATGCATTTATCACCAAAATACAAAGATTATTCAATTTTAGGGATTCTATTAATTCATTTCAGTGACAAGGAAGAAAAAACACAGTCATCCCAGTAAATTAAAACTGGCACTTAAAATTCAACACCCACTATTGGTTTAGGGAAAAAAAAAAACCTTGTAAGTAATAGAATAAAACATCTTTAAATTGATGAAGAACATTAGAAAAACACAGCAAATATACTTAATGGGGAAGCACAGCAATCATTCTCATTAAAGACAAGTAAATCAACTGTGCAGAACAATTAGAATAAAGGAATACTACAAGAACAGGAAAAACAAGTTTGTCATTGAAACAGAAACGGCAAATGAAACGAGAAGATCTGAACAATATGAACAAAACTCATAAGAATAAACGTAATGTGAAGTATCCAAACTCTTTATGAAGAAAATGATAAAATTATACTGAAGGATGTAAGGCCTGGATACATGGAAGTGTTATTATTGAAAAGTATCTGTTCTGGGCGCCTGGGTGGCTCAGTTGGTTCCGCGACTGCCTTCGGCTCAGGTCATGATCCTGGAGTCCCGGGATCGAGTCCCACATCGGGCTCCCTGCTCAGCGGGGAGTCTGCTTCTCCCCTCTGACCCTCTTCCCTCTCATGCTATCTCTCATTCTCTCTCTCTCAGATAAATAAATAAAATCTTTAAAAAAAAAAAGAAAAAGTATCTGTTCTTCCCATATTATTAATTGAAGGCAAACTAATTTAAACCTCAATAAAATTATTTTTAAAATTTGACATATTGGGTCTAAAGTTCACCTGGCAGGAAAAACATTCAGGAAATACCACAACATACACTGAGTGTGTAACATTCCTGGGAACTGGACTCATTAAAAGTTAAAATTAAAACAGACGTAGGAATAGACAAATAGATTAATGGAAAGAAAAAAAGTCTAGACCTGTAGTTTTGTTTATGTTGGAATTTGCTGATAGGTGTCATTTCAAAGGATAGATCACAGACACTTTGAGAAAAAAGTTGGCCTACCATATCACAGCAGATACCCAAATTATAAGTGGATTAATGAAAAAAATCTTTAAAAACACTGTATAACTACTGGAAGAAAAGATGGAACTGTTTTTTTTTTTAATTAAAAAAATTTTTTTAATAAACTTTGATGACTGTTTGTTGATGTTTAAATCTATATACCATCTTATTTGGAGTCATTTGAAGTCCTAGATAGAGTAACTGAAACTAGTAAAACCTAAGACACTAGGGAAATTGCTCTGTTGTAAAAATATCTATGGAGAAAATGAAACTATACCAGACAAAATTCCATTAGAGCTACCGACTTAAAGTTATCGGAGAAAAGGAACAAGCAGACGTATAATGGACAAATGACTGTATTGTAATTTTTGTGTGTGTCCTTGTCTGTGCAGATATGTACATACATACGTATCTACATACACACACTCGCCTGGACTAAATCTCAGCGTTACAAACACGCAAGGCGTGAGAGGTGTGTCCTCCTAATTTTTTTCTTCTTTTTATTTTTTTAAGTACTAATTCAAAATCAGGAATCAGATACAATCTCATTTGAAAAGAAAAAGTTACCCAAACTCTTGGGAGAGTTAAGCATGTCCATCTGGTGCACAGATCATCATTCTTGCAAAACAGTCCTGACACCTAGACATCCATTTTGTTTTGGTTGAGGGGAAGTTAATTTCAAATAGAACCATATAGCTTCATTTAAAAACTGTATTTAAAAATGCATAATTTGTGTTCCAGTGGGAATACCTCCCACTTTTTAGCATATTCTGAAGTAGATAGAATAGAGTAGGAACATTTGATCTGCTTCAAAAGACATTTCACATTTATTTGCTTAAAATGCCCTTTAAATTATCAACAAGAAGCCATTAAATCCCTGGGATTTAGCTTGAAACTGTAAATTACACAAGGAAATGCAGACGAGAAATCATTAACCTACACATGCTTTGTCAAAATAGAACTTTCAGATTTAACTGCAAGCATTCCTGGATTTTAGCAAGTCATATTCACTCTGTTAAATCTCCCCCTCCTGAATTTTTAAAAAAGATTTTATTTATTAGAGGGAACACGTGCACGAGCACGAGTGGGGGTATATGGGTGGGAGGGGCAGAAGGACAAGCAGACTCCCCGCTGAGCGGGGACCGCCCCCCCCCGCCACATCAAGCAGGGCTTGATCCCTGGACTCAGGGATCGTGACATGATCTGAAGGCAGACGCTTAACCGACTGAGCCACCCAGGCGCCCCTTATCATGCTCCAAAAAACAACTTCACTGTAATCTTCTGCTCAGAGGCTGTGTCCAGTTTGAACAAATTCCTTAATCGTGACTTGCCGTAACTTGCTAAGCAGGGCCCTATCCTTAAAATATGGTACCACTATACAGCATACTCCAAACTGGCACTAAAAATAAAATCATTTAAGAATAGCTTTCGTCAACATGAGCTGACAGCTGATAAGAGATGCAGGAGCTATGGAGAAAGAGCAGACTCCCTGCCTGACTTTACCTAATAATCACTTGCACTGGGGCAGCATCCCCCCCACCCTAGAGGGATTCAGATCCACCCGGTCTGGGAGAGGGGCCTGGAAACGGTTATTTGTAAGCCTCCAAAGTGGTACTGATTGGCAGCTGAGTTGAGAACTGCTGAATGAAGCTCGAGTCTCTACGTGTTAAATGTCAAAACAAAACAATTGACGGTAATTGAATTTATCCCACCTGCTAAAGAGACGGGCTAGATATCATGTAAAGAACATTGTATTAAAGAGAAAAAAGCCTATAAAAGAAAGGTAGATACTAGATGATAGGAGAAAAGGGGGGATGATTCCATATTTTCTCTAATAATTGTTTATATTTTCATCATTCCTAATGAATAAATGTTTTCCTAATGCTAGTGTTTAGAAATGCCAAAAAAAAAAAAAAATCACATTCTTACTAGCTTCTGGCTCAAGTGATTTGTTTTCAACTCTTTTTCTGTGAGGACCGACCAATAAGTTGTTTATATTCCCACTGTAACTTGCTGGGCCTCGTT
Source organism: Zalophus californianus (assembly GCF_009762305.2). Classification (NCBI taxonomy): domain Eukaryota; kingdom Metazoa; phylum Chordata; class Mammalia; order Carnivora; family Otariidae; genus Zalophus; species Zalophus californianus. The sequence continues at coordinate 6,610,241 of NC_045609.1, read as the reverse complement.
CCCATGCTCCTTTCCACAGTCTTCCTGGCTGAGACAAACTCAAGCTGCTGCCTCTGGAGGGGCATAGTTATATGGGTGTGTATATGTCTGAACTCCCAAGCATGCGTGTGTGGACATGAATGTGTATATACACACGGGTGTGACCCAACTCCTGGCAGCTAGTGTTGGTAGCATGATATCACACGGGAGACCTCTCCATACACTGCTTTCCTTTTGTAGCTGGCTCTGACCCCACCAACTCCTCTCCAAATCCTTCAGCCTCAGCTCAGCTTGAATAAGACGATCAGAAACTCTGAAAGACTCTCATACGTGACCTGTTGTTGGTAACACTGAAGATCGAGAGATGAACACGTTTTTTAGTCCAAAAATGATTTGGGAAATCATTAACAGCGGGTGGAAACTGCATGTGTCGGAGGGTGGAGTGGGTGGTGGGGAAGAAATGCAGAGCTTTACAGTCAGACAGTGTATGAACTCTAGAGCCCACTAAGGTTCTACTCTGATGGCTAATTTTATGTGTCAACTGGACGGGGCCACAGGATGCTTAGACATTTGGCCAAATATTATTCTGGGTATGTCTGTAAATGTCTTTCTGGATGAGATTAAAGATAGACTGAGTAGGGCAAATTGTCTTCTCCAAATGTGGGTGGATCTTATCCAATCCATTGAAGACCAGGAGAGAACAAAAACGTTGAGTGAGAGAGAACTCTGCCTTCCCAGGGACATCCATCTTTTCTGGACTTTGGACTTGGCCTGAAACACTGGCCCTTGCGTCTCATGCCGGCTGACTTCCGGCTGGAAATACACATCGTCTGGCCTGGGCCTCCAGCTCGCCAACTTCAGGGCTTGGGGCTTCTCAGCCTCCATAATCATGCAAGCCAACTGCTTACAATAAATCCCTTTAGATGGACTGGTAGATGTATCTGAGAGGTGCTAGTCGCTAGTCCGGGTATCTTACACATACCAGAACAATGACAACAACCAAACCATTTTTGTGTATGTACTGATTGGAATACCAGTTCTGTTTCTCTGGAGAACCCTGGCTAATACACATACATAAGTGGCTGCAGGGCAGTCATGTGCCCAGTAACTGTAAGATCAGGCTACAGATGGCTGTTGTGTTCTCTTCACTTAGTCATGATGCCCAACTCTTCCCATCATGCCCCACTCTCTTAAGGATCCCTGGGAAAGAGAATTGGCAGAGGTTAGAAATTCTAGGCTGGCATAGCTCTTAAGAAGAACAAAATGTCTTTGCATCTATGTTTCATTTCTAAATTGACTTACAAATTGGGAAAGTGGTAATCACAGCATGCCATGTAGATGTCTCTCAGTCTAAAAGCAGATGTTTATTCAATAGCCCTGGGACCAGTTATTTGTGTGGCAGATTACAGGGGCCTGATGAGCTTTGAGTGCTGTGTTTCATTCATCCTTGGATTCATGTTATTATGTCTCTTTTTTTCCTAGTGGAGATTGTCCTTTTGAACTTAATTGCTGCATCTGGTTTCCTCAGACCAATTTGGAAAAATTAGGTTGAACACTCAATTCTCACCAAGACTGCCAACCACTGACTAATAAAATATGTTTGATCCTCGAGTGGAGCTTACAAAAATCCAACTATCTAAAGCTCTGTAGGACAGTAGCCCTGAGGTGATCTGACACTCGTAATGGAAGGCAACCTTATGTTCCCTTTCAAGAAACTGGATTGTGGAAGTTCTGGTTTTATGCTAATTTTCATGCCTTCGCATAAATTGTCCTTATAAGTTCTTTCTCCTTATGTCTAGTCTGCCACTGAGTTCTGACACTTTGCCTTTCTTTTGAATTCCCACGGCCATTAATTATCATGTATGCAATCATGATTTCATACCTGGATTGTTTCCTTACCTTGACCTCTGGCCTTTTTTTTCTAACTCTAACATCCTCTGCGTGACACTTGTTAATTTTCTTGACCATTTTATTATGTTACTTTCTATATGAAGACTTTCCATGGCTCCATATTCTACAACCCTGTCAACCAGTGTCATCACCTATCAAACGTGCCCAACTTTATATTAACTTCCAGCGGATAGCTTCTCTCTACTCGGGCTAGTCCAGGAGCCTAAGAGTCAAGAGAAGAAGGGAGATGGGGACTCTAGAGGCCAGAGGTAGAAGTGAAAACAGCCTGGGTGGTGGGGGAGTTGAGTATGGATGGGATGCTGAATGCATGATGGAGTGTCCTTGCTTTATTATGAAGTCAGCACAGAACGCTGACAGGTTCAGCTGCGCACTTTAGGAAGGAGACGCCATGAGTGTTGCTGAGAGTATATTAGAGGCAGAAGGACTAGTGTAGGGACAGGTGGGAAAATGAAGAGAGGGAGGACCATCCCGTCCCCAAGGACAGGCACTCATCTTTTCATTTCCAGCCCCTCCACCGAGCCCGGCACTCTGTAGACACTTCATCATACAGATTTGCTGGACTGAGTGGAAATTTCATATAGCCTCTCTGACTACTCCAGACTTGGTTCTCTCTGTCCTAATTTTCTAGTGTCGCCACATGATAAAACACCCAGTATTTTGCCCTTTGGTGTTCATTCTTGATTTCCGAGCGGGGCGGGTGGCCCGCTAGACACACCATGGGATCATGGATTCGGACTGACTCAGATTCCAATGTTGGGGCTCTACCCTTAAGAACTTCATGAACTTAGATCAAGTTGTTTACCCAGATCCCAGCTTCTTCATTTTGCAATTGGGGATCATGATGCCTGCCTCACAGTGTTGTCATAGTGATGCAAAAAGACAGGACAAGTACATAGGGCAGAGTAGGAGATGGGGCAGTCAGTGCTGTTTTCCTTGGCCTCTTCTACCTCTTCTCCTGCTCTCCCCAGGTAGGTGGCTCTGCTGTTCAGCAAACAAGAGGCTGAACCTGTTATGTGCAGAGCAATGTGTTAGGTCTGCCCGTTGAAAAAGAAATAGGATACCTTTTTTTGCCTTTCAGGAACCCTCAACGTAGTATAGGAAATAGTATGCATTTTCCAGCGAAGTAAGAGAGTTTGGAGAAGGAAGGGAGACGTGAAATATCCTAAGACTGCGACTGGGCCTTTGGGGAACCCTTCCTGGGCCCCTTGAAGTAGGGACAAAAGTGCAGTACATCTTTGTATCTAACACAGCATCTAGAATCATGCTGAACCTGAGCAAGGGGCCCATCAGGCAGTCCCGGTGGACAGATTAACGCGGTAATCCCAAGGGATCTCCTTCCTGCCCGTCCATCCAGCCACGCCCCTTGAGGTAGACGCCAATCCCCAACCCCTTCCTCCTCAGTCGTGATGCTCCACTTTGCCCCTTCCCCCATAATTTTCTCTTCAGGGGTCTGCTGTCCTGCCTGCGCAGGGGACTGATTTGGGGACAGGTTGTATTATCTCATGCCTGCGTTTTTGTCATGCTAATAATCCTGCTATTCTTCAATCTGCATCTTTGAAAGTGGCTTCGAGTCCTGATGGGTTCTTTGTTGTCATCATGAAAATAACACAGGCCCAGAGGCTTGCCCTCTGGTGTGAAGATTCAGATTTCTATTCTGCTACCTTGCTAATGACCCAGGTTCCTTCTAATCATTTTATCCTGACTTAGTTAGGAGCCCCTGACTGCGACGGAGAACATCTCTGTCTTGGAAAAACTGCAACCATGTCAGAGAGAAATTGTCCGTAACTTGCTCCACAGGCCAGCGCGGGGGAGAGTTATTTCTCAGCCACCTGACCTCCAATTTTCTACATGTTGACCTCATAGCCTCTCCCTGTTTCTAGCCATGTTCTTCTAGGAAAGCAGCACAGGAATGAGATGACTGTTCCAGCTGCATCAGCTAAGGTTTGTGCACACTTGTTTGCTATTGTTCTAAGCGCTTTATGTGTAATTTCTGATCCAATCCACAAAATAATCTTGATCTTATGGAAGAGGAAACAGGCTCAGAGAAGTTCAATAATTTGCTGTGGGTCACATAGCTAGGAAGTGGTGGGGCCAGGATTCAAGCCCAGGCATTCTGGGTCTGGACCCTCCTTCTTTAGCAGTGCAAATGTCTTCTCTTCTCCATGTGCCATGCTATAAATCCATCCTTTAGATCACTGTGCTTTAGGGGATCCTTTGAAATATTGAGATACTAAATTATTATTATAGGAAGTATTTGACATTATAGCTTGTTTTGAAAGGCAAGTGAGAAGAAGAGTTTCTAGGCTTTACGGGTTTTTCTCTGGTCTTAAAAAATCCTAAAGGGCCATGTACTAGCATTCTTGGATGATTCCAATTCTGGCCAGTGCTCCTGTCTTAACTACCTGTTCTACAGTGAGGGAGAAACATGGAGGAATCTGGTAATTGTGATGCTCAAATGTCTTTAGTAATCATTCAAAATTAATAAGTAAATTCTTCCTCAAAGATCAGACAAATAGCTGTCATTCAAATATCTTAAATTTTCTTCTTGGTTCCCTAGAACACCTCCATCCTTGGCCATTTCTCTTCTCCCTCTTCTCTTCCCTACCATCACAACTTACATGTCCTAAATGCTCTTCTTGGAACGGCTTTGCCAGGCTAGTTAATTTGCTAAGTGATTTTAGGCTAATGTGTTCCTGAATGTCAATACTTCAAAGTGTCCCTATCACTCATACCCTGTCTCCCAACTAATGTGTATGTTAACAAGGAACTTCTGGAAGCATACTCTTATTATCCTAAATGAATAATTCCATTGAGGCTGGTGGAGCTGCTATTTGGGAATATCTGGGTCTCCATTTAAAGCTCCAAATTAGGGCAGTTTAAATATGGGACTCCCTGAGCATTTATAGACCTAGCAGCCCAATTATTCTTTCCCCCCGGGGGAGGGGGGAAGGGTGTGGCCTCCAGGTGGGAGGTGCTGTGTCTTCAGACCCTAGCAGAATTTAGGTGTCAGGAAGCCAAGTCATTCAGGGCAATTACTAAGGGCTGGAGGTCTACACTTGGGTTCTTACCCTAACAACAACAACAAAAATGTCTTTTATCCTTGGGAAACTCATGTAACTCTTCTCTGTCCAGTAAAAGAACCTCAAAATTTAGTTCCAGTCCCAAGATCCAGTGCTTCTCTATGCTCTATTCACACCCTGTCTGCAGAGTGGTATGTGCCAGACTGTTGGGGTTCACTCCTGTCTCCACCACTTTTTAGCCACGTGACCCTGCGCAAGTTTCTCCATGGTCCTAAGACTTGACCTCTTTATTGCAATAGCACCCACTCCACAGAACCCCACAGGGTTGAAGGAGTGAATCTCCAAGCCCCGCATGTGGCAGGAGCTATGCCAGCATGGAAGAGCTATTATTCATATCATTATCATCATCATCATCATAGGGTGCTGATTCTAACCAGTCGGCAGTCACTGCCCGCATTGTGAGGCACTGCGGGGTGTCTTCAGGCAAGAGGATTCCTGACCTGGTCATTTCCATGTGCCAACACAGACTCCCGCTGCATGGTATCAGCGTCTGACCTCTGACTGCCACAGAAAGTAACCGGAGGGATTAGGGGTTTAAACAAATCTAAGAAGCGAATTAACTTCATGCAGAAGCCCCCAGCTGGAAAGATGAGCACTAAACGCAATCCTAACGGAAAAGCTGGACAGAAGAATGTAAAGGTGAATTGAGAGGAAGGAAAGAAAGTTGCCTTGATACCTAAAACCCTGCGAACGCCCAGCCAGTGTTCCGGGAGATAGTCCGGCATCCCTCCCTTCACTTCTTTCACGTGCCGTGCTCGAAATCTTTGTAGGATCATTTCCTTCTGGGACTCCTATGGGACTAGATTTCCTCTCACCTTCTATGGGGATTCTCATCCTCTCTTTCTAGTTTCTTTTTAAGATTTTATCATTTATTTGACAGAGAAAGACACAGCGAGAGAGGGAACACAAGCAGGGGGAGTGGGAGAGGGAGAAGCAGGCTTCCCGCGGAGCAGGGAGCCCGATGCGGGGCTCGATCCCAGGACCCTGAGATCATGACCTGAGCCGAAGGCAGACGTTTAACGACTGAGCCACCCAGGTGCCCTCTCTCTTCCTAGTTTCATCTAACCTCTTAGTTACTCATCACCGGGGCAGTTATGTCCAGTACAGTAGGTGAAGCTCCCTGTGTAATCCGCCCTCTGCTGCGTGAGCCCAGCTGGGCTTCTAGACTCTGCGTGAGCATCTTGCGGTTAACAGGTTTGCACAACTGGAATGAGCTGTAATGACTGAGCTCCCTGAAGAAAGTAGGCATGCTGAATTGACCATGAAGAAATTTGGCATTAAAAAAGTCTAGGGGCACCTGAGTGCCGCAGTCGGTTAAGTGTCTGACTTTTGATTTTGGCTCAGGTCATGATCTCAGGGTCGGGAGATCGAGCCCTGCGCTGGGCTCTGCACTCAGTGCGGAGTCTGCTTCAGATCCTCCCTCTGCCTCTTCTGCTCATGCTCTTTCTGTCTCTCTTTCTCTCTCTCTCAAATAAATAAATCTTTTTTTTTTTTTAAGTTAAATGCTTCTGTCTAAAATGCTTTGTAAGCTAGAATATCCTATAGAAAAGAGGTAGTAACAGTAGTTAATTCTGCTCTGTTAAGTGTAATGTTCTTTGAATCAGTTGGGCATCCCCAAAACAATGATCATTTTTAACTACGGGAAGAAGGGAGACATTACTGCATCACTGAAGGCGGGATTTTATAGACTTGCCAGCCAGTTTGCTCACATAGTCGTTCCGTCCGGCCAGATTGTCATGTGCAAATTCTCTTAGCCATATTGTTGCTGGGGGCAGAACATTGTGCACACCCCTGCAAACTGGAGGGGGTTATCTTAGTCCACATTATGCCCTTCCTACTACTATTACCAGGGACAGAGCCCTATCGGAAGAAACAAACCTGGAAAGTATTTTCCACATGGTTGCTAATACCCTACGTAGATAAAATTCCACATACATATCCGTATTAGGAAAAAAAGAAGCTAAGTTTATATATCTTTAAAAAGATCAAATTAGGGAGCTCAAAGTACCAGCATATTTTAGTCGAGGCAGCCGTGATTATAAAAGGAAATATTGAAATTTTTGGTTCGGATGAATTGAAAATATTCAACACAAAAACCTTAATTTATTAAGTTAAATGTTCTACATAGTTCTTAAGACTGAGATTCTAGTTGGATTGAGTTGGATGCACTCCAATGATGCATCAGCTCTCCTGATCCAATCAGCAGGAACCATTGGTTAAGAACTTCCTGCATCTTACAGTATCTGCCAAGGAGCAGATGGTGTTTAGATTTCTAATAGGTAATGTCACTGCAATGGTGCTTCTCCTTTTCCAGATGCTTTCCCCAGGGGGCGTTGGGACTGTTAGAACTGCACTTTACAGGAGCCTGGTTACTGTTTCCATGAATAAGATCAAATGGTGTTTATCCACCATCGATCAGTACCATCTTGTTTAAACTGATTGAGTCATTTAGATACACATCAGGTAATGACAACAATTGTGCAACAGTACCCAGCGTACTCCCCAGCTTGCTGAGGGATGACAGGATTTTAAAAGACAGTTATTGAAACAGATTTGTAACATCGACTGGCTGTGTGATGAAATGAACACCCACCACCGCAGGCTGCCCGGTGGGTTTTGGAGAAAAGGGCATTGGGTGTTTAGCTAAGAGTTTCCCTGAGCAACATTCTCTAAAATAAAAGCATATTATGTTTTGTTGTTGTTGCTGCGGTCTTTTTAGAATAAAAGAAAATAGGTTTTGTCTTTTTGTCTGGATAAATAGAATACGTTTACTCTTGGTGACTAATCAGGACTGTACTATTTGCTTGTAGTTTTTGATTTACTCTATCAGTGGAGTTTTTTTTTTATTATTATTATATCAGTAGAGTTTTGACAAAGAGCAGCCAATGGGTAAGTTTGGAAAGTTTCAGGATATTTTTTTGGAGATGGTTACAAATAGAGAAATGGGAAGGGGAAGAGAGTTTTGCCGAACTCCTACCAAGTCCCAGGGATAATGCTTTAACTCTTTTGCTGTGTCATCTCATTTAATCTTCACTGAATTCTGCAGGGTGGATTCTATCCCCACGGCCCACTCGAGGAATCTGAGATTCAGGGAAGTTAAGTAGTGTGCCTGAGGTCACACAGCTTGGGAGTTCGGGAACCTGCCTTCCAGCCACGCTCTGTCAGGAGAAGAGTCTGGTGTTCTTTCTAGAATTAATCTGGAAAGTCTCTACGAGAGGCATGGTCCTGTTTGATGGAAGATAGCTAAGCCATCAGGTCCCTCAGATGTTTTTAGCTGTGGTGATTTCAGTTGGTTCTGGTTTTATGAATGCTGGATGGGAGCTCTAAAAGGGGTTTGTTCTTTCTTAAACTGTGTTCTGAGGAATCCGCTTTCAGAGACATGTTAATAGATGTTCCTGAAAGATGTTCTGTTGTAAATGAAGCTGAGGAAATGAAACATCTCAAAGTCCTAGATGCTCGGAAGAAGTGCATACATTGACACGCACGGTAAATCCTCAGTCCCTGGGAGGGCAGTTATGATGGTGACACGTGTGGGCTCTGGCGTCAGACCATCTGGCTGGGGAATCTGGCTCTTTGCTTCCCAACCGGATGATGTGGAGCCTTCTTAGGTAACGAGTCCCTGCTCAATTTTCTCATTAGTAAAACGTTGTAATAGTATCTACCTCATAGGACTGGTTTAAGAATAATATAGATGGAGGCACGGAAAGTGCTCAGGACTACACTTGGCCATATAATGCTCAATCAACATCTGTTATTGTTAGTATCCCTGCAAATGTCCACCTAATAACAAGATCTGCTTTAAAGTGTCTGACTACCTTTCCTCAACTTGACAACAGGGTCCTCTTTCTTAAGCCACATTTATTAACGTCCACTGAGTACAGTGTAAGAAATGTCATATTTGAAACAACACAAAACAACTTGGTATTATTAGCCCAGTTAAAAATAATAACTAAATATTCAGTGTTTTTCCTATCCATCCTGTCAATTCATATTTGCCCACTAAGTTTTTTTTCTTTTCCTTTCTTTTTCCCGATTCCCTTCCCCCTTCCCTTATACCTGATAAATAATAAATTGGAACAGCAAAATGTGAGAATTGTCTCAAATGGGCAGTATCGATATAATTCCAGAAAATATGGCCCTGCAATATGAACCAGTAAGTCATTTGTCTGTTATTCTGTATTTCGCAGGGGAAGGCCTTTGCCCTTCAACAAGTAAATGCTCTTATTCTAGTAAGCACTATCATCTCTAGACTTACGTTCCTACCGTATATGCCTCAGCACATTATCATAAAGGATATTTCAGACCAGACCAACACACCTTTGAAGCTTCTAAATTCTAACAAAAGTTGAGCTTGTCGGTGTATATTTTGCAAAACACCAATCCTGCGCAGTGCACAAATAATACTGTGTCCCTCACCTTCTTGAAGATACACAATACACATCTGAACGGTCCTACCGTAAATACACTTGTTTGACTTGGAGCCTCAGAATTCGTTTTCGTAATCATGGGACAAAAGTATTTCAATCAGAGTTTAAGAGATTTCTGGTAGGAATGGATATTCCTGCTAAGTGCTCTGACACCTTTCTTAAGATACAATTGTAGCGTATTTTGGTTGTGAATCATCATCTTTCTGGAGTGAACAAAATGATCATGTGAAACATATATCCACAGCAGCATGGTTGCCCAAACCAACCCAAGAAAAAGCTCTAATAATTAGCTATCCCCAAGGTTGCGATTTAACACATTCATAGCCAGTCATTTTCCATGTGTTTTTGTTTTCTTTTTTTTACTTTTGCTAGAATGAAAAGCGAATAGCTTAAGGCATTCCTTTGGTGAGTAGGATCCTGGGAAATGAAATAGCAAGAATTCACCCAGGTGATTTTGGGTGGGTTTATTTTCTGTGGGGTTTTGTGTTTTAGATTGTGGTTTCGGGTGGTTGCGAAGGACAAAGGTGAGGGAAGGAGAGAATTGAAAATACGAAATCGAAGGTATGGTAGAAATTACGACCTACACGGAGAAGTCAGAATCTGCCAGTGATGTTAGTGCTCTTCCTCTTTTAATTACATTTTTTTATGTTTCTGGGGGTCCTGGGACCAGGAGAAACAGTCAACCACAACGCTCCCAGCTGTCTGGCCATGGCTAAATAAACTTCTCGGAAACGTTAGCCCCGCTCTTGAACCCAAGGCAGTAAATCTACTCTTTAGCCCCAGAAATTGATTACACCAAGAAGCCGAAGATGGCTGCCATTTCATTCTGAGATTATATGATTCCTCCAATATATTCTCTTGTGTTCAGGTTGCTCCATTAGTATAAAAACCAGCCAGAAAGCACCCTGTATTAGACTAATAGAAGAGGATAGAAGCTCTTCTCATTGCATTCCCACTGAGCCACACTGCACAGTTTCACAGAGTTGAAGCAAGAAAAAGCAAAACACATGGACTGTACCTGAGTGATCAGAGATCCCCACCCGGAAAAGGTTTCCTTGATTATGGAGCGTTCAACGTGTCACTCTGGTTATTCTCTAATCAACATATCAAACTCCAAAGGTTCAGTGGCTTTAGGTTTGGTTTACAATTCCTGAAAGTTAAACTTTAACTCGCTCTGTCCCTCGCATCCATACAGCCCTTTGACCAGACAACTGGGTCACTACAGCCCGCAGAATCTACAAAACAGCCAGGCTCCTTTGTTTACAACATTAAAATATATTTTGCCTTAAAAACCGTTGATGTGAATAATGCTTTTGAAGCTGTTTTCGTGAGTTACGTATTTAAAAAGCAGAACTCGCTGCGGTTTGGGTAACTATTATTTATGTGAGTGCCCCTGTTTTCTTTTCCGTCAAAGGGATATGAAGGCTAAAGTAAATTTGGGAGAGTCTTTCTTCCTTTTTTTCATGCTTTTTTATATCACTGTATTGCATGGAGTAAAGTGTGGAGTTTCAGGTCAAGTATGCAGATAAATGCTGGCTTATAAAAATGAAGTACACAAAGCATTTATGTAACCAAGTAAATAGGGTCAGATTGGGGTGGGGAAACAGGCTTCTTTTTTATGCAAGCTGCTCCTACGGATTTTAAGAGGGCCCATCATTGTGAAAGCATAACTGTCAGCTGTGGACTGGGTTACGGGAGATCTGAAGCTTGAAGTTCATGGCTTGAAACCTCAGTGGTAACTGTGTTTCTTGAAAAATAAAGAAAGTGACATTTTCAAAGATCTAACCTGGAGATTCTAAGTTCTCTGGTAAGAGCTCTAGCGTGTGGAGGAAATTCTTAAAGGTGTGAAGCCCACTTAAAAAAAATAAAAAAACTCAAAACCCTCCCAATTTTGAGTACATTTTGGCTTAAGGGTTTAGAAGCCCCCAGCCCCCTAGAATTAGAGGCTACCCTCACTTGGCTTCAGTTCAAATAAGAGGAGTCTGATTTTCTAGGAGCCAACTATTAACCGAAGCACATGGGCCACAGGAAAAGTGCGGAATGAACAATCCTTCCAGAATATGGACGTAGAGGAAAAGGTGTCAACCACACACGTGGGAATCTAAAATGCTGAATGTAAAGCTTGTTGCTGGAATGTTCATTCTGCTTCCAGTTTTCAGTTCTCAGACTCGTGGAAGCCTTTGATTTGCTTCCGCTTCTCCCAAATGGATGTGTGACCAGGGGTGACAGAACACGCCCTTTGCCTTGGAGTTGTGCCCTGGGAGTGAGCTCGGCAGGGGTTGGGGGGGGACGGGAGGACTCAAGCTCCCTGTGGCTGCACCGCTGCTACATGAAGGACACACCCCTGCACAAGCCCCTGGGACCGGACCCCCCACTGAGTAGTTTCCCTGGTTGCTCTGGAGAAAGCTCAGCCTGGGCTCTAACGGTTCCCACATGGAGGGAGAATCCTGACCTTGACTTTGCCTGGTCCTGCAGAGAATGGTTGATATTTTAAGACTGTCAGTCCTGGGAGGGTTTTCTTTGTCATGTTGCGTGGTAGATGCCTGGATGGTGAGAAGTAGAGATGAGAGAAAAGCCCGGGATTTTAGGTGTCTGGTGGAAACAGAAAAACGCAACAGGTAAATAAAGGCATTTATTAACTGGTTAATCAAAAGAATTGTTTTCTTCTTTGAGGGGTCCTGGTGTTCAACAAGATAGGGCTGTACTCATGTTAAGCCAAAGTGTTGGAAAATAAGATAGCCCTAAAGCCTGATAATTAGATGGGACAATTGACATATGAATCGTAAGAGCAAAGACAATAATGCATTTGGTGTCATTAGAATATTGCTAGGAAGTTTTTTATTTTCTAAATCCTCTCTTTTTGCAGTGATAGTGATATAACAGTCTGCAGCAAACAGGGAAATAACGAACAATCTCTCTTTCTGGAGGGTAGTTAAGGGGACAGTCTGTGGCACGGGGACAAGGGGAAATCACCCCATGACCCTGATCCCATCAGTCCAGTCAAGGGAAATAACTGTACCCAGAATGGCTGGGGTTGGCCCTTCTGGGGCCCCATTCTCCGGGGAGGGACAAAGCCATAATCAGTCAACCGTTATCCAACGCAAACAAAAACAAATCATTTTAAGTAGTAACTGGTAAGTATTTTTTCATTTGTCTGTTCCATAAATGATCACCAAGGACCTACTATCTACTGAGCATTGTGTTAGATGAGTGGTTATTTCAAATGAGGGTTGAGTCTATTAGCAGGCTATAAACTCAATAAACTGAGTTGTAGCCAACATTTTTAAAACAGAGTAGAAATTATCAAGTGAGTTGCATGCAGAAGGGACATGTTCATGAAACTTTTCTGTTTTGTGCGTGTGTGTACTGGTTATGATCTAAAATTTATTGTGAAGCAAAATTTTAAAAGCTTCAAAATAATATATTAGTCTTCAGGGATTCAGGAGTTGACAAACTGGATGTAGAATATACGCATTAAGCAAATACTCCCCCAAATACTTAATTAAATAGAGTTGGAGTAAGTATTACAAAGGAGGAGTACAGGATGCTAAACAAAGCTTTCAACATAGGGACCTAAGCTAGTGTGGACCTGGGAGGGAGTTGAGGAGACTTCCAGAACATCTGAGACCTGAAGGGGGTAGGCGCGAAGCTGGACATTACTGCAGGTGGAAAGAGCACAGTGTGAATGACTTTGGCACATTCAGATAACTGATAGAAGGCCAGGTGTGGGGGGCAAAGTGAGGGAAAGACGCTGGATCCATAGACTTCCAGTGCTGTCCCCAGGCAATGGCAAGTCACTGGAAGGATTTTAAGAAAGTGAACCACATGATCTATTTGTATATTTTGGCTGTAAGGTTGAGAACAAATTGTTGTGGGATAACATTGCCTACCTCTTTCCTTTTTAAAAAAATCAATATGTGCTTGTCTTAGAGTCATTTATTCATATATATATTCAAATAAAAGTTAGAGATTTGGATTTGAGGCAGGTGAAGTATCTGGCAGACCACTTAGAGAGGTGGCAGGTAATGGTGGTTGAGATTAGGGTGGTGGAATTGGAGCAAGAAAGAATGGATGAAGGAAGAAATATGCAGAGTGGTCCATAGTGAATGCTCATTAAATGCTAGTTATCAGCAATCATTTGCATGTGAATTATTTGGCTTATGGCTTTTAACTAATCTTGCCTTAAATATCCAACTGACTTTGCCACCCTGCAGAGCTGGAATATTTGGGTAAAAAGCATTGATTATTTATTGATGGTTTAGGTAAAACATAAAAGCTTTAAAAAACTTCAAATGCAATTCAAAACCAAAGACTACCAATAGCAAGAAGTTTCCCTCCTAGCCAAAAATCCTCCCTCTCCTCCCTCAAAAAAAGATTTCTTCACTGTTCTCAATTTCTTAAGAGTTCAAAATACATTTTGGGTATTTAATGGGGGTATTTAATGAATCGGAATGGAGTATTCTTAAAAACGAAAGGGCCATGCCAGACAGACTACATAGGGCAAACATCTAATTCTCTCTTCTTGTCTGTGGTGTAGAAAGAACTCTGAGCCAGGAGCTGGGACTTGGGGAATCCAGTGCCAGCCTTATCATTTATGAGCTGTATCACTTATGAGCTATCACACAGGAGTAACCTTGAGCAAGTTTCTGCCCCCTGTGTGAGTCTCACTGTCCTTGCCTTTGATGAGGACAACATCTCCCCTGTGGTTATGGAGAGGGTCAAATGAATTGGCATATGTGAAGGTGATTTGAAAATACTAGGGTACTAGCAGAGTGCGGAGTGGAATAATTACAGAGCAAACTAAACCTACATCCTCAAGGCTATGTCAGTGCTGAGTTTGAATCGGTGAGGTAAGAACTTCTAGGAGGTAAGCCTGCTCTTTCAGAGGTGCCCAGCGTTTTAAACCCGAAAGCTTGGTGCTGTTCTTAATGCCTCTAAGACTTGGGAAGAGGGCAGAATTTGATCCACAAGGTTAGAATCCATCTGTTCTCTGCTATCACATCTCAGGATTTTAGACTTGTGAAACGTATTGGTTTTGTAACTAGAGCCATCTAGTGTTGAATTGATTAAAACATGCACATGCACACACCTGCGTGCGCACGCACACATGCACACGCGCACACACACACTCTTTGCTTTGTGCTCTAGGAAATAGCATTTGGTTCTCCCGACACCTTTGAATAGTATTTTCAATATGACCTAATTGTAGGATAAAATGACTTGAGGATTTATCTAGTCCAGGTTCCCTCTAAAAATCATGGCCGCAAGTGGGGCACGCCACACTCTGTCCTTTAAACGTCAATGGAGTATCTTCCTCTTCTCGGTCCCTGTTCTTTCTCATGGTCATTCTTGGGTTTGGTGAATGATCTTGAAATTAGAGTTTCCAGATGTCGCATCGTTTTATTTTTTTAAGCAATATTATTAGTTCAGCCCCAAAGCAAAAGCAAATACTGGGTTTTGTAAAAGAATAATTTTAGAAAAAAAATCCGGTACCAATCTGGTATTTTCCTTTATTAATATTAGAGAACACCAATCACTGGGTCTTTAATCTGTATAATTTGCTGTGCTCTATTTTCTTTACTGTAAAGAAAAACTTCCCACAGAAAAATCTCTCCTAGCTTTCAGATATTCTTCAGGAAGCGTTATCACACCATCTCTCTCTCTCTTTCTCTGTTTTTAAAGTAGACTCCACACCCAGCGTGGAGCCCAACATGGGGCTTGAACTCATGACCCTGAGATTAAGACCTGAGCTGAGATCAAGGGTCGGACACTTAACTGACCACACACACACACACACACACACACACACACACACACACACTCTCCAGGCCTAACCATAATCTTACCCCCCTTTCACACAATACACTACTTCTCATGCTCAACTGATATTTTGAATTCTCCAGGTTAACGAAGGACCTGAGAAGTTATATGTAGCATTATATAGGGCATCTTGAATTTTCTTTGCAATAAAACCACCTCTAGCTAACTCAGCAAACCCAGGCTTTCCACATCCAAGTAAGAAAACATTGATCAATGAACTAAAAGGGGTGATTTTAAAAAATGTTCTTGGTAAAGACTAGAAGAACTTGGGGGTTAATAACAGAAGTAGAATAATCAAATGCTAATTGTGTGCATTAATACCTTTTCAAATGATAAAACTAAAGTCAATGGCAAGATTATTGTAAAGAGAGCATTAACTTTTCAAACAAAATTGAGGTTGTGGCCATAATGGGCCTAATTCCCAATTTGTGTTCATTGTGGTTTATACAAAATGGAAACTTAGCTTTCAAGTGTGCCTTTGCCATTTGCAAAGCACTTTTGTTGGGTCTTCACAAGAACCAAGTCAGTATTAGGAGTTGGTGGAGTATAATGTTTAAGGACGTGCATGGACTTTACAGTCCAGTTGCTTGGGTTGAAGTACCAACTAACTGTTGACTAGCGAGTGAGCTAACTTCAGGTGTGTCTTCTAACTTCCCTGAGCTTCTCTGTTCCTGTCTGGAAATGAGGACAAGAGTGATACCTACCTCCTAGGTCCAGGTGAGGCTCACAAGAGAGAAGGTGCAGAAAATGCTTCGCTCAGAGCCAGATTCATAGGAAATTTTTATCTATATTAATTTTATATTAATCAGTTTTACAAGGAGTCTTGAAGGTGAACTGTCCTTCCGTTATCCCAGCAAACCGAAAACTGAGATTTTTATGGGACCTCAAAGTGCACTGCTCTGACAACTAGCGTCTTGCATGAGGAGCTTCAAGATCACCATCACGGTTGGTTAGCGACACCATGCATTTACCTTGGAGGGTCGGCGGCGACACGAATGTGCTTTGAGAATCACAGATCTCTAGAATTTAAGATGTTGTATATACTTGCGTTTTATCCTTGTAGCCACTCTGGGAAGTGATTAGGGCGGGAGGGCGATTTCCTCTTGTTCTGAAGAAGAGAAGATGAGATAATAAGGGGTTTCATGTTTTGTGCAAAGGGGTCTCACACCAGGAAACGGCACAGGGCAGGAGCAAAAGGAATGAGCCTTTATTGTTTACTCTGAGCAGCTTTGGAAGCTTCCTTAATGTCTTTGAACATCATCAGTTTTCTCTCTGTAAGATGGGACTGATGATCTCTGGCTTACCATACTTTGTTGGGACTAAACGAGCAATGTGTTTGTGTGGGCCCGGCACTTTGTACATTCTTTTTCTTCTTCAGGATACTGTGCTACACCATGGTCCATGCAGGTGCGGCAGACCTGGCTTCTGGCATGGCCCTTCCAGTGCCAGACCTGTCTTCACACAGACTCCTCGAGAAGCCTTCTGCTTCCTGCACCTGGGGATGCACACCTTCCCTCATTTCTATGATATTCTTGGTCTTCATGTCTTCAGGTGTCCCTGGACCGAGCGACTCTCGTCTCTTTACAAGTCGGATTAGATACCTTTTGGTAACTTCTTCAGATACACCTTCCAGTTCATGCATTTCCTTCTCCACACTGTGATCTGCTTTAGAACCATCCATTTAATCCATCCATTGAGTTTTTAAACTTGGCTGAATAAATATGCATAAACGTAGATGCGTGTGCACGCGTGTGTGTGTGTGTTAGAAGTTCTGCTTAGTTTCTTTTTACAGAGCGGTGCAGTCTTGTTTATTTTTCTTTGTTTTAAATTCCATCTTTTATTTCATAAACATGGTGAACATATTTCTTTTATAGACCCTACATGATAATTACAGTATATGAGGCAGTCAGCGGTCGAATTATTGTTTCTGTCCTTGCTCTCTGAAAGTGTCCTGTGTCCTCGGAGTTTGTCATTTTAGGTTGTGAGGTTCTATTCAGTAGGTGCTTCTTGTATGTGGGAATCCTGGGCAACCTGAGTTTGCCCACTGGGTTGTGAGGGAGTGTCCCTCCAAAGAGGTTTTGCATTTGTTTTCTCTGGGACGTATTTCTATCTTAATTTTCTTCCCTTAGGATTTCTGAGCCAACATGGAATGTAGATGAGATATTCGTATATGTGCATGCATGTGTAAGTATATATATTTTATAGAGAGATGTAGGGTACATCTTATATATATATCCTAACACTTACATAAGGAAAGAGCAGTGGTTAAAAATAGCAGAAATTGTATCTCATTCAGAGTAAAGATTGAGACAAATTCCATTTTCATTTCCCTTTGCCAGGGGGCAAATATTTTCCAGTTTATGTTTCATTTTGGTTGGTGCAGTTCATTTAAGAGTCCTGGCTCCCTGATTTTTTTTTTTTTAACCCTCCTTAAATTTGTATTCTTTCTCGTGAGATCAATTATGCATTTACATGAATGTGCTTTGTTCTATCCACATTTCCAGATCTTTTAGTGGGAATTATATGAATTTGAATTAAGTTTGGGTTCTTATAATAGGAAATAACAGTGCAGATTCTATTTGGGGGGACTGTCCTTCCAAGGCTGCCCCAGATAAGATAAAGTTTTTTTTCCTACGAAGACACATTTCGGGTGGGTAACTAGTCTTTTCCCTAGTGAGAACTTTATCAAGATGTCTAGCCTATAGGATTGCAGCAGAAGGAAGAGTTTTCATTGAGTGCTCACATCACACTTGATCCTGGGGTTACAGGAGCCAACAGGCACAGTCTCGGCTTTCATGGGACTTTTATCCCAAGGGACATACTGTCGTATACCTAGTGATCGAATCACTAGGGAGAAATTTCAGGTCTCCAAATCTCAATTCTCTAATCTGCATCCACCTAGGGATTTTCTTTGTGGTGGTTAATTTCATAGGTCAACTTGGCTAGGCCAAGTTGATACCAGATATTTGGTATCCAGATATTTGGTCAAACATTATTCTAGATGTTGCTACCATACAACCTACATTAGACATTTGATAATCATAAAACAGGGATGAGGAAATTAAGAAATGAACAGTCAGGGTCCAAAAGCATTTGAGAAGAGGCAGCTCCATGCTGAAGCAGCCAATTCAGAACATAGAATGTCCAAGAGTTATTACCCTCGGAGAGATCTGATAGACATTAGCATTCATTAAAACAAAGAATAGGTCACCATGAACGAGAAAGGATGGGCAGCTAAAAATACTTCAGTATTACTTGCATTTTGACAATAAGAATGTATTTGGTTATTACTTATAATAGTAATTATTTTTAAGGTAAACTCTACATACTGCTGTTGGTGGAATACATTGGTTGGTGGAAAAAAAATATGTATTAAAACTGAATTTGTTGTGTTGGAATGCAGTGGGGTCAAGAAAAGAGAAGGGCAGAGGACGGGAGGGCTCGCTTTACATTTTATTGCTGTCCCAGGAATGGCGGTCACTACAGAAAGCCTGGAAGAGGGGTGTTGCCCTCGGTGATCACCACACCACTTAAGTGTTGACTTCACTCCCAGCAGCAACACTCCCTGATTCCTTTGTAATGTGAGCCCCTGCAGGGCAAGTGTGCAGTGGGGGGCTCTAGCTCTGGGCTAGCGAGCCAGAAGCTCAGAGCTGATTGCCCAGTGGAGCATCCAGGAAGCAGCTCCCAACAACAGGAAGAAGAGACAGAGAATGAGATTTGGAGAGTCTTGGACCCTCTCCTCTAAAAAGTTGAAAAATTGAGAACGAAGTGACCCCCGAGGCTGGCGAAAGGAGAAGCAGCTCCCAAACCTGAATTCCAACTTCAGAAGTTGTTGGTTTGTGGTTTCAGTGGGGAGGTCAGGGCGGGCCTCACTGGGATGCGGGGCGGAGCCGTCACACCTGGCGGCTTGGTGGGGTGCCTGAGCCGGCTTTCCTGCTGACTGAGACTCCAGTTCTCCCATCCACCAGTGTGACATCTTGGTGAGATTATTTATGTTCTTTTTTTGGGGGGGTTGTTTATTTATTTGAGAGAGAGTGAGAGAGGGAACACAAGCAAGGGGAGCTGCAGAGGGAGAAGCAGGCCTCCTGCTGAGCAGGGAGCCCGATGCGGGGCTCGATCCCAGGACCCCGGGATCATGACCTGAGCCGAAGGCAGACGCTTCACCACCTTGACACACCCGGGTGCCCATTCGTTCCTGATGCTTAATTTCCTTCTCTCTGAGACAGGGTAATTTGAGAATAATTATAGAAAGTGCTTCCCTCTTGTCTGGCAGACTCTGAAATATTCAGAGGATGTTAGCTATAGATTATTGAAGCAGAACAGGAGTTCCAATGATTTACTTCCCTATCCTGAAAGGTTTACTAATGAAGCGCGAAGGGAAGAGTTCCTTTATACTGTTATCTGACAGAAACATAAAAGAGACCTTGTCAGGGCTCACCGTATATGCAGTTTGTGTCAAAACACACAATGCACGCCTGGTGTTGGGGCGGGGGGGTTGTTGTGATGCCCAAGTCCCGGGCTGAGAGAAGGTGACTCGAGGTATAAAATGCAGAACAACCTCTGTTTGCTTTGGCCAGCTAGAATATTTTTGGATTTGGTGACTGGGAATACTTTGGCCTGTCCACATAAATTACTTCTAACCCATTAACTTCACACAACAGAGCACTACTGAAAATAGAACAACCAAACTTTACAACCTCCCCCAATTCTGTTCACTCAGTTGGAAAACGAGCTCCCTGTTAATGGCACTTACTTTGGATTCCTTTTGCTGCAAAAGGGACATTCAACCAAAACACCAATTAAAGGCACATTTAATTCAGCAAGACCTACTTTGCTGAGTTCCTTTGAGTTCCAATATCTGACTGTTGACTCTGCTAGAGGAGTTGTTTTCTTTCTTTTTTTTTTTTTAATTTTAGTAGGAAAAGTAGATTGACATCTTACCATTCTGTGAACTTTGTACATTCTCATATAGACTGTAGCTGGGACAGGCCTTTAAAACTGATTCCATCTCATTAGGACTCTCTTGTGGCATGTAAAATAAACAGTTATTCCACGTCAGATAGAAAAAGCAGGGAGCCAGCTCTGGCTGGTCCGCCACGTCATTTTCGAACCTTAGTTTCCTCATCTGTAAAATGGGGGTTTTCATACTTCTCTTCAGAAGTGCTATAAAAGAGTAAGGATTTTCTGACTGAGGACCTTGCCATCATTGCTGAACATGTGGGCATTTAATACACATTAGTTTCCTTCATAGGCTGATGGCCTAATTAATGGCAGCATTTTGGACAAAACCATCATGCTCTGGGGCGGTGGGGAGGGGGGGAACACTGTGCCCTCCCCCAGTCAGTGGCCCTGGGCAAGCCTGACTTGCAGGAGTGACTCCAGTAGTGAGTGGTATAGGTTTCTGGCTAAGGAAGGAGATCCTTTTTTTTTTTTTAAATAAGCAAATCTTAGAATTAAAACTTTAGCTACTCTTTAATGAGCCCAAATTCAGCTCTTCCCACACTGCCTCAGGAAAACCATTTATAAATGTGCAAAAACAGAAGTCAGAAGTCAAATCTAGCAATTGCCTGCTCTCCTACTTCCAGAGGCCTGTCTTTAGGAGCACTTTTTAAGAAGGCTTTTGAAAGAATGATTATCAGAGTTTAGAACAAGTGCATTCCGGATTTTTTACAAATGTTTCCTTAAAATAAACTTTAGTTTCAGAACAGTTTTACATTTACAGAAAAGTTGTGAAGACAGTACCTCCCCATGTATCCAGCACCCAGTTTTACTATTGTTAGCATCTTATATTAATATAGCACATGTGTTATAGTTGATGAACCAATACTGATAAATTATTTCTAATGAAAATCAATACTTCCTTCTGATCTCCTTGAATTTGACCCAATCTTCTCTCAGTCGTGGGATCCCACTCAGGCATACCAAATACATTTACTCATCGTGTCTCCTTAAGTTCTTGGCTGAGACCGTTTCTCTAATTTTCCTTCTTTTTGAGGACCTTGGCAGTCTTGAGGAGTCCCGATCAAGAATTTTGTAGAATGACCCTTAACTGAATCTATCTGAAGTTTTTCTCATGATTAGACTAGAGTGATGTGTTTTTAGGAAGATCACAGAGGTAATGTGCTGTGTATTTATTTATTCTAGAGGAGAGAGGTGGGAGTAGGGGAGGAACAGAGAGGAGGGAGGGACGAGCGATTCCACGCTGAGCCCAGTGCAGGGCTTGATCCCAAAACCCTGAGATCATGACCTGAGCCAAAATCAAGAGTTGGTTGCTTAGCCAATGAAGCCACCCAGGATCCTGTGTTTTGAAATCTTCTGCATGGGAGATTTGTCTCTTCTCCCCCATTCACTCAATCATTCATTTATATCTGTATGGATTCATGAATATTTATTTTATACTTTGGGTTATAATCGAATACTGTTTTCTTGCTCCTGTTGTTCCGGGTTTTGCTTTGGGGAAGCTTTTTCAGTTAGTAGTTCTGTTTGAGCATAGTTTTCACAGTTAATTCTTTATTTAATGTAGTTTTCCTCACAAAACTCCTAACTTCATCACAGTAGGGTATGTGTCTTACTTTGTTTCATCGTTTACTGCTGTATCTTTGGTACTTAGAGACATTCCTGAAACATAGTACGTGTTCAGTGAACAGGGAGCGGAAAAATCCGTGAATGAATGAGTGAAAGATGGGTCAGACACTGTGTACGGCACATCCCATACACCAGTCCTAAACTTCTGAAAAGAAGACACTATGACCTCGTTTATAGATATGCCCAAGGTCACACAGCCAGTAAGCAAGATGGCCTCACTTTATGCCCATAGGCAGCCCTGAATATTGCTACTGAGAAAAATGATAAGACTCTCCAAAAAGTCTAATTATAGGTTATGTCCATATGTCTGTCATCACTGCCATCATTCATTCTTTCTTTGTCTCTTTCTCTTTCTTCATACTTCGGTAAAACCAGGTACTGTCTATTGTTGTCAATGGAAATAAAAGAGTCGGTGTAAGTCTCAAGAAAATATTTAAGTGTTGTCAATCCTTCCCGCAATGGGTAAATTATGCGTCCTCCAGCCATTTCTCACATATCCCAATTTACATGAGGGATTCCAAAATCTGAGTAAGCTACATATTTAAATCAGTGCAGGTGACTCTGCTATCCTGGTGAGAGTTGAATGAAGCACCCCTCTGATCTTCATTAAAGGCTCAGTTGGGACCCCTGGTTTTATTTTATCACCTTATAAGTTAGCGACAACGGGCAGTGAGGTGTAAGGGAGAGCAGCTAAGCTTAGGCGATGGAAAGACCTTGAGGTCTTTCTCAAGGCTTGACTCATCATGGCTCTGCCCTTTCCCAGCCAGAGACCTCAGGCAAGTTCCCTGACACTTGCAAGCCTCAGTGTTCTCCTTTAGGAAATGATGGTATTCAAATCGCCCACCTCACACATGTAGATTAAGTGGGGCATTGTGTAATTAAGAGCATAATACAATGCCTGTCGCAGGGAATTCAGGACATGATAGTTATTTTTTGTTTTTATTATCATTATTATTGTTCCCTTTCTTCTCTGGAGACCAAAGTATATTCGAGTGTTTTAAGTGTTTTATTTTAATGGAGGACTGATGGGGAATGTAGGGAGACAAGCTGAGGACTCATTCACTGCACATGACTGATTTTGGAGGACGTTTAATTTCAAGATGAGTCTCTCTTTTCCTTGTGGATATATTATCAGCTTGAATATATTTATTCTTAAATTGTATTCTAATATATAAAGATTGCTTCCAAGTTCTGTTCACCTGGCACCCCTCATACTCTGTGATAAACACATCTTTTTTTTTCTTTTTTTTTAATGACTCTGAACATAGACTGTCACTTACTACACTGACTTAAGAACATTGTATTCTAAACCGGTGACACCGAATTCCTCTTTGTATTACGGCAAATAATGTCAGACACTATTCAGTCAGGTTGGGTGTGTTGGACAGTGAATTATAATGTGGCTATAATCTCGATTGCCAGCCAGTTTCCATGGCCTTGAAGAACTTTCTGATACAGTGTAAAGTTTCACCAATGATTCATCGTTCAGCAGTAAATCACTTTGCCTTATAGGATCCTGCAACTCAGACCCTCTTCTTGGCCCTCCCTCTCCAGTTGTTGGACCTGATTCTGAAGCTGCAGTTAGCAGTCTGTGATAGCAGGTGGTAAGGTGGCCTCTTGGCGGTCATGTTCGCGTGTTGATGGTTAGGGTCCATGACAACGAGAAGGATAAGAATTGGCACACATACTGTATTCCAGTGACTCTAAGACACACTTTTTCTATATATTACTATTTCAACGTGTTTCACAATCGCTGGTGGCCAGGCAGTAAGTGTGACGTGGTCATTGCTTGACGTGCGTATCAATGTTTGAAGAATAGGGTGCCACTGGGTTGGAGGAATGTCCTGAAGAGAGTAGTGGACCATTCCTTTAAAAAAAAAATGCATCACCAATGGCCTTAATGGCACAGAAAAGGATGATATATGGAAAAACTAGATCTAAGGAGAGTCAGACTAAGTGTGAAGTGTTGAGATGACCCTAAATTTGTTTCCATGCGCCCTGTTATTATGTCTAAAAGGAGATATAATGAAAACCTATGCCCAAATAAGTCTAAAAGAACTATTTCAATAACAGAGTTTCGAAAAAGTCTAAATGTAAGAAAGCGTTATGTCACAGGGATAGAGATTTCTCTTAGTGGTGCATAAAATAATGGCATGTCTTACAATGGATGGCATATTAGGTTTGATAAAATATGGTAGCTGGGTGTCTTCAGGTAGTGTAGGCTTTTGGTTTGTTTTAGAACTTCTGGCTCCATTTTTCAGCCAACACTCTTGGTTTAATGTGTCAGCCTCATTATCAGTAGGTTGGCTCAGGCCTCACATCCCCACACAGCAAAATCCAGAGGAAGAGAAAGATCTTCATGGGCCCATTCTTCAGTTAGCCTTTGTCTGTAGGGAAAAGCCATCTACTGCATAGCTTCTCTCTGGTTTTATAAGCCAATTATTGGCAATACTCATGATTAAGAGCAATCAGGGTCAAATTTGAAAACCACATGGGATCACACACAAAGTGGGAAAGGTTAAAAAAATGTTGAAAGGCAACTGTACAATGCTTTTCTTTTACTTTGCATTGAACTAAAGATGCCAAGGCACTATTTCCTTCAAGGCACACTTTTAAAGTTTAATACTATTGTTGAAACCAAAACCTTTTCCCATTACCTGACTCAACAAGCACTAAATTTTCTTATTTTTTTTTAAAGATTTTATATATTTAATTGGCGGGGTGGGGGAGAGAATGAGCAGGGCAGGGAGGAGCAGAGGCAGAGGGAGAAGCAGGCTCCTTGCTGAGCAGGGAGCCCGACGTAGGGCTCGATCCCAGGACCCCGGGATCATGACCTGAGCTGAAGGCAGACGCTCAACCGACTGAGCCACCCAGGCGTCCCAAGCACCCAATTTTCTTTTAGGTGTTTGTACAACATGAAATCTATTTGTAGTCGTCATATTTAAATATGGGCAAGTGGTAAAAGACTTTCTTGGAACAAACACGTGTGGTGTTTGTTGTTGGTTTGTTAAAATATTCTAGAACCCTGAATATTTCTATTGTGTCACAAATGATATCAACATTTCAGAGAATCAGAGTTGGGTGAGGATATTTTAGCATAGTACCTGTGAAAACGAAACACTCCTCTTTGTGAAGGTATTTGCCTAAAGTTGACTGGTATCGGCCTAGAGTCTTTCTACCTTGGAAGAGAGAAGAGTTGGGATGTCTTCTGTAAGCTAGGTGTGTTCTAGTTTATTACCTGCTTCACTTCTGGGAAACATTCAAGGAGACACTATCGGTGATACAGATACATCTAGTATTGTGGATACAGAGAAGCAGGTGTTTTGTTTGTTTGTTTGTTTGTTTGTTTGCCCCAGAGATAAGATGATGGAATTTTTAAATTATGGACAAAATGGTCAATTTTCTTATGCATGGGAGGGACAGTTGGACCTTCTGGGGTTGGGGTGAAAGGTTGGGTTTTTTTTCTCCC
Organism: Zalophus californianus; assembly: GCF_009762305.2. Lineage (NCBI taxonomy): Eukaryota > Metazoa > Chordata > Mammalia > Carnivora > Otariidae > Zalophus > Zalophus californianus. The sequence goes on along the minus strand of NC_045609.1, from coordinate 6,584,970 downwards.
CACCATGAAATTAGGAGCAGAGGGGTCAGAAATCCTGGGAAAACAAGAGCAACAAGGGGGTGTGGATGAATCCCACCTGGTTTTACATGACGCCATATTAGCAGAGGTGTCACGACAGTAGACTCTGATTTTAGAGAGACCTGCCGTTTGCTAGCTGTGTGACCCTCTCCTGATTCTGTCACCTCTGACCTTCGTTTCCTCATCTATTAAATAGAAATGGTGGTTCCTGCCTTATGCTCATTCTGCTGTGTTTCTTTCTTTTTTTTTTTAAAGATTTCTTTTTTTTTTAAAGATTTTATTTATTTATTTGAGAGAGAGAGAATGAGAGAGAGAGAGCACGAGAGGGAAGAGGGTCAGAGGGAGAAGCAGACTCCCCGCTGAGCAGGGAGCCCGACGCGGGACTCGATCCCGGGACTCCAGGATCATGACCTGAGCCGAAGGCAGTCGCTTAACCAACTGAGCCACCCAGGGCGCCCCTGTTTCTTTCTTTCTTAACCGATCCCAGTCATTCCCTATTTTCTTTCATTTGTTGCTCTTGTTACCTGTCCTCCTGAAGATAGCATAAACTCCACGGTGGTAGAACCTTTGCTTGACTCATTTACTGCTATGCTTCCAATACCTCACATGGTGAAGAAAGAAGAAAATAAAGACATGATTTAGGGAATAATGTCTTTGACTAGATGTCAGGGGATGGAGTCAAGGAGACAAACAGAAGAGGGGTATAGCTCAGTGCTTCTCCCAACTTAGTGCACATATGGGTCTCGGGGGGATCTTGTTAACTGGGCAGGTTCTAACTCAGTGGGACTGTGGTGGGGCCTGAGAGTCTGAATTTCTGACAAGCTCCCAGGTGATGTCAAGGCTCTGTGGTAGGGACTAGACTTTGACTAGAGAAATTATTGAGTCAGACACTGTAGGGAATGGGACTAGGGGGCTGTGTTTTTAAGAAACTTCCCAGGGGATGATGAGGCATATCAAAGTTATAGGATACTGGGGTTGATGAAAGAACAAAGAGATTTTAGGAAGCACGGACGGACTGCCTGGGTTGGAATCAAGTAAATATCTAATGATAGTCAAAGAGGCTCAGATTAATGTACAGTAATGCTAGAATGGAATTTGGGGATCCTCTAATGTAAGTTTTTATGAGATCAAGGACAAATGAGGCCTTCGGCACAGATTCCAATATTGTTAAACTTAATATTGCTTAAAATGAGAAATGATGTATCCCATCCAATTGAATGCCTGCATATTCTGGTCACCTCAACGTGAATGCCTCCAAACTTATTGGCAAACACCGCAAACAAGTTGAAGAGTTTTCTAATACCTGGTGCTGTTTTGTCAAGAATGAACTCTGTCTAACAAATGAAATTTGCCTCCGTGGCAAAGTAATAGAAGATAATGAGAATGAGGCAGCCAGCATGTGTCGGCTTCAATACACTTTTCTTCTTCATATTTGCAAATTAAATTTCTTTGCAAGGTTCTATTTAGACTGCAATATCAGTGGCTTAATATTAATAATGAAGAGGGGAAAGGAACATATTAGGTAATATTTTGTAGGTCTTTGGCCTTGGGCCACCACTCTATACTATTTTTTACATGACTTTAATGATGCGAAAGAACATAGTCATTAAATCCGTAAAGTTGGCAGAGCTGGTATCTCACAGACACGATCTAAAAATAAATTGTATTTAAGGTGATGCAGAATATTAATATTCACCTAATACATATTTTGTTGACTGATTATATATCTTTTGCATCTGAAAAGGACTTCAAGCAGATGGAGCACATTTTTGAGTGTCTGCTGGGCAAAGGCCCTATGATGGGTGCTGGGCAGAGTAGACAGAGGACCTGAGTGCTGACTTCACGGTGCTTGCAGCCCCGTGAAGAAGAAAGGACAACCACCTGAGTAACTGAAGCAAGGTGCAAAGGGTTGTATCCAACCAGAGGTGTCAAGAGAAGCCCAGGGGCATTGTGGGAGGTGGCAAGAACATGGATTACGGACTTGATTTTGGAATTCAGCAACATTATTCAAATGTAAAATACACACTTGGCCTCTGCTCTCATAGACAATTTATACTACATCCAGGTGCTGCTCCGGATTTTGTGGGTCTTGAAGCATATATATAATTTCGTGGTTCCCTCTTCATGGGGAAAAAATATACCGAAGGACCCCTGCGAGGGGGGGACACAGAAGCTTGGGCTTCATTAGTTTCAGTAAACCTGCCTCTGATTAGAGCTAGATGTATAGGTTAGCCCCTAATTTTTAGTACCAAAAGGCTGCACTCATCAAATTGCTTATTAGAGTACTGGTGATATAAATTATGATAAATTTTATAATGCAATATTCTACAGCTGCTGAACAGGATGAAGGTGATCTGATCCTATGTATTGATACAGAACAATCCCTAAGACACTATTAGGTGACAGAAGCCAAGGGCAGAACAGTGTATGTAGTGTGCTCTTACTTATTTTGAAAGGGGGGGGCATGTATCCACAGAGACATAAATGCAGCCAACAGCTCCAAAACCAGCAACATTGTTACCTCGGGGAGGGGGTGCACAGAGGGGAGTCAACGGCGAAGGGAGACAGTACTTTTCACCTCCTGCCTTCTGCATTGTTTCGATGTTGACCACCTGCACTTAGAACATTTCTGAAAACAAAGTTCAAGAGCAGCCACAACAATGCAAACAAGGCATTGGAAGGAACCAGCGTGAAGATCTGTTTGGCTGCCACTTGGGGTGAAGATGGGGAAGAAGCTCTTTCACGGGGGCGTTGGGGGCCCCCCGCGCCGAGGCGTCCCTAGGCGGTAGCTGTGCGCAGCAGACACCCGCCTGGCAGCGCTGGCGGGATGGACTGGAGTCAGGAGGCTGGTTCCGAGCCTGGGGTTACTGCGGGCCCCCCGGAGACCTGCAAGGAGGCTCCAGGGGGCTTGTGTGGGGCGCACAGGCGGAAGGATGGCAGTGGGCGAGCCTGGGAAGGCGGATGCACCCGAGTCGGGGAGCGCATCAGCCCTGGAGGGACACGCACGATACAGCAAAGGGAGCACAGGGCACAGAAGAAAGTAGGACCCATCCGGTTGGGGAAAGCCGTGCCCAGGGCTGTGTCCTGAGCGGTTCTGCCTTAGAGCATGGGTGGTCGGTGTGGATTGTCCTACAGAGCTATATCCATGGCGGGGGGGGGGGGGGGGAGTCCTGTTGGCATCAGCCCTTCAAAACCTCTTTCCTCTTCTGGATGCCTCAGGGAAGTGCAGAGCTGCTCAAGCACTCTTAGAGGAGAATCCCTGGGGCCTTATCAGAGGCTGTCACCCCTTATCGTCTGAAAATAGGGAGGGAGACCTCAAACGCACGGGGCCGCACAGAGAGGCAGCCCCGTCCAATGCACATGCGCCCCGAGAGGCAGGTGTGGGCTAGGTGAGCCCTTGAAGTGCCAGCCGGCCGCCCGCACAGCCCTGGGGCAGCTCTCCCCGCAAGCTGAATAAATGGCCGCCCGCAAGGCATGATTGATTTTGCTGCTCCCCGGGAAAGGTTCCCCGACCCTCCTGCAAACAATCCTGCCTCCCTGAGGATGTTTCAGTCTTTTCATTAAAGACAGATTTTTGTTCTTCGGAGGTCAGGATGAAAAGCGAATTCATCCTGGTCCTTGGTAACTCAAGACCTTCCCCTGACCTTGGAGTGCCGAGGGTGTCCGTTCCAGAGAGCTTGTTGCCACAGAGGAGGGCCTGAGGGTGCCCGGGATGCCAGCAGCGGGGTATGAGCAGTTGGTGGCTGAAAGACCAGAAACAATAGGCAGAGTCAGTCCTGATGCCTTTTCTGTGCGGTGTGCTAGAGCATCACGCTTGCCAGACTGGCCGTGACCTTGGACTGGCTTGGGCAACGTGTTTCTCAGAAGGGAGACTTGGACCAGGTGTCAGAGAATCCCCCGGGAAGGCTGTGAAAAATCAGCTTCCTGGGATCCCCTGAGGCACCAGTGCACAATACAGTAGGGGGTGGGGGGCTGGGAATCTGCATTTTGACAAAAGCCCTCTGGTGGTTCTTCTGTCCACTGAAGCTTGGCAACCATTGTCCTTGTGGTATAGGATTTCTCTCCTTTTCGGTCCCTTTCGCTCCCTCCAAGTATACTTTCCTCTCAGCTCTTGCGCCCCCTCGGTCTGGGTTGGCCGCCCAGCGTCCCTGCTCCTCCGGCAAGGGCTCCCCTCCAAAAAGGCACTTGCTGCGTCCCCTTGTCAACGTTCACACGGCTTTCCTCCGCCGGACTGGGCATTCTTGGGGCCAGGAGCTGTGTATTTTATTTTTGTGTGCCTTGTTCTAGAATTCTAGGCATCGAACACCTCACCAAAGAGCTCTCAATCCCAGGGGCTTGGGCAGGTGCTGGGGTGAGATTGTTCTCAATCAGTGCAGAGCTACGTCTTTCAAAGATGTTGAATGGAATCAGGTCAGCTCAGTGATTTTTCAGATTTCTCCTTAGCCTTTTGTGTCCTCAGCAGGGATCTGGAAATAGCACGTGTATGATCTCATTCCTGGAGGGGCATCTTGTTTTCTTGGCTTGGATCTCTCCTGGGCGTCTTTGGCCCCCATGCCATTGGGTCATTCCCCACTTCTGACCATAACTAGAGTTATAGGCTACTGTTTGCAAAATTCAGGTATGAAAGAATAGGTTAAACCCGAGTTTCACACAAAAATAACTGCAGAGCACTGGGCTTACACGAGTTGACTACACCAGAGATGGGAAAACAGGTCAGTGATAAATTTAGGTCCTGATTTAATCAGGTAGTGTGGAAGCTGGCCAGCAAGTCAGGACAGCTCTGAGAGCAGAGAGAGCGTGTTTCTCCCCTCCTTGCATTCTGCTTGGAGGCTCTTAGCCTCCATCCCTCGGGCAAGAGCTGCTAAGGACTTGAGTGGTTTACAAAACACCTTAAAATTAAGTCAAATCCGGCTGTAGGTGGTTTTGACGGAAGTTGCTGAGCCACCATCAAACAGGCCCCAGAATCATTTCTAGAATTTATTTCCCTCACCTTTCTTCCTTCAAAAAAATCAATAGATTTTCTCTATAGCCTGAGGTTTTATGGGCTGGACAAATGAGGATCTGAAATCAGCAAGTTTTTGAGAGATCTCTAATATTTGCAAGTGCTCAGAGTGGCAGGCCGGCCAGCTTCCCACGTAACGCACAGAGCCAGGTTCTGGAATCTGGAGGATGGCCTGGCACTGAGGCCCACACAGTGACTCTGGGCTCACCCACGGAGCCTCCAGACGCTCTGGGGAAGTTGACTTTCTTCTCCCACCGAGGCTCGCTCAGGGCTTGGCCCCACACCTGTTCCTGCCCTTCTGCCATTCGGAGTTCTGTCTTTGCCTGTGGGTGGGATGGGGGTTCGGCTCATTAGTGAACATCCTTTCAGTCAGCCGGACACATCCAGGTCCAGCAAAATGTAACTGAGGCTCGAAGTGTACATTTTAACTCACGTGGCGTCTGCAGGCAGGTGGTGGGTGTGCGTGGCTCATCGGCTTGCCTCTCAAACCCCCACTCCACCGCTCACTACTCTGCTCAAGGTCCTGGCGGAAACTTCTTTCTTCCTTTGGAAGCTTTTAAGTGTCTATCTCTGCTTTCCTGGGGCCCTGCCTCGCTTCTGGTGCTGGCTGCCGATCATGAGGGTCCATCTCTTCCACCCAGGTCAGACCAAGGTGGACAGTGGTACTGAGCAGGTGCTTAGACCCTGCAGGCATGCCCCCAGTCTGTGAGCAGACCCAGGACCTGCTGCAATGGTCAATCTCTCAGAGTACTTTTTGGTGACATATTCTTTCTTTGCTTTGAGTTGCATTACCAAGTGCCCTTTTGGTCTCTTGGCCTTTCAGTGTGCTGGGCCCAAGAAGCAGGCAGTGGGTTTGGAGTGGGAATAGATTCTTCCTTCCAGCACACATAGGAACTGCCTCCTCGTCTATCCCTCCAGAAGTAAGATTCGCATCATTTCTGGATCTCATTATTGGGGAGTTACATCCGAGAAGTGTGCGTATGCTTATGTAGACAGTAGAATAAATAATTGCAGGAAGGACTATTTGGATTGATAGTTTTGACGTATATGGTTGGGTCAGTGATATCAGATTTCCCTCTGGCTGTCAGAACTACGATCCTGGGGCGCCTGGGTGGCTCAGTTGGTCAAGTGTCCACCTTCGGCTCAGGTCATGATTGCAGGGTCCTGGGATCGAGCCCCACATCAGGCTCCCTGCTCAGTGGGGAGTCTGCTTCTCCCTCTGCCTTTGCCCCTCCCCCTGCTTGTGCTCTCTCTCTCTCTCTCTCTCTGTCAAATAAATAAATAAATAAAATCTTAAAAAAAAAAAAAAAGAACTACGATCCTGAGTCTCATTCAAGTCTGGTGGTAACAGGTTACCTCATTCATGTGTGATTAATGAACGTAATTGGTTCATTTTTTTAAAAAGATTTTATTTATTTATTTATTTCAGAGAGACAGAGAACATGAGTGGGGCAGAGGGAGAGGAAGAGAGAGCATCTTAAGCAGACTCTGTGCTGAGCACAGAGCCCAATGCAAGGCTCAATCTCACGACCCTGAGATCATGACCTGAGCCGAAATCCAAAGTCAACCAACCGAGCCACCCAGGTGCCCCTGTAATTGGCTCATCTTAATGATTTGTTCCTGCAGGGTAATATATTTTCATTTTGGGAAAGATTTGAATGCTATACACTTAAATGTGAACTATCAGACTTAAAGGACAATTTGATGAGGATTTCAGCTGAACCTGGAATTTTGTTCCAGTTTTGGCACGTCGTAGCTACCTTATTTGCAGTATTTTATTTACTGATCCTCAGTGATCTCAGGCTAGAAGTGACTGCTAATAGTAATAGTTACAACCTACCATTTAAAAGCGTGCAGTCAGGTGCTTATCAAAATACGTTGTACGAGAGAATCACCTGGAGAATGTGTTTAAACACAAGAGTCCCAGACCCCCATGCCCAGGAGAGGTTCTGACTGGTCAGTCAGAGGTAGGCCTGAGAATTTACATTTCTGAAAGACGCCAGGTAACCTTTTGAGGAGCCCTGGCAGAATCTCAAATGAGCAGTTCTCAGAGTTTCTTGTGAAACAGGATCATGTGCTTGTTTTAGTTGCAGATCCTTAGGCTCCATCCTTTGGAGATGCAATTCTATCATCCTGGGAGGGACCCGAGGACCTTTGTTTTTCATAAAACTCCCAGGAAAATCTTTGTTGTTTCTGTTGTTGTTCATATCCTTTTGTTTTTCACTAATTTTAGGCTTACAGAAATGTTACCAAAAGTAGACTTTGCGTATGCCCCTCATCCGGCTTCTCCTGATGTTGACAGTTCATCTCATTTTAATATAATCATTAAAATGGAGAAAGTGATGTGGTTACTATTAACTAAACTACCTACCCCTTGAAAAAGTCTGGCACAACCGGTGTGTAGGAGGCTGAATGATGGTCCCAAAGATGCCCACGGGCTAAGCCCCCAGACCCTGTGGATGCCACCTTCTATGGAAAAGTGGACCACATAAATGTACTAAGAGATTGTGAGATGGAGACATTGTCCTGGATTATCTGGATGGACGCAATGTGGTCACAAGTTCCTTATAATCATAAGGGATGAGAGAAGAAAATTCAGCATTGGAGAAGACAATGCACTGGTGGGAGCAGAGACAGAATAGGCATTTTGAGGCAGGGTCATGAACCAAGGAATGAGGACAGTCTTTCGAAGCTGGAAAAGGCAGGAAGAAAGAACCAGCTGACCCCAACCCCTGGATTTTGGCCCTATAAGACTCATTTTGGACTTTTGACCTCAGAACTATAAGAAAAAAATTGGTTATTGCTTAATGCCACTATATTTGTGTGGTTAGTTATGACAGCAATAGCAAACTAATACCCGGTGTACGGAGAGTGCTTGACAATCAGTGAAACAGGGCTGTTGAGGGAATTAAACGAGAGAACTTACGTGAACGTGACTGGCTTCATATTCACGTGCATACAGTAGGGGCTCACTGAAAGGTGACAGCAAAAGCAAACATTAAGAAGGCTGTATGCTTGCCTAATTGTCGGGGCTGTTTTTCGCTGTTTGAGACAGAGCATTTAGTGTAACTGGGTAAGAACGAACAAGATAATTGTCCTGGGAGGTTATAGATGGACCTTGCTTTGCTCTTTGTCCCCCTTGGTCTCTGTTCCTGAAGACCATTCAAGAGACTAAAGCTTCCTCTAAAGACAATGCTTTGATTTTTGCTGTTTCCTTATCTTTACTGAGAATGGAGTGGCTTTTGTTTAAAACACACACATGTTTTAGGGTTTTGCATCCATTGATATACTTTCTTATTTTGAATTAGAGTTTTTAAAAATAGTGCTTCCTTTTGGATTCAGGTTACCTTTTGGATCTCTATTTGTGACCTTATTTTCCTTTTCACTATTATTTTAATCCGATCTTTTGATTTCTTTTATTGATTTGAATCTTTGATTTTTCTTTCACTATATTATAGTTCAACTGTACTGTTTTCTCTCTAATATTTTTCCCTCTTACTTTGTTCACTGTAATTTTTACCAACAATGTTAGCCTACAGTGAACGTACTATCTTTGTTTTGATATAGCTCCATTTATGTTTTCCTTTTGTTTTATTTAATTTTGTAAACTGTTTTTATAATTGCAGCAGGAAGTCTGGTCTTTGAGGGATAGGGAAACCACTCCACCGTGAATGGAGAATGTGTAGGCTTTTTTGTCCCCAGACAATTCTGCAGGTGTCACTCTTTTTTTTTTTTTTGAGATTTTATTTATTTATTTGTCAGAGAGAGAGAGCACAAGCAGGGGGGAGTGGCAGGCAGAGGGAGAAGCAGGCTTCCCACTGAGCAGGGAGCCCGATGTGGGACTCGATTCCAGGACCCTGAGATCATGACCTGAGCCTAAGGCAGACGCTTAACTGACTGAGCCCCCCAGGCATCCCTGTAGGTGTCACTCTTAATAAAAGTCATTCTACTCAACGTTGGTTCCCAAATACACACACCTCACTAAGCATATGTCAAAAACACTTTTTTTTTCAAGTCACAGATGTTTTTATTAGAGACACAAACAGATTACTGTTTTCATGACGTGCATCCTATGCCCAGACTTACTTTCTTTTAATTTTATTATGTTATGTTAGTCACCACACAATATATCATTAGTTTTTATCAAAAACACTTTTGAAGGACAATCATGATTCTCCCTGAAGGGACGCAATGAGAAATGAGAGTGTTTGCTGATGTTATAAATGACCGTTAACGATATTCTGAAGTCTTTGGGGAGGCTTGAGGTTGCTTCAGGGAGGACTGACTTCCTTCCCTCAGTGCCTCCAAAGGCTGATATTCCTCTCTTGGTAGGACCAGAGGTATTGTAAAGTTCCAGCTGTCCTTCAAACATTCTAGCTATTCTTCCAAATTCTATTTTCAAAGATTTGTCTGAAATCTAGACTTTTGAAGATATATTTCTTCACATTCAAGATTTTGACTCTGTGTCTGTTGGGTTTCTTGGTTATGATAAGCAAAAGCAGGCTCTGGCTAGCCAAAACCAGAAACCAGTAATTATGGGGATATATTGGGGATAGCTCCCAGAAGCTTTTGGAAAGACCAGGCTCAAAATGCAGGCAGAACCAAGGGAGACTGGGCATCTGGAATTCTTATTCAAGTTCACACCGCAGACATAGTCTGGTTGGGGAGTCACCACTGGTGACAGGTTCACTGCCCCGTCAAGGCTAAGGACTCTGATGTCAATACCTTTAGTATGGTGTTGGTACCCCTCATCCCCACTTTCCAAGATTCAAAATTTTGTGTAGAAGCATTCAGTTGGCTAGGCCTTCGTCATCTTGTCTTACTCTGGTAGCCAGGAATAGGAAGAGGGTAAATCTCCCTTGGGCTTCTATCGTGGGAGACAGATTCCTAAAATAGGAAGGGTGTTCAAGTGATGGGCAGTCAGGATATTACGGATATGCACTTATAGATGCTCCTTCCCCCAACCAAGGTATAAAGACAGTGGGAGATGTTTGGGCTGGGTTCATGTCTGTGCTTTTCAAGCCATAGCATATCAACAACTCTCTGCTTTCAATGCTTTTAAGTCTGGTATTGTTTTCTGAAGTCTCTTCACTATTGATCCTTAAAATCAAGATCTGTAGTTTATCTACCAAGAGGACAACTTTCCTTGTCTCTTATCTGATCGTATGTTGTTAAAGCTGGAAGGGGTCTTAGAGACCAAGGCATCTATTCAATAAGGATCTATTTTGGCTGTAAGCAATGGAATTCCCAAGTGAAAATGGCTGAGAATAGAATGAGAACAAATTGTTTAATAACTTCTAGGGTTGGTAAGTCAGCAGCTCACAAGGGGGCAGGGTTGTGGATTGGATTCTATATAATCCTTCTCTCTTGTCCTTGTGTCATGATGGCTACCACAGCTCTGGGCATGAGAGCCTCCAAAGGCATATAGGAGGGAAATTTACCTTCAGTAGGAAGGAGCACCTTTCCCAGAAGACCCCAGGCAGAATGATCAGTTTCCTTTGGCCAAGACTGGTTAGATGCTCGTGTCCTAACTACAGAGGAGGCTAGAGAAGTGAGATGGTCATTTTTAGCCTCTATTGTGGGAGATGAGCTCCACCAGCAAGAAAGGGGAGGGGGGAGGTGGTGAGAGGAATGACTCCTGGCAACCAACAGACTTTGATTTAGCATCCAACACAGCACGTGACTTTCAAGGAAACTGAGCTGCAGCAGGAGTTAGACGATTTGTCCAAAGTCACAAGATTGGTCAATAATAGATCCAGTAATGGAGCCAGGGAACTTGGTTGAGTACCTTCCACTCTGTTTTGCATTCCTCTAATATTCAAGGGACTCCTATCCATCAAAAAGTCCCATCTGAAGGGAAGGAAAATTATGTTTACTTTGCAAGTTTTCCATGCCATCAAATACATCACTATTACATGATGTTTGCTATGTCACCAAAGGATAGTTGAATTTGTAGAATAGTGGAACATTTTATAACAGAGTTTTATATCAGGGAAGATTTTATTTTCTGCCTGCCATGGCACAGTTTTTCCAGCCACGGTATTGTGTGCAAGTGGAGAACTTGCCATCAGCAGTGAATTCTTTCCCCCTCAATAACTGAAATTAGGGCTAACATCCTGGGAGGAGGGAGAGAAAGACAAAGAGAGAGAGGGACTTAAAGAGATCATGTAGGCATAAAAAAGAAACCAAATTATATTGTTGTGAGGCAGGGTCAGTCTGATCTCGTGAGCTGAAAAGAGGGCAATGCAGAGACCCCTGGGCTCCTCTCTGGATCCACTGTGAAGGGCATATGGGGACATCCAATTCTCTTTGCCCACTTGTCTCGATGATACTCAATGTTATGGCCAACTGCAGATGGAGGTTGTCTGAGCACCCTCTGTCATGACTGCTACAGAAGTGGGCAATCATGGTTGCTGGATGATCCATGTGGATTTTGCTTTGTTTCAATACTAAGTATGTCCTGAAGGTTGAGAGCCTAAAGTAAAGGAGAACAAAAGAGATGTGGGAGGCAAGCAAACAAATGTGAAATGGATTTAAACAACAACAAAAAAAAGTCTGTAATAATTGGAAAGGAAGAAGAGAGGAGGGGCTGATCCTGGTGTATAACATCCTACAGATATTTCATGGTTAGGAATACAGAGGTTGGGTCCACTGAAGGATGTTTCCTTCCCTGCCCCTATCCAGACTTCTTGAACATTCTGCCCTGTCCAGATCCCATGTAGACAGCCCTACGTACTCTGGTCTCTTGATACTTTCTGGGTCCAGATAATTGGGTTAGAAGTGAATACGTTATCCAGTATCTGCCTGCGCATTGGTTAGTCAGCAAATTTTATACCTTGGCTTGAAGAGATGAGTTGGACCAAGTAGACTCTGACTCATATATTCTCTTCCTGTTTTCCTCCTTCATATTTGGATGGAAGAACTAAGACTGATAATAGTTGGTGATGGGTAGAAGGGCTGAAACTGAATGGAGTTAGGCCTGCTGGCCACATGGAGCCATACACAAGGTGCATTAGAAGAAGAAGCTGGTTGAGGATACAAGATGGACCAAACTCAGGGGAACAGGAGTTAGAAATCCTGTCATCCCTCAGAGAGAAAGGGAGGGATGGAGAACAATAACTGCCTTGGATCGTTCCAGTTTCCAGTTAGGATGCCACCAAATGGCCATCTATTCTTCACTTTCTGCTCTTGGTCCATGAAATGCATGTACTCACTAATTCTACTTTGTGTTGAGGTTAGTATATTTCTACTTCTTGTAACCAGAAGAGATGAAAGGCATCAGGTAACTAGATGTCTCATAGCCTGAAGGTTCTTTGCTGAGCTAAACTTTATCCTCTCTTGGGGGCTTCTTTAAAAAGTGTTATCCTTGAAATGCAATGCTCATGTATTACTGTATTTCTTCCATAACGGCAAATTCCTAGTCTATTGGGGAAGATGGATTGTAGGTAAAGAGAAAGGAGAAGTTAGTGATGGATTTACTCATATAAGTATGAACTATTTTCCAAGCAATGCTTTAGAACTGAGCCTTTGGAGAGAGCAAAGCACTGAGAGGAGGGTGGGCGGGCTCCAGAAGCAAATGATGATTTCGTCATTCTCATTGGGGCACTGGTCACAACAACGAGCTCTAAGACTGAGCTCTTACGTGGAGAGTAGGAATGGGTCAACTTGCCCCTCAGACCCTAGCAAAATGCTTGGCCGCTAGCACACACTCAATTACTGACAAAATGAATTGAAAATAGAGAAAACAACCAATGGGGCACAGTTGTCACTGATGTGTCACAAGAGTTCTCGGGAAGACCTTTAAATAAACGATGACCCCAGGAGGTGTCTCCTGTTTTCTTCTCCTCTTCATCAGCAAAGTTTAAACAGCAAGGAAGATTGTTACATAATATTAAGCCACAGGTCAGGAAATTTTTACTTGAAAAATCTTTCTTTAACCATTGAAGTAAGGTGATATTAAACAAGACTTTGCTGTCCATCCCCACTTCTTCTGCCTTTAGTACATAGAGAGGACAAGGTGGCCCCTCAAAACAAAAGATTAACCTGGGTTGTCCTGCAAATGTCAGGGTAATGATTAATTTTTTTAGAGCTTTAATGTTCTTTGCTTATGAAACCTTTGATCTAGGCTTGGAAAAGATAGCCACAAGTTTTTGCAGTATTATTAGCTATCAGTGCAATCTCATGTTCCAAAATTATGGTTCCAAAATTACTAGCACAGATTTTAGGACACTGATGAGATTTTAGGTCATTCCTCTGAGCTCCCTGATTTAGAATTCTTTCTCTAAGAAATAGCAGCTGCACAGATTTCTGTAAGAGAGGAGACTGTCTTGGCTGGATTTCAGGTATGGGTGTGTCAAAAGTGAACAACACTTTACATAAAAATAAAGTTTATATTTATCCAAAGATCAGTCTTATTTATGTATGTTTACTGAATCAAGAACCATTTATATTAGGAATGTGGGCTTAAAACTACGCAAGGGGTTATGTAGGGAACCAAAAGTAAGCTACGGCATCTCAGCCAAACCAGGTTGGTTAGTAACAATCTACCCATGATGGCACATACTTGGCTATGATAGACTTAAAAACATATCTTGGAATGCAAACAGAATACATTTTATAAAATGATAGAATTTCATTTATTTTCTAAAGGACTTTCAGCTTCAAAAGCTTATCTGGATTGGGGGTGGTAGATGGGGGTGGGGAAAGGAAGCCCATCACTGAAGGAGATTAAATGAGTAAAAGGAATGTCCTTGAAAATGGTGTCATAGAACCGACCCACAAGGTGATAGGCTTCTGGGGACTTTTCCTGGATTCTAAATTCTCTGTAATCCAGGGAGCCTAGGTATTTTGAGGCTACTGACCCTATAAGGCCAGAAGAGACAAGGTTGGTGAGATACTTCAGGGCCACTGAAGGAAGATGAGAGGAGAGGGTACCAACATCAGAGGTTCAGACTGTGTCAGGGGTTCTAGTGGTGTCCTGGAGTGGCTTAGGTGAGCTTGTTTCAGTGCATCTTGGTAGGAGGGATGGTGGGAAGAAAGAAAGTAGCTGACTGGGGCCTCTTCCTCCCTCTTCTCCCTCTAGGAGTAAAAGCAGAACGGAAGGCATCAGTATAAAGCTGAATCACGGTGGGACTGGGGCCATCTTGGCTAAATTATAAAGAAACCTTAAGGTCTTTTGGAATGATGTCATCACTAGTTTAATAGGATCACTTCTCTAGCCAATAAAACAATTCAGTTTGTATCTGGCTCGGCCACTCAGGAATTTTCCACCAGGCGTATCCATCGGTGGGGTAGCCACCAACCTGCCAACCTCGAGGGATATCTGTGTTGAAGACAAATCTCTTTCATCATTCCTGTCCAAGAATCAGTTATTTTATCTCTGATGATTTAGCTGTGACTCTGATTTCAGGCTGTGATGGTAGATGGCACACCCTCTAGGCATCTAGGAAGCTGCTCTTTGGCATCTTTGGTTTCTGATTTCTATTCTGCAGGGCTTTCAGTCGTAAAGAAAAATCATTCAAAAAATGGTGTTTATTAAGATGGAGAAAACCTTATGAATATTTTCTTCCAGGAATATCTGCATTTTTTTTATAGGACTAGGCAGGGACACAGAAATCTAATTGAATAAATGGCAGAATTTCAGTACCTGGGCGGATTCATGAATTCGTGACACATAACCCAGTAGCTACTCTGTTGACTTGTGAAGCATCGCTTTACTCTGATTTGGTATCCCTGGAAAGGCGGAGGAATGAGTGAGGGGGCAGGACATTTGTTGAGCACCTACTAAGTTCTAGCTCATTCTCTAGAGGATTTAGGTGAATTATCTCAATTATTCCCAATGACAATTCTTGAAGGAGGAGGTAATTACGCTCAATTTAAAGGTAAAGAAAATTGGGGTCCAGGGAAGATGGGTAACTTGCTAAAGGCAACATGGCCGGAAGTGGAAGAGCTAGTTGTTGAACTTGGCTGTGTTTTCTTTGTTCATCCAAGTAGTCTTTCATTCCCTCCCTCGATCGCAGACCTATTGTGTTCCGGGAGCTGGGGTTATGGCAGTGCTTGAGGAGGCAAGGTTGTGCCCTCATGGATTTTATAGTCTAGTGAGGGAGACAGACAATGCCAACAGCAACTTAAATTCCAACCAAAATCCTTCGCACACTCTGCTTTTTCCACACTACCTAGAATAGTGGCTTGTATTGTCAGACCCAGTAAACGTGTGTGTGTCTGTGTCATAGATGATATACACACATATATGTATAAGCAATCAGGAAATACATGCTATCTGTAAAATATAAGCAGGATAAGGGGAAGGAGAGTGACTGGGTTGGGGCAGAGGTGCTATTTTAGATAGGGTGGCAGAAAAGTTCTTTCTGAGGAAGTGACACCTGAGTTGAGGCCTCACTGAAGAACTCTGCAAATTTTTGAGGTGAGGGCCTTCCAGGCAGAATGCACAACTCGTGCAGAGACTCTAAAAGAATAATGAGCTCAGCACGTTCAAGTACAACCAAAGCCAGGGTGCTAAAGCACTGTGAGCAAGGAGCAAAGTGGTAGGAGTCACAGTTGGGGAAAGAGAGGAGGGGCCACAGGGCATAGGGCTTTATAAGCTATTGTAAGGAGTTAGAATTTTATTCTGAGTATGACGGGGACTCAAGAGTGTTAGAGGCCAAGAGGCACAGTCTGATGTTTGGCTTCAGAAAATTGTAGTCTGCCTCTCTTGTGAGGACTTGGCTTCAGGGCAAATGGAGGGAGCAGGGGAATGAGTCAGGAGGTCATTTCTATCAAACCGAGGGATGATTGTGGTGTGCACTGTGTTGGTATCAGCAAAGTGGTGAGATTCATGATCAATTCCTACTTCAAAATGTGTTGCTTTCCCTAGTGCCTTATCCTAGGAAGGAGAGAGCTCACTCAGCCACCCTGGGCCTTCTCTTTGTCTCTTTGTGACTTATACTCTTACCCTCATGGGGGAGAGACTGAGGCAGGCAACAGGGACCAGGAGGAGAACCGGCCTTAACCCTGGTGAGTAGGAGGTGACTCAGGGCTCAGACAGAGCCTGAGATTTTCATAAATGATTGTCATCTTCTTCTCCTTCACCGAATATCACTGCACTCGACTTGAGATTTTAGGAGATAACAATTTTTAAAACATTTTGTGTAGTTGTAATTTCCAGATCTGTTTTCAAGCCTGGACATCTAAGCATTTATCTGCACTGTGATTTCACGACAGAGCAAGCTAGCCTTTAGATTAGAGCTTTTGTAGCACCAGGGACTCTGAACTAGTCATTGCTGGCCTGAGAATGAAATGTGCTCATTAACAAAGAAAATTGGAAATGAGGTACCACTTTTCCATTAGTGCTTTTCTTTCTGAAGCATTAATGGATAGACCTTGTTCCTGCTCCAAAGCTATTAATAATTCTCCCTTTGGTTCACAAACACAGTACTACTGACCCATCAGTGGGGCATGAGATTTTAAAAAAAGTTTTTAATTGTTTGGACAGTGCTGGTGATGGATATTATAATGACCGAAGTTATCTTAGTTCTGAATAACAGAAAACTACCTCCACTAATTTAAACCAAAACAATACCTAAATAAAACCCAGGCAACTTGCTATACAAGCGTGTGTTATGTAACTAAAAGGTAGCAGTGCAGCTGGCCCTCCTGTAGTGAAGTCAGAATTCAGGAAACCATCAGGAATCCAGGCACTTTTTCCTTTTCTCATCCCAGCCTTTCACTGTAAGTCAGCTCACTTCTCAGCAATGGGACCAAGGTCCGTGGATCAGGCTCCTTGGGGAAGGGACCTTTGTGGCTATATTTCTACCAGCCTTTTTTTCAGTGAACAATAGGCAGTGTGGCGAATAGTCCTGATTTGCCTGGGATTATCCTGGTTTTAATATTCAAAGTCCTGTGTCCTGAGTAACTGGGAAGGTTGGTGTCGTATGGCGCGTAGAAATAGGATGGAGTGGATGTTGAGAGTGCAGGTTCAAGTTCAAAGGAAACAGGACCAGGAAAGACCCAAAATGAATCTAAATAGAAGCTTCACAATTAGTATTTCAGTCTCTCTTGTTTGAATTCAACCAGCTCTTATATTTTCAGAGATACTTTAGCCAGTTATATTAGAAACATGTAGAGCCAACAGACATCTTGCATATATTTTCACCATTATTATGTCCTCTCCACTGTAACAGATGTAGTAACCCACAAAACAAGACGGAGTTTATTTTCTTTTCTTTATTATGTTAGGTTAATCACCATACATTACATTATTAGTTTCTGATGTAGTGTTCCATGATTCATTGTTTGCATATAACACCCAGTGCTCCGCGCAGAACGTGCCCTCTTTAATACCCATCACCAGGCTAACCCATCCCCCCACCCCCCTCCCCTCTAGAACCCTCACTTTGTTTTTCAGAGTCCATCATCTCTCATGGTTCGTCTCCCCCTCTGATTTCCCCCCCTTCATTCTTCCCCTCCTGCTATCTTCTTCTTCTTCTTCTTCCTTTTTTTTTAACATATCATATGTTATTTGCTTCAGAGGTACAGATCTGTGATTCAACAGTCTTGCACAATTCACAGAGCTCACCATAGCACATACCCTCCCCAAAGACTATCACCCGGCCACCCCATCCCTCCCACCCCCCACCACTCCAGCAACCCTCAGTTTGTTTCCTGAGATTAAGAATTCCTCATATCAGTGAGGTCATATGATACATTTCTTTCTCGGATTGACTTATTTCGCTCAGCATAATACCCTCCAGTTCCATCCACATTGTGGCAAATGGCAAGATTTCATTCTTTTTGATGGCTGCATAATATTCCATTGTATATAAATACCACTTCTTCTTTATCCATTCATCTGTCGATGGACATCTTGGCTCTTTCCACAGTTTGGCTATTGTGGACATTGCTGCTATAAACATCGGGGTGCACGTACCCCTTCGGATCCCTACATTTGTATCTTTGGGGTAAATACCCAGTAGTGCAATTGCTGGATCATATGGTAGCTCTATTTTCAACTGTTTGAGGAACCTCCGTACTGTTTTCCAGAGTGGCTGCACCAGCTTGCATTCCCGCCAACAGTGTAGGAGGGTTCCCCTTTCTCCGCATCCCCGCCAACATCTGTCGTTTCCCGACTTGTTCATTTTAGCCATTCTGACGGATGTGAGGTGGTATCTCATTGAGGTTTTGATTTGGATTTCCCTGATGCTGAGTGATGTTGAACACTTTTTCATGTGTCTGTTGGCCATTTGGATGTCTTCTTTGGAAAATTGTCTGTTCATGTCTTCTGCCCATTTCTTGATTGGATTATTTATTCTTTGGGTGTTGAGTTTAAGAAGTTCATTATAGGTTTTGGATACTAGCCCTTTATCTGATATGTCATTAGCAAATATCTTCTCCCATTCTGTCAATTGTCTTTTGGTTTTGTGGACTGTTTCTCTTGCTGTGCAAAACCTTTTTATCTTGATGAGGTCCCAATAGTTCATTTTTGCCCTTGCTTCCCTTGCCTTTGGTGATGTTTCTAGGAAGAAGTTGCTGTGGCTGAGGGCGAAGAGGTTGCTGCCGGTGTTCTCCTTTAGGGTGTTGATGGACTCACATTTAAGTCATTCAACCATTTTGAGTCCATTTTTGTGTGTGGTGTAAGGAAATGGCCCAGTTTCATTCTTGTGCATGTGGCTGTCCAATTTTCCCAACACCATTTGTTGAAGAGACTGTCTTTTTTCCATTGGACATTCTTTCCTGCTTTGTTGAAGATTAGTTGACCATAGAGTTGAGGGTCCATTTGTGGGCTCTCGATTCTGTTCCATTGATCTATGTGTCTGTTTTTGTGCCAGTACCATACTGTCTTGATGATGACAGCTTTGTAATAGAGCTGGAAGTCCGGAATTGTGATGCTGCCAGCTTTGCTTTTCTTTTTCAACATTCCTCTGGCTATTCGGGGTCTTTTCTGGTTCCATACAAATTTTAGGATTCTTTGTTCCATTTCTTTGAAAAAAAGTGGATGGTATTTTGATGGGGATTGCATTGAATGTATAGATTGCTCTAGGTAGCATTGACATCTTCACAATATTTGTTCTTCCAATCCATGAGCATGGAACGTTTTTCCATTTCTTTGTGTCTTCCTCAATTTCCTTCAGTATTTTATAGTTTTCGGAGTACAGATCCTTTGCCTCTTTGGTTAGATTTATTCCTAGGTATCCTATGGTTTTCGGTGCAATTATAAATGGGATCGACTCCTTAATGTCTCTTTCTTCTGTGTTGTTGTTGGTGTATAGGAATGCAACTGATTTCTGTGCATTGATTTTATATCCTGCCACTTTACTGAATTCCTGTATGAATTCTAGCAGTTTTGGGGTGGAGTCTTTTGGGTTTTCCACATACAGTATCATATCATCTGCAAAGAGTGAGAGTTTGACTTCTCCTTTGCCAGTTTGTATGCCTTTGATTTCTTTTTGTTGTCTGATTGCTGTGGCTAGGACGTCTAATACTATGTTGAATAGCAGTGGTGAGAGTGGACATCCCTGCCATGTTCCTGACCTTAAGGGGAAAGCTCTCAGTGTTTCCCCATTGAGATTGATATTTGCTGTGGGTTTTTCATAGATGGCTTTTATGATATTGAGGTATGTACCCTCTATGCCTATACTCTGAAGAGTTTTGATCAAGAAAGGATGCTGTACTTTGCCAAATGCTTTTTCTGCATCTATTGAGAGGATCATATGATTCTTGTTCTTTCTTTTATTAATGTATTGTATCACATTGATTGATTTGCAGATGTTGAACCAGCCTTGCAGCCTAGGGACAAATCCCACTTTGTTGTGGTGAATAATCCTTTTAATGTACTGTTGGACCCTACTGGCTAGTATTTTGGTGAGAATTTTTGCATCCGTGTTCATCAAGGATATTGGTCTGTAATTCTCCTTTTTGATGGGGTCTTTGTCTGGTTTGGGGATCAAGGTAATGGTGGCCTCATAAAACGAGTTTGGAAGTTTTCCTTCCATTTCTATTTTGTGGAACAGTCTCAGAAGAATAGGTATTAATTCTTCTTTAAATGTTTGGTAGAATTCCCCTGGGAAGCCATCTGGCCCTGGGCTTTTGTTTCTTGGGAGATTTTTGATGACTGCTTCAATTTCCTTCGTGGTTATAGGTCTGTTCAGGTTTTCTATTTCTTCCTGGTTCAGTTTTGGTAGTGGATACATCTCTAGGAATGCATCCATTTCTTCCAGATTATCTAATTTGCTGGCATATAGTTGCTCATGATATGTTCTTATAATTGTTTGTATTTCTTTGGTGTTGGTTGTGATCTCTCCTCTTTCATTCATGATTTTGTGGATTTGGGTCATTTCTCTTTTCTTTTTGATAAGTCAGGCCAGGGGTTTATCCATCTTGTTAATTCTTTCAAAGAACCAGCTCCTAGTTTCGTTGATCTGTTCTACTGTTCTTTTGGTTTCTATTTCATTGATTTCTGCTCTGATCTTTATTATTTCTTTCCTCCTGCTGGGTTTAGGCTTTATTTGCTGTTCTCTCTCCAGCTCCTTTAGGTGTAGGGTTAGGTTGTGTATTTGAGACCTTTCTGGTTTCTTGAGAAAGGCTTGTATTGTTATACACTTTCCTCTTAGGACTGCCTTTGCTGTATCCCAAAGATTTTGAACACTTATGTTTTCATTTTCATTGGTTTCCATGAATTTTTTTCATTCTTCTTTAATTTCCTGGTTGACCCATTCATTCTTTAGTAGGATGCTCTTTAGCCTCCATGTATTTGAGTTCTTTCCGATTTTCCTCTTGTGATTGAGTTCCAGTTTCAAAGCGTTGTGGTCTGAAAATATGCAGGGAATGATCCCAGTCTTTTGGTACCAGTTGAGATTTGATTTGTGACCTAGGATGTGATCTATTTTGAAGAATGTTCCATGGGCACTAGAGAAGAATGTGTATTCTGTTGCTTTGGGATGGAATGTTCTGAAGAGATCTGTGAAGTCCATTTGGTCCAGTGTGTCATTTAAAGTCTTTATTCCTTGTTGATCTTTTGCTTAGATGATCTGTCCATTTCAGTCAGGGGGGTGTTAAAGTCCCCCACTATTATTGTATTGTTGTTGATGTCTTTCTTTGCTTTTGTTATTAATTGCCTTATATCATTGGCTGCTCCCATGTTCGGGGCATAGATATTTACAATTGTTAGATCTTTTTGTTGGATAGACCCTTTAAGTAGGATATAGTGTCCTTCCTCATCTCTTATTACAGTCTTTCGTTTAAAATCTAATTTGTCTGATATAAGGATCGCCACCCCAGCTTTCTTTTGGTGTCCATTAGCATGGTAAATGGTTTTCCACCCCCTCACTTTCAATCTGGGGGTGTCTTTGGGTCTGAAATGAGTCTCTTGCAGAGAGCATATTGATGGGTCTTGTTTTTTAAACCAATCTGATAGCCAGTGTCTTTTGATTGGGGCATTTAGACCATTTACATTCAGCGTAACTATTGAAAGATATGAATTTAGTGCCATTGTATTGCCTGTAAGGTGACTGTTACTGTATATTGTCTGTCTTCCTTTCTGGTCTATGTTTCTTTTAGGCTCTCTCTCTGCTTAGAGCACCCCTTTCCATATTTTTTGGAGGGCTGGTTTCGTGTTTGCAAATTCCTTTAGTTTTTTGTTTGTCCTGGAAGCTTTTTATCTCTCCTATTTTCAATGACAGCCTAGCTGGATATAGTATTCTTGACTGCATATTTTTCTCGTTTAGTGCTCTGAAGATATCATGCCAGTCCTTTCTGGCCTGCCAGGTCTCTGTGGATAGGTCTGTTGCCAATCTAATGTTTCCTCCATTGTAGGCTACATATCTCTTCTCCTGAGCTGCTTTCAGGATTTTCTCTTTGTCTCTGAGACTCGTAAGTTTTACTATTAGATATCGGGGTGTTGACCTATTGATTTTGAGAGGGGTTCTCTCTGCCTCCTGGATTTTGATGCCTGTTTCCTCCCCCACATTAGGGAAGTTCTCTACTATTATTTGCTCCAATATACCTTCTGCCCCTCTCTCTCTTTCTTCTTCTTCTGGGATCCCAATTATTCTAATGTTGTTTCATCTTATCGTATCGCTTATCTCTCAAATTCTGCCCTCGTGATCCTGTAGTTGTTTCTCTCTCTTTTTCCCAGCCTCTTTATTTTCCATCATTTGGTCTTGTATATCGCTGATTCTCTCTTCTGCCTCATTTATCCTAGCAGTTAGTGCCCCCATTTTTTATTGCACCTCATGAATAGCCTTTTTGATTTCGACTTGGTTAGATTTTAGTTCTTTTATTTCTGCAGAAGGGGTTTCTCTCATAAGTTCCATGCTTTTTCAAGCCCAGCTAGTATCTTTAAAATCATCATTCTGAACTCTAGTTCTGACATCATACTAATGTCTATATTGAGTAGGTCCCTGGCAGTCGGTACTGCCTCTTGTTCTTTTTATTGAGGTGATTATTTCCGTCTTGTCATTTTGTCCAGAGGAGAATAGATGAATGAGAGAACAAAATGATAACAGGGTAACAACGTCCCCAGAAAATATACTCTAAACAAATCAGAAAAGACCTGAAACTGGGGGAAAAGAAAGGGAAAGAAAGAAAAAAGAAAAAGAAAAAAAGAAAAAGAAAAAGATAAAGATAAAAACAAACAAAAACAGAACAAAACAAAACAAAACAAAAAACCAGAATATGATCAAATATGATCAGGCTGGTGCATAGATCAGTGCCACACAGTAGATTTTGGGTGTATTTTGGTATGTTAGAAGAAAGTACCTCTCAAAATTTTAAAGAAAGAAAAACTTATATATGTACAAAAATAAAGGTTAATACGATGAAGGGATGGAATATGACTGTAAAGATGAAAATTATAAAAGATTTCATAAAAGGAATTTATAAGATAAGAAGTTGTTTGAAAGAAGAAAGAAGAGTATTTAGGGGCGCCTGGGTGGCTCAGTTGGTTAAGCGACTGCCTTCGGCTCAGGTCATGATCCTGGAGTCCCGGGATCGAGTCCCGCATCGGGCTCCCTGCTCGGCGGGGAGTCTGCTTCTCCCTCTGACCCTCTTCCCTCTCGTGCTCTCTATCTCTCATTCTCTCTCTCTCAAATAAATAAATAAAATCTTTAAAAAAAAAACCCACACACACAAAAACTTAAAAAAAAAAGAAAGAAGAGTATTTAAAAAAAAGAAAAAAGGATAGAATGTGATCAGGCAGGAGACTAGAACAAAGCCATACACTAGAGATTTAGGGTATATTTTGATCTGTTAGAAGAAACTCTATCTCAAAATTTTAAAGAGAGAACAATTTATATATATATGCCAAAAATAAGGGTAACTACTATGAAGGGATAGAATATGACTCTAAAAGTGAAAAATAAAAATGTTTTTTAAAAAAGGGATTGGGGGCGCCTGGGTGGCTCAGTCTTTGAGCATCTGCTTTTGGCTCAGGTCATGATCCCGGGGTCCTGGGATCGAGCCCTGCATTGGGCTCCCTTCTCCATGGGAAGCCTGCTTCTCCCTCTCCCACTCCCCCTGCTTGTGTTCCCTCTCTCGCTGTGTCTCTCTCTGTCAAAAAAGAAATAAAATCTTTAAAAAAAGAAAAAGAGATTGATAAGATTTTGGTTGAAAAAGGGAAAAAGAAAAATTAAGAAAAAAAGACAGTTAAAAAAATTAACTTTGAAAGATTAAAGAATCATGGTAAAAAAAGCCATGAATTCTCTGTGCAGTATTCCCCTAGCGCTGGAGTTCTCCCGTTCTCCTTGATCGGTAAACTTGGTCTTGGCTTGCTGGCTGTTCGTGCTGATCTTCTGGGGGCGGGGCCTGTTGCCGTGGTTCCCAAATGTCTTTGCCGGAAGCGGAATTGCCCCGCCCTTGTGGTCCGGGCTAAGCAAGCTGCTCGGGTTTGCTCTCAGGAGCTTTTGTTCCCTGCAAGCTCTCGGTACAGCTTTGGAGGACCAGGGTGAAAATGGTGGCCTCCCAATCTCCGCCCGGAGGAGCCGAGAACTCGGGGCCCCGCTCCTCAGTGCGCCCCCGGAGAAAAGCAGTCACTCCCGTGTCCCCGGTCTCCGGCTGCACTCCGTGCTCACCCGGCCTGTGACCGAGCGTTTCTCTCTCTGGCACCCGACCCCGTGTGGAGTCTCCAAACCCAGCAGATCCCTGCAGTGCGCTCCCGCACCGCTCCTCCCGGGGGAGGAAGGGGAGTCTCCCCGGATCTGCCGCTTGTTGGGTCCCTGCTGGAGGAGCAGTGGCCCGACTGGGCCGCGGATCACAGTTTATGGCAACCCGAGCTGAGAGCCCGCGCCTCGGCTCCGTCTCTGCAGCCGGCTTCCCCGCTCCGATCCCTGGGAGCTCTGGCGCACTCAGGCACCCCCGGTCTTTCTGTGACCCCGAGGGTCCCGAGACCACACTGTCCCGCGAGGGTTCCACCCCCCTCTCAGCCACTGCAGCGACGTCCCTCCGCGGAGCCGACTTCTAGAAGGTCCGATTTTGTGCCCCGCGGCTCTAGCACTTGCCAGAAGCGGCCGGCGGAGGCCCCTCCCCTGCCGTCTATCCTCCCGAATATTGCCTCGGATTCACTTCTCCGCACGTCCTACCTTCCAGTAAGTGGTCGCTTCTCTGTTCAGAGAGTTGTTGCTACTCTCTTCTAAGGTCTCCTGTTGAGTTCGTAGGTGTTCAGAATGGTTTGATGCCTATTCAGCTGAATTCCTGAGACCAGACGAAATCCAGGTCTCCTACTCCTCCGCCGTCTTGCTCCGCCCCAGAGTCATTTTCAAGCGGAACCTGGATGTGAAGTGGATCCTGGTTGAAGTGGGACATTGGGAGTTGAGATATTTCCAGCTGTGTAGAGTTCTACAGGTTCTTCAGTCTTTGGATTTACAAGAATAGTCCTCATGGTGCTGGCTGACTTGCAGATGCCTCTCTTTGCATGTTCATTCAGTCATATATGTACAGATGCAGAAGCATGTTTAAAGAACATGATTAGCATGGATGAGAATCTGATACCTGTGAGTACTAAACTGACACACACAGAAAGGTTGAAAAGTCATTTGGAGCCCAGACACTTCCAGAGGTTGTTAGGATAACAGTACTGCATGCTCCAGAGGCAGACAGTGCCATCAGACATAGACTACGTCGTGACCTGGTAAGTTGCTTAAACTCCATGTGTATCAGTGTCCTCATCAAATCCAAGGCGCTGATTTGATGGTGTCAAAAAACAACAACAAGAGGAGAGTGTTTATTTTAGACAAAGGCAATTGAACAGTGATAACAGTGATGGCTTTTTTTTTTTTTCAGGTTAGCAATGGCATACCCCCGCACTATTTGGTTTTGCCGCAGTTTCTCTTTATTCAGTTGTAATAGGAAAAGTAAGCTGTGTACTGTGTTGAGAGATTCCTCATCCTTTCTCCCACCCTTCTTGACCTTAGAGTTGTTAACCTAACTGCTAGCAGCCGCAGGTACCTGGTTATCAAATGGGAAAGATGATTGTTATTTTCTCTGAATGTGGATAATGGAACCAGGTGGCTCTTGGTTTCTGCTTCCCTAGATGTATGATTTCCTAAACACACAGAAGCCCAGGCTTACTATCTTAAGGCTCCTGCTTTTTTTTTTAATATTATTTATTTATTTAGAGAGCTTGAGCTGGGGGAGGGGCAGAGGGAGAGAGTGAATCTCAAGCAGACTCCATACTGAGCGCAGAGCCCCATGCGGGGCTCGATCTCACAAGCCTGAGATCATGACCTGAGCCATAATCAAGAATTGGGCACTTAACTGACTGAGCCACCCAGGCGCCCTTAGGCTCCTCCTCTCTTTATTCTTAGTGTTATAAATTTAAATTCTGTGGGCTTTGCAGCTCATAGACTCAGAAATCATTGACTTTTACATGACCTCACACCTGTAAAGACTGCTGAGGTATTAGCTCTCTTGCTTGTTTCCTGCATTCACTTGTACATCAGGAAATGCTCTGAAAGCAAAATCTTATATCGATCATGCTTTTCCTTCAATCCCTCCTCTACCCTACCCTTCTAAATGCACAAATTGAGCACTCTGCACCTTCTTCCATTTGATCTTGACCGTGACAAGCTGCACATCATTGCAAAAGCCCTAAGGTTCATACTCCAATGATCTCCAGGCTGAATAAATGATATATATGTAAAGTACTACTATTTTTCATCTGTATGTAGAAGTTTCGTGAACAGTGTTAGTACATGTATGAGTTATGTGTTAGGTATTTTCTCCACCAGTGAGTACTAAAAATTACATGGCTCCTTTCTGGGCACCACCGTGATGTCATATACTGAGCTTTCTTGTTTGGTTGGTTTTTTGATGCAAAGTTTGGGAAACGCTGGTTGACAGCAAAACTCAGCAGATGTGTGCAAGCCAGATCCAGCCCCTGTACTGTTTGTAAATAAAATTTTGTTAGAACACAGTCACATTCATCTGTTTATTGTGTATGGCCGCTTTAGTGGTATAACGGCAGTGTTGACTAGTTGCAACAGAAACTTTTTGGCCTGCAAAACCTACAATTTTTATCTTGCCCTTTATAGGAAAAATTCGCCCACTCCTGGTGTACAGGATAAAGTGAAATAAACCAGCATTTGTTGAGCATGTGCTTTAGGGCACAGTGTTAGGCAGTTTTGCCTCTCTTACCACATTTAATTTGATTTATCTCATTTATAAGGTTTTAAAATCTTGGGTCCAGGCTTCATTGGAGAGCTTACTGTCTAACAGAATATTCTTTCCAGAATAACATCATGCATTTGCCCTAATCGCATGCCTTTGGTTATGTTACCCTCACTGTGTGGGATGCCTTCGTGTTCATTTTCCTTGGGAAACTCCTCCTTTTTCAATACATATCTTAAATGTCACTTACTGACGTTGAGTGCTTTTCCTTGACTCTAAAAGACAGCATTGTTTCCTCATCTTCACTTCTGGAACATATTATGCACCTAACAAGTAAGTAATCATAGAGTTACACAAGTTTATGTTAGACTTCCTTCTTAGCTGGTGGTGGGGTACATAGCAGGGCCTAGGAAGTCAGTTTAATAATGGTTATTGGATATCTACTCTCTGCAGAACACTGTATTGTGGCCTTCTCTTTCTGATCGTGGAGCCATTAGACTTTATATTCTTTTCTTTTGAGGATCTTGGTATATTTCCATATGGGAGTTTGTACTGCAAAGTAAGTATTCATAAGCATCTCACAAAGGCAACTGATCAAGAATAGTGAGACTCAATCACTGTATTACTGTTTGTTCTTTAGTATGAAACTCAATAGAGTCAACTACAAGAGTGATGTTGAGCATCTTTCATGTGTCTGTTGGCCATCTGTATGTCTTCTTTGAAGAAATATCTGTTCAGGCCCTTTGCCCGTTTTTAATCAATGTATTTTTTGATGTTGAGTTGTAGAAATTCTTTATATATTTTGGATATTAATCCCTTATTGGGTATA
This sequence comes from Zalophus californianus, assembly GCF_009762305.2. Classification (NCBI taxonomy): domain Eukaryota; kingdom Metazoa; phylum Chordata; class Mammalia; order Carnivora; family Otariidae; genus Zalophus; species Zalophus californianus. Next base: position 6,557,527 of record NC_045609.1, on the reverse strand, counting down.
TCATTTGCAAAGATCTTCTCCCATTCAATAGGTTGCCCTTTTGTTTTGTTGATGGCTTAAAAAATTGTTATTAGGTAAATTTCTTTATTATTTTCTAAAAAAAAAGTTCAGCAACTGTGCTTTTCTTTTTTAAGCACAGATAAATATAAAGAAGAAAATGAGAATGACTGATTATCTCAATACCTAGGTAATCTCTTTTTTAAAAAATTTTTATTGTTATGTTAATCACCATACATCATTAGTTGTTGATGTAGTGTTCCATGATTCATTGTTTGTGTATAACACCCAGTGCTCCATGCAGAACGTGCCCTCTTTAATACCCATCACCAGGCTGACCCATCCCCCCACCCCCCTCCCCTCTAGAACCCTCAGTTTGTTTCTCAGAGTCCATCGTCTCTCATGGTTTGTCTCCCCCTCCGATTTACTCCCCTTCATTTTTCCCCTCCTGCTATCTTTTTTTTTTTCTTAACATATATTGCATTATTTGTTTCAGAGGTACAGATCTGTGATAGACATTGGTGAGGGTATGTGCTATGGTGAGCACTGTGAATTGTGCAAGACTGTTGAATCACGGATCTGTACCTCTGTGTTTTTTTTAAATGCATGTGGTAAAAACAATTAAAAAAGTATAAAAGTACAGAATGGTAAGTATATTTCTCTACCCCCTTTCTTCATCCCCAGAGGTAAGATTTTAAATAGCTCCCTGAGTATCCATCCAGAAAAAAAAAAAAAATCTACCTAGCAGTATATTAGTGGAATATTCTTTTTATTTGACCGAAAAGGCTCATCCTTGGCCGTGTTCACTTTGCTTGGTCATCCTCTTATATTTGCGGGGAAGGTTCCCAGATCGCTACTTGATTCACTCTCCACCCTCACAAAATTCTAGGCCATAGGTACTGTTACACCTGTATCACAGGTGAAGAATCTGAACCACAGAGAGACTTGTGGAAGGCTACCACTGCCTGTATAAGGCAGACAAGGTAGGGGTGGAGCTGGTTTGTGCGCTCGAGAATTCACACCGTACACCACACCATGGTTCCTTCCTGCAGGTGGCCTGCTGGTTTTCACTACCCGTTGGTCTGTCACCATGCCACCTGCTGTCTTCCCCCCATCTTCCCCTAGAAAGGCCACAAATGTCTACTTTTTTTAAATTAAAAACTAAAAATCAAACCAAAAAAATGCAACTAATCAAAGGGGGAAAATCTACAAAAGTTTAGGCTTAAATCGCCAAAATATTCTGTTAATCTCCTCGTGTTTAAAACCCGTTTCTCATATTTATAGCATTACTTTGGCTTCTTTTAATGATATTTTCATTCTGTTCAATATATATCTACTTCTCATGACATCTGAAAAAGTCACTGCTTTCTGAACTTTAACTTCAGATTCTTTTCACAGAGCAGACCATCCTTCTCTCCCTTCCAACAAAAGCAGTAGAGTTGTACCAACCACTTAGACAAAATTGAAAGATCCAGGGAAATTGTTTTGCTTCAAAGTCAACTCTCAAGTCACAACTTCTTGTTTGAGATATAATAAGATCACTGTGCAGGAAGAAAGAAATTCAGTGTATTTTACTGAATTCAATCCATTGTCCACATATAAGACATTTCCATTACACACAACATCCTAAAAGGATTCAGTTGAATTTGACGGCAAGACTGTCTTCAAACAAGGCAGGTGATAATTATGGGTACGGATGCTCACTTGGCTTTGTAAAAATGTTTCATCGCTTTCTTCTGAGCTGCCTATTTAATACTCAGGCTCCCTGCTCTTGACATTCATAGCTAATAAAACACTAGAACGTGAATTGGGAAATGCACTGTGAGGGGGAAACAAAATTGAGCCCTCTTCAAAACTATGCAAGAAGAGTGGATTAGACTAGAGTTACAGCCAAAGCAAGACTAAACATCTTAGTTGCAGAAACATGACACCGCGGGGCATAGAGTTCTAAAGAATGTTCTTTGTTCATTTGAGCCCATTTTGCTAAAGTAGAAGGCTAAGGATAGAAGAAAATGGATAAGTGTAGTGGTGATGGCATCAGTCCAAATCTGCTTTGGTGTACGAAGCATTAGAGTGTATTGGTTTTGCTGCTGAAACTTTTCTTGCAGTTGACTGTATTGTGTTTCATACTAAAGAAACAAATGGTAATACAGTGATTGAGTCTCACTATCCTTAATTACTTGGCTTTGTGAGATGCTCATGAATACTTGCTTTGCAGTATAAACTCTCATATGGGGACTATGTCAAGCTTGGAAAAGAAAGGATATACAAAGGCTAATGACTCCATGATCACAACAAATCCTTGGGAATCTTCATAATGTTCTAGTTATTTAAGCAGAAGTCAACTGCAGAGCGTGTAAGAGGAACAAGTTCATGGCTGGAATAAACCTAGTGCTCATTTAATTATACCTTTTCATTTTACAAAGGAGAAAAAGATCATTGGAACCACAACTGCTAAGACAATGCGTTTGTCATGAAGCGAGGCAGAAGGCAGAAGCTGAGCTGTATATGGACCCCAGGGCCTCTGACTCTTGGAATTGTTAAATAACAGAAATTCAGCCTAGTAAATTGCAAGATTGAATTGGCTTTATTTGATGATTCATGAAATCAGGCAACATCCCATCCAAGCAATAGAAAGGAGCTCCAAAGGGCTATGGAAAGGGACTGGTTTTTAAAGATTTATTTTATTTTATTTTATTTTTTATTTTATTTTATTTTATTTTATTTTATTTTATTTTATTTTATTATTTTATTTTATTTATTTTATTTTATTTTATTTTATTTTATTTTATTATTTTATTTTATTTTTTATTATTTTATTTTATTTTATTATTTTATTTTATTTTATTATTTTATTTTATTTTATTTTATTTTAAATTTTATTTTATTTTATTTTTTATTTTATTTTGAGAGAGAGCAGAGTGGGAGGGGCAGAGGGAGAGAGAATCCCAAGCAGACTCTGCTGAGCATGGAGCCCAACTCGGGGCTCAATCCCACGACCCTGAAATTATGACCTGAGCTGAAACCAAGAGCTGGTCACTTAACCGACTGAGCCACCCAGGCACCCCAAAAGGGACAGGTTTTGAAAGGCAGAACAAGGAGGTCTTAAACAAACAGAAAAAGAATAATTTTGGGCAAAGTCTTGGGATACAAAGGGTGTTAGTAGGCAGATTACGTCACTGGGGCTGACCAGGAAATTTCAGAGTGACCCTCTAAGATTACCTCTTTGGGGAAGGTTGAATCTGTAGTTAGGTCAGGTGTTAATCCCCCATTTGGTGACATGGCTTAGCACAAGTGACTCCATTTTGGTTCTGTGGTTTTCTTTGTAACAGAATAAAGACCATAACCTTGAGTCTGGCCTCATGTGCCCAGCTCTCCCTTCTTCGTACAATGAGTGGCTCCATTCACTGCACTCTGGCTCTCATGCTATTCATTTTTATTTGTTTATTCAATTTGTGCCCATCATCCTCCCTCCTTCCCCTCCATCCTGAGGACTATAAGCTCAGGAAGGGAATGGCCTGTGGACATTTCTCATCTCCATTCCACTCCTAGCATAGTTCTTGGTACACAGCACATTCTCAACACGTGTTGTGGAATAACTGACTGCTGTGGACGGATATTCTGGTTTCACTGAGGCAGGTTTGGTGTGGTTGGTGTCTGGATCAAGCTGCAGTTACTAAGAAGAGGTAGGAGGAACAGATAGAAGGAGCTCTCTACTGACTTTTGCTTAGGAGACAAGCTTTGTCTATTTCTTAATTTAACTCGGGTTCCCTGCTCACTGCTAGTCTGGACTTTGTGATAGCTGGCTTCGTCACCCCAGGATCATTCTCCAGTGCTTTGGCAAGGACACATGCAACTAACCAATGTAGGCACAGGAGGGCCAATACAATAGACTATTGAAGGTGGAGAAGGCATTCCAAAGCCCCTAGTCCACCAATCCATCTTATAGACCAGGACATAAGCCTTGCTTGCTCACTCTGTGGAGGATGAAAATAATTTTCCCTTTACCCTTCTAGGTTCTTGGCTGAGAGCTCCCTGTAATAAAAGGCAGATAGATGGGAGAAAAACAAACAAGTTTAATAACATGTATGTCTTCTGTATACTTGGGAGATGTCCAGGAAAACTCAGTAACTCCTCAAAATGCCCCAAGTTACCACCTTAAATACCCTCTTAAGCTAAAGATAAAAGGTGTTGGGGGAAAAGGGAAGGCCAGCTGTGGGAGGTTACCAGAGAGGCACTATCAACAGGGGTATGGTTGTCATGCAGATTGAAGTCGCTTTCTTCTCCACTGATAAGAGTTTCTAGAGAATTACTCGACTTCTTCCTGGCACAGAGAGGGAGGCACCCTTGCAAATGGAGATGTCCCTTATAAATGTGATCTGTACAAAAGGGTAGTTCTTACTCAGTTCTTGGGTCCTTTTTCTGTGTCTGCTGTTTCTCAGAAATAACCAGCTCAAAATCATCCTTATGCCAAAGAGGCATATTTCAGGGTGGTATATTCTGCTTTTCCTCCACTCAATACATTAAAATACTCAGAAAACTGGAGTGGGAAGGGAAGTCTACTGTCACCCCAATACTTGGTTTTCAGAAAGCTGTTAACATGGGGGTGCTCTCAGATTCTTCAGACTCCCCTAGCTCTGCCTCAGTCAGGGATGCAGGTCTGATAAGGTACAGCCACACCTGGTCTGTACAAACTTTCTTTCCTATGACTGTGAAGGAGCCTGGTTGTCTGTGTATCTCTCACAGTATTAGAGGCTTTCTTTAGAGACTCCTGCGAACCGGAGAGCTCCACCATTCAAGCTTGCCCTGGGATTTTGCCATGCCCATTGTTCATAGGAGTCACCGATACTCTGACAGGTCAAATCACCTGTGGCTGGCTACCCCACTTGCAGAAGAGCTTCTGATTTTTTGCGTTTTATTGTTTCTTCTCTCTTTCATTTGATATTACAGATATTTGCAAAATCTATTAAAAATCCTTTGACACATTATTTTTAATGGCTGCGTAATATTCCACTGCATGAATGGTTTTTTAATTAACCCTCTATTTTTGGTCACTTAGATGGTTTCCAACTTGTCACTATTATATATTTCTGAGATGAGTTTCTTGTATTTTTTTTTTTTTTTTCTTTAGGATACACTCTCAGGAGCCAAATGACCAGTCATAGGATAGGAAACATTTTAAGGTACTTGGTACATCGTCTCAAAATAGAAAAGTCTTGTTAAGAAAACCTAGTCTGGGGGCGCCTGGGCGGCTCAGTCAGTTAGATGTCTGCCTTCACTCAGGTCATGATCTCACCTGGGATTGAGCTCCATGTTGGGCTTCCTTCTCAGCGGGGGGGGGCCTGCTTCTCCCTCTCCCCACTGCTCATACTCTCTCTCGAGATCTCTCTCTTTTTTTCCTCTCAAATAAATAGAATCTTAAAAAAAGAAAAAGAAAAAAGAAAACGACACTAGTCTGTAAGTTCCCTGATAGCAGAGATTTTGTTATATTTTTTAGGCAACTCTTTCCTAACACCTAATAGTTTTCTTTTTTTTTCCTTAATTTTTTTAAAAGATTTTATTTATTTATTTGAGAGAGAGAGAGAATGAGAGAGAGAGAGCACGAGAGGGAAGAGGGTCAGAGGGAGAGGCAGACTCCCCCGCCGAGCAGGGAGCCCGATGTGGGACTCGATCCCGGGACTCCAGGATCATGACCTGAGCCGAAGGCAGTCGCCTAACCAACTGAGCCACCCAGGCGCCCACATCTAATAGTTTTCTAACACTTAAAACAGCCCAGCATATAGGTACTCAATAAGTATTTTTGTCTAACTGACATATGGTTCTACTTAGAGTCGTATTGGTTATTTCCAGATGAGCCTGGAGCCAAACTATCAACAGAACATCAACTTCCTTTGAGGACTAATTTGTATCGGTAGCACAGAAGAAAATAAATCTGTTATTCACCTTTTTTGCTTTTCTATCCTTAGGGCAAAAGTAAGTTGACTCTTGGTATATCTTCAAATCGAATTGTTGTTTTTGTAACCTTTTAAAGAAACTGGTTGATTCTCAACTTTTCTAGGTGATGGTGGTAACATAGTGGTGGTGGGCGTATCAGAAGAGCAGGGATGAGGTGAGAGGACAGAGACTCACTCTCCTCCTTTACCACTGTAAATATTAGCCACCCTGGGTTTTAGATATTTCTTTGTCATCTCTTCAGTTACAACTGCGTTAAAAGGACACGGCTGCAAACTTGCAACTTGGACTTTGACCTAGCTATACACTCACAACAAATCTCAGTGTCCTTTTAAAAGATGTACTTGTGTTGCTCAAATTGCCTATAGATTTGTGAATTGGAATACTTAACAATCTTTCTGAATAGTGCATCTTTCTCAAGATACCATCACAAGTTCTTAACACTAGATGGCATGATGGAGTTATCATCCTATTCTTGGAAAGGGAAGTATACTCCAAAGCACAGAAATTTTCTGCCTTGAGAAAAGTAGACATCTGAAGTAGCAAGATAAAGCTTTGATATAGGTGCAAGTGTGACTTATTTCCCTGCTTTTCAAAACTGGCCACTGAGCGTATTCTATGCCCTTTTTTCAACTTTATTTTAGAAGCAATGACGCTCATTTAAAAATGTAAATGGTATAGCAAGCAATAAAAGTGAAAGTCTCATAATCTCATTGTCTCCCAATATCCCCTGTTAACCTTTTGGTAAATGTTTCTGAGATTTTGGGACTTTTTAATGCACATATAAATGATGTAGATATATGGGAAATGCTATTTTGTAATGTGAATGTTACTGAATAAACCACAGACATATTTTATGTCACTAAATATATATCAACATAAAAAAAGTTATGCTTACAGAGTTTTCCATAGAGTAGATTTATTATAATTATTCCTTTAACCACTTCAATTTGCTTTTGGAATTTTTACTATTGTTAACAATGCTTAACTTAGCATCCTTATTCTCAATATTTCAAAAATACTTTTCTGATTATTTTCTCAGGTTAAATTTCTAGATCAAATGGCATAATCTTTAAAAACTTGACACATGTATTGTCAGATTGTCCACCAGAGTTGTTGGACCAGTTTATTTCTGTTATTGCCAAGGGTGCTTGAGAGGCCCATTTCCCTAACACTTAAGCCAAAACTGGGTAATTTTATTCTTTTAAGTGTGTCCAGTATAAGAGGTGAAAAAATTATGTCCAATTATTTTATAGATTTAGAAAAAGTGCTATTTTTTCTATTTATATTTCTTCCTTTGTGAATCACCTGCTTGTATGATTAGTTGATCACTCCTTTGGGATATTTGTCTTTTTCAACAGATTTTTTTTTTTAAGGATTTTATTTATTTGAGAGAGAGAGAATGAGAGATAGAGAGCACATGAGAGGGGGGAGGGTCAGAGGGAGAAGCAGACTCCCCGCTGAGCAGGGAGCCAGATGCGGGACTCGATCCCGGGACTCCATGATCATGACCTGAGCCGAAGGCAGTCGCTTAACCAACTGAGCCACCCAGGCGCCCTCAGTAGATTTAAAAAAAAAAAGATTTTGTTTTTGTTTTAGAGCAAGGTGTGGAGATTTCCCATAAATCTCCTACCTCCACATGCGTAGTCTCCCCCATTATCAGTATCATCCTGCAGAGCAGGACATTTGTTACAATTGATGAACCTACTTTGATACATTATAATTACCCAATGTCCATAGTTTATGGGAGGCTTTACTCTGGGTATTATACATTCTGTGGACAAATGTATACGTAGTATCATCATGAAATCACTGTAGTATCATAGAGAGTATTTTCACTGCCCCCCAAATTGTCTGTGCTTTGCCTGATCATCACTCCCCATCATCCCAACCCCTGGCAACCACTGGTTTGTTTACTGTATCCATAATTTGCCTTCTCCATAATGTCGTATAGTGGGAATCATACAGAATGTAGCCTTTTCAGATTGGCTTCTTTCACTTAGTAATATGCATTAAGGTTTCTCCATGTCTTTTCATGGCTTGATAGTTCATTTCTAGCTTACCAATTATTTCTTTCATGGATCATGCTTTTGGTGTTGTCATCTAAAAAGTCATCTCCATACCCAAAGTCACCTAGGTTTTTTCCTATGTTATTTTCTAGCAGCTTTAAGGTTTTACATTTTATGTTGAGGTTTGTAATCAATTTTGAGTTAATTCTTGTGAAAGGTGTAAACTCTATCTACATTCACTTTTTTTTTTTTTTTGCATGTGGATGTCCAGTTGCTCCAGCACTATCTGTTGAAAAGACTATCTTTGCTCCATTATAATGCCTTTGCTCTTTTGTCAAAGATCAGTTGACTACATTTATGTGTGTCTATTTCTTGGATTTTTATTTTGTTCCCTTAATCTGTCTATGCTTTGACCGATCCCACACTGTCTTGATTACTGTAGTTTGAAGTTGGGTAGTGTCAGTCCTTGGACTTTGTTTTTCTCCTACAGTTTTGGGTTGGCTATTCTGGTTGTTTTTTTTTTTTTTTTTTCCCTGCCTTTCCATATAAACTTTAGAATCAGTTTGTCAATATCCACAAAATAACTTGCTGGAATTTTGATAGGAATTACTTTGAATCTATAGATCAAATTGGGAAGATCTGATGTCTTGATAATATTGAGTCTTCTTATCCATGAACAGGGAATATCTTTCCATTTGTTTAGTTCTTTGATTTCATTCATCAGCGTTTTATAGCTTTCATCCTATAGACCTTGTACATGCTTTGTTAGATTTATGCCAGAGGATTTTATTTTGGGGGGTGCTAATGTAAATGGTAGCGTGTTTTTAATTTCAAATTCTCCTCATTCACTGCTGGTATTTAGGAAAGTGATTGATTTTTGTTTATTAACCTTGTATTCTGCAACCTTGCTATAATCACTTAGTTCCAGGAGTTCTTGTGTTGATTCTTTTGGATTTTCTGCATAGGCAATCATGTAATCTGAAACAAAGACAGTTTTGTTTCTTCTTTCTTAATCTGTGTAACTTTGATTTCCTTCTCTTGTCTGATTGCATTGGCTAGGACTTTCACTACAATGTAGCAAAGCAGTGGCAAGAGGGAATGTTTTTGCCCCATTCCTGATTGCAGTAGGAAAGCTTTGACTTTCTCATTATTAATATGATGTTAGCTGTAGATTTTTTTTTGTTGATATTCTTTATCAAGTTGTGGAAGTTTCCCTCTATTTCCAATTTACTGAGAGTTTTTATCAGGAGTTGGTGTTGGATTTTATTAAATGCTTTTCTGCATCTACTGATATGATCACGTGAATTTTCTTCTTTACCCTACTGATGTCCTGGGTTATACTAATTGATTTTCAAATGTCAAACCAGGCTTGTGCACCTAGGATAAATTCTACTAGATCATGGTATATAATTGTTTTTATATATAGTTGGATTCAATTTCCTAATATTTTGTTCAGGATTTTTGCATCTATGTTTATGAAAGATATTGGTTTGTAATTTTCTTAAAATGTCTTTGTTTGGTTTTGGTATTCAGATAATACTGACATGATGGAATGAGCTAAGAAGTATTCTGTCTGCTTCTGTCCTCTGAAATGGATCATAGAGAGTTAGTATTTCTTCCTTAAATGTTTGGTAGAATGTACCAATAAGCCAGTCTGGACCTGCTGCTTTCTGTTTTGGAAGGTGATTAATTACTGCTTTAATTCCTTTAATAGATGCAAACTTATTCAGATATCTATTTCTTCTTGTGTGAATTTTGGCAGTTGTAGCTTTTGGTTCATTCCATCTAGATTATCAAATTTGTTGGCATAGAGTAATTCATAGTATTTTTTAATTATCCATTTAATGTTCATGGGATCTCTAATGATGTCTCTCTTTTATTTTTGATATTAGCAGTTTGAATCTGCCCATTCTCTTTTTTTCTAACTTTGCCTGAAAGAAGCTTATCAATTTTATTGATCTTTTCAAGGAACCACCTTTTTGTTTCTTTGGTTTTTCTCTATTGATTTCCTGTTTTCAGTTACATTGATTACTGTTCTAATTCTCCTTCTTTTTTTCTTTTGCTTACTCTAGATTTAATTTGCTCTTTTATTTCTAGTTTCCTCAGGGGGAAACTTTGATTATTGATTTTTAGGACTTTCATCTGTTCTAATATGTGCATTTAACGCTATACATTTCCTTCTAAGTACTGCTTTTGCTGCAACCCATTCCATGTATTTTTAAGACTTTATATTCTTTTAGATTCAAGACTTTAATCCTTCATGTTTTATGTGTTGCAAATTCTTGTTCAGTTTGTTGTTTTCTTTTAATTGCTGATAGTATTTGTTGGTGTTTTGCTGGTGTGTGTTTGTGGCATAAAGATGTTTGACATTTTTACACTGTCAGATCTATTAATCTTTTATACTTTTTGTTTTTGGTGTTGTGATTACCTTACCACATAGATATTCTAAAAGAATTTGGTCTCTGAGTAAGAGACATATGTGTTCTTCAGAGAGTAAATAACTATAACAAATACTCCATGTTTATTTTTATCAGCCAATTGTAGATTTTTGATACATTGTTTTATTTAGATCTTCCTAAATTCATGTATATTTTTCACTATGGAACCTGCTTACATACTGTACTTCCAACCTCAAGTTAAGATTGAGATTTTTATTTTTGTTTTTTTTAAATATTTTATTTATTTATTTGTTTTAGAGAAAGAGAAAGAGTGCAAGCAGGGGGAGCGGCAGAGGGAAAAGGAGAGAGAATCTCAAGCAGAATCCTCACTGAATGCAGAGCCCAGCGCAGGGCTTGATCTCATGACCCTGACATCATGACCTGAGCCAAAGTCAAGAGTCAGACGTTTAACCAATTGAGCCACTCAGATGTCCCAAGATTAAGAATTTTAAAAATCTCGTCTCTGCCACTGTCTTCCCTACACCGAAGCCTCTAGAAATACAACTCAAGGTACCTTCTCTAGACGAAGGCTTTAACTATCAGCATCTTCTTAATTGCATTTCTTACGTCATGCTTCTTTCTAAACTCATATTCAATTTGGAGCTTGGGCTGCCCCTCTTTACCCTCCTCAGCTTAATAACATTTTTGAATATAGGAATTTAATTTTGTTGCTACCACAGTAAATGTACCAGTGGATAACTCTTACATATTTTCTTCTTTTTGTTTTTTAGCTTATCTTGAGAGAAATCTGTGATGCTTTGAGTGACTAACATGACGAGAAACCCTTCAGAAAGAAACTGTATCGTTCCTATAATCTCCTATTGAGGGAAATGGCTGTTGGTAGGTCCTCAAGCATTTGTATACTCATCCATCCATTCAGAATATGTTCTTTAGCACTTACTAGGTAAGTGGCCATGAAGAGCATGAAAAGCGGATGGCTTTAAGAGGTGTGTAGGAAGTGAGGTTGACAGAACAAGGGCATAGGTTGAAAATGGATTGGAGGCAGAAGGATATGTCAGGGATGACTCCTAAGTCTATGGCTTTTGCAACTGAATGGATAGTGATGTATACTGGAAAACACAGATTTGAGACAGAACACAAGTTAAGTCCAAAACGCTGGACTTACTGAGTTGCCTCTGAGACAGAGAAGGGGAAATACCAAGTTGGCAATTAGATCTTGAATCTGGAGCTCAAAGGAGAGGTCTAGGCAAGAGATAATCATTTGGAAAACATAGGCACATCTATGTGAACTGAAGCCGTGGGTATGGTAGAGATTATATAAGGAGAAAGATAGTGGGGAAAGAGGAAGAAACCTAAGGCTCAACCTCAAGGAAATCCATCATTTAATGTCTAGACAGAGGAGCATAGCTTGAAAAAGAACCCAAGGAATAGCCGGAGGGGTAGTAGGACATCTAGGAGAGTGTGGTACCCCAGCACCGTGGGTGACCACATTCTCTTTGTTGTGATCTCACTGACCTGGTCACAGCTGCTGGACAAGAGGCAGGCGTTTGACCTAATGGCAGCTGGCCTCTGGCTAATTAGAAGCATATTAGGTTTTCTGACACAAATACTCTTCCCAGCAGGAGCTTTCTACTGGATGGCGGGCTGATGAACAAATTGGATCCTCTGCCGTGGAGATGCTGAATGCCAGACCCACAGAAGGTGGGAGTACTTGGAAGGAAGGGCCAATGACTTACAGAAAAGAGCAGAGGCAAAGAGGGTTGTTGAGGTTCATCACGGCAGAGCCAGAAACAAAAGAGCTCCTGTTGCCCAGGGAGAGGACACAAGCCACTATGTAGAGTTACGCTGGATTCTAAACCAGCTTCTACTTTCTACTTCTATGGGAAGCCAATCAGTGTGGCTATTTATGAGTTTATGTAAGCCTAGGTCACTCAGTGATGGGTCTTCTCGTTCTTACTTCCACATGTATGCTACAAACAAACAAACACACAAACAACGCTTCACTGCAGGGGAAACTTCAGTCTGTTCCTTACAAACTACATTGCCCATTCTCTCCTCTTCCGCCAGGACCTTTTCCGTCCTTTTATTTTCTCATTCTTGTTTTTCACATGAATTTCACCCCTCCAGCCTCTACCAGCCTTGCTCTGATTATGTCCATATGTATTCTGTTGATTCTTTTATGTATGGACTCTAGTAAAACTCATAAACGCCATGACCCACTAGTCCAGCCTCTGGAGTGGTTTTGCATTTAAAGAAACATGGCCCCAAACAGGGATTTTGATCTTATCTCTTCGCTGGGACCCAAGAGCTTCATCCACACTCACTCTCATCAAAAGTTTTTTGTTTTGTTTTGTTTTGTTTTAGCACCCTCAAGCTCCAGAAAGGGTCTCTCCTACCACGACAGACCGTGGCAGCACCAAGAGATGACCAGAGAGGGTGGGCATTAGCTAGGGAGATGCAAGGTCCAGAGCTTTTTGTCTCTTGACTCCCCATAATCAGGAGTGCTCCTTTCCACTCTCAAAAGTGCCTCCTTTTACACAGAATCAGACTGAAAAGCCTGGGCACCTCAGAGACCATGACTTTCATCTCATTCAGTGGTTCCATTCTGGAACCACTGGGTCAGTGGGTCAGTGATGGGCCTTCAGTTCATCAGTTCGTAACAGCATGTGACACAAGGAGCTTGTCATGAAGCATCGATTCAGGAAAAAATGGTCTAACTTGAAAGTATGTCACTAGTAACAAAATGCATATTTTTCTTTCTCTCCTTTGAGTCTTTAAAAACCAAATGCACTGACAGAAACAATTCTTCTCTTGTAAGGTGTTAGCAAACATCCCGAGTGCTTAGTGTAGTAATGTGCGGTACTCCCCAAGCTTTAGTCTTCTTAAAGTAGTTCTGACCAAAAGTCATCCACTTAATTTTGTCTCTTTTTCTCAAAATGTTCTCGTATACCAAAAATTAAAAATGACATTAAAAGGCTCATATTTATAGGTCTCTTAAATATTATATATATATATTGTTTAAATAAAACTTCATTATTCCCCTTTTTTGCTGTTGTATTAACTAATTAACTCATTTGACATGATCTTCTGGGTGAGGGTTCTCATTCATTATAGTAATGGATGTCTTCTGTTTTCTTTCTAACACAGGTTGGGAGTACTGGACTCTCATCTCAAACCTCCCAAGTTTTTTTTTTTTTTTTTTAAGATTTTATTTATTTATTTGACAGAGAGAGACACAGCGAGAGAGGGAACCCAAGCAGGGGGAGTGGGAGAGGGAGAAGCAAGCTTCCCGCTGAGAAGCGAGCCTCACATGGGGCTCGATCCCAGGACCCTGGGATCATGACCTGAGCCAAAGGCAGATGCTTAACGACTGAGCCACCCAGGCACCCCTCAAATCTCCCAAGTTTGAGTCTCCCCACTGCCATTAGTAACTGTGTGACTCCAGAAGCTTATTTAATGGCTTTAAACTTTAGTTTTTTCCTCTGGAAAATGGAGAGGATAGTAGATCTTAGCCTGGAGGTTCTGTGTGCATTGAATGAGAAATTGCCTGTGGAGCACACTGTGCAGCCTAACAATTCAATACATCTTGGGAATTCTTGTTTTTCTGATTATGGAACAATGACAGATTACCAAATATGAGAATCTATATCATTCTAAGCACTTCTGATGGTGATTCTTTCATCATTTAATGGAAAACCACTCCGATTGTTAAAATTTTATATTCTCATCGTGGTGAAAAAAAATAGCAAAATGCTCACCCCGTTGATGGCATCAGAAAATTCAGACTCAAAGTCTGCCTGAAAGTAACAACTTGGCATCCCAGGATAAAACAATGAATTTTTGTAGACAGTTGGCTTTCTGGACTTGAGCAGCTCACGGAGTTGGCCCCTTATAGGCAGATAGTTTTATTGTCACATTGCAGTGATTAAGTAATAAAGGAAGTCTTATTACAAAATATCAGTCTAACTTTGCATAGTTGGTCTGTAGAGACTGTAGTTATAAAACATCTGAATGGAAAAGTTGTATCAGAGGAAAACATGAGCAACTTTCTCATAAAAGTTGACTCCATCCTCTGTCTGCCTCCCTAAATTGCTTTGTTATAGAGCAATTGCTTAAAGGACCTGGCATCAGCTGCTGTCATTTTTTTGTCTCTTCACTAATAGAAGAGAGAAAGTAAAGTGCAAAAAAAGACAAACCAAAGGCCATGGAAAGCCCATAAAAAATAGCTGAAATTTAAGATAACAATCATTTTTCTTTTGAAACTCTTTGTATAATTTATTTGCTCCATTCCAATGAAAAACAGCTCCCTATGTTACATGTCTAAATCATTTAAAATATGAGTGGTTGACTTCAAATGAATAGAGCTTTTTTGTCCTGACATTTTTTTTTTTTTTTTTTTTTTTACTCTGACGATGGTATCATTAACCTACTGGTTATTATCATCGATGATGCTGTTTGGCAGGTCTCCACAAGGAATATAGCATGGCCTGTGCATGTGGCATATGATTAGTTTATATCATAGGCACCTCTTAGTTACACTCCTCTTGCACACAGCCCTTCGCTGGAGAATGTTTCTGTGTAACAGGTTATCTGTTTCTGAGCTATAGCTGGCTGGGAATTCCAGGAAAGAGCAAGGTGTGGACCTCTCATCCTTAGGAGTATGGAAACTAACACTTTTACTCCTATCTCTCTCTTTCTTTTAAGATTATTTATTTATTTATTTGAGAGAGAGAGAGAGAGAGAGAGAGAGAGCACAAGAGCCGGGTGGGGGGCAGAGGGAGGAGCAGACTCCCCGCTGAGCAGGGAGCCCGAAGTGGGACTTGAGACCGGAACTCCTGAGCTGAAGGCAGACGCTTAACCAACTGAGCCACCCAGGCTCCCTTTACTCCAATCTCTTGACAAAATTCTTGACCCAAGGACCTCTTTCTAATCTCTTCTCATATAGCCTTCGTTTTTTCTGTGTGCTGAGGAAGGGAGGATAGACAGATTCATGTGGAAAAACTAAAGTCGTGCTGTCACTGATAACAGTTGGAGCTGACTCATACACCAGTAGGTTCACTGGAAGACTCCGTGGCAAATAATGTGGGCTGGGGGTCAGACCTGAATTTGAAGACCAATTACCTTACAAACTGGGTGTGTTACCTTGGACAAACCACATAGCTCAAGGTCACAAAGCTAGTAAGGATTGGAATTAAGCTTAAATCCCAGGTTGAATTATACAGCATTTATGAGATTGAAGAATTCATAGCAAATATATGCATATGTCCACCATTAACAGAGATCATTTAAGGGATGTCTGAAAAGACACACAGAAAAAAATCATAGTGCTCAAAATGTCTATCACTTTCATTTTTTAAATTAAAATATTAAAAACCTTAGTGGTAACCACATTGTATGTGTGCATGTCTCTGTGTCTCTTTGTGTGTTATAAACTTAAACACTTTTCCCCTTTTTTCCTTGGTTCTCATTTACTCTTTGAGCCACTCATAATTTGTCTTCTTCTTAATCATTTTATTGAAAATACCGTTACCAAGCAGTAATGTTCTGACTGTCCAAGATGCATCATTGACATGTCCCACTTCCATCTCATTTGACGTTTTCACAGTATTTGACTTCTCTTTATCAGTCCTTTCTTGAAACCTTTTCTGGATTTTTATGGTATTAACCCTGACCTGGTTTCTCTCTTGTCTCTGAGTGACTTATCTTTCTGAGCTGCCTTCCAGGGTCTAAATTTCTCTTCTCATCCCTTAAATACTGGCATTCCACACCAGCTCCTCTCCTCTCCTCTTCTCTCTCTCTCTCTCTCTCTCTCTCTAGATGGTTCTCACATCTCTCTCCAGTGCACAGCATTCTGTGAAGATCTAGCTTCACATTTCACCCCATCTGCCTGGACACCACCATGTCACTGCGCTGCAGGCTTTTCAAAGTTTCTGCGTCCCAAAATGAAAATCATCTCTTCCTCTACCTCAACTTTCGCATCTTCTGGTATTCTCTATGATCTACCAAATTTGTACATCAAGAAAACCCTTCACCTCTGTATGCTACTCCTCATTCTTCAAGGGGAAATGTATTAGAAATTGTTGGCTACCTATTTAAAAGTATTCCTGACTTTTTTCTTTTTTGATAAGAGAGCCCTGGCTTTTTTTTTTTTTTTTTTGATGTGTCTAGATCAAAGAGATAAGTTATGGGTTACTTTAGTCTTGGCAATCCCATTGAGTTTTGCCAGATACTCATTTCCACATCCTCTCTTGAACCTAGGAGTGGCTATGTGATTCACTTCTGGCCAATAAGAAATAATGGGATATTATCTAGGTGCCATCTTGATAATTTCTTTTCCTTGATAAAACTGGAGAAATGTACACTATGTCTTTGTCCCCTTTCTTCCTTCTTGAGATACTGTCACGTGAGAAGGTGATGCTTGGACTGTAGCAGCCATCCTGTTATTGTTGGAGAGAAGCCTTAGAATGAAAGCCAGCATGGTAAGGGTGGTAGTACACAGGAATGGCGTAGCGTCTGTGCGTTGTACAGTGCCCAAATGGAGGACTCTAGCACGCTACTGGCAGCATAAGTGTATGCAAAGAACGAGAAAGATTAAAAAGTTAAAATACCAACATTTTCTAATCTTGGCAGGTATATTATATTCAATTCCGTGCACCAAAATGTAAGAGAAACAAAAAACTTTGTGGAGAGCTGTAGAGAAAATTAAATGGCTGAAAAGGAATGCCTGCCAAAACACTGAAAGATTTGTAACTATTTATTAAATAATATGATCTTAAAACCTTAATGGGGTGCCTGGGTGGCTCAGTCAGTTAAGTGTCTGACTTTGGCTCAGGTCATGATCCCAGGGTCCTGCGATCGAGTCCCACATCAGGCTCCTCACTCATCGGGGAGTCTGCTTCTCCCTCTGCCCCTCTCCCTGCTCCTGCTCTCTCTCTCTCAGATAAATAAATAAAGTCTTTAAAACAAATAAACAAAAAAACCTTAATTACATTATAGCTACAAAGAAGTTTATTATGGATAGGCTGTTGATCAAGTCTTAATATATACTTTTATAATGCCATAATACAAACTAAGGCTTCACATTTAACAGCTAGATATGTCTACTTTAAATCAGTTGTCTTTTTCCTCTCCCCCAGTTTCCCAAATTTTGTTATGATTCAGCATGGCATTGCTCAACTCACCACCCAGACTGTAAACCCCTAAGTCGTGGGTACTGATGGTCTCTCCTTACCCCAACATCTACCTTGTATAATAGCATTAAAGGTAATTCTTTTTAGAAGACAAAGTTCTCTCTTTTTTAATTTTGCTGGTTTATAATTGAGTACATTCAAATGGAGATCTTTCCTTGGCTTAAAAATCTCAGGAAAACCCAAAGAAAATCATGAAAATGAGAAATCAAACCTGCAAGTCTTGAATAACAACCTAGAGTTAGCTACTAAGGGGGTAAGGTGACTTGCTGCCTGGCTGGTCAATATCATGGCAGCCTTTTTGAGACTCATTAAGCCAGAGGTGACATGAGATGAGGGGATTTAAAAACTGTAGATGCTGTACCTCGGCTGAGCCTTGTACCAGCCAATTCTTCAGGAGTCATAGGGGACCTATGTTATTGGCTAAATCAGCATATGTTTCAGCCTTTCTAGAATGCCTTGACAGAACCAGGATACAACAAATGCTGTGAATGTAATCACTGAATATTGATCAGTGATCTCTCAGGATCTAGGAAAATGGGCCACATGTAATGAATATACTCCGGTGGTATAAAATCCACGTGTGTAAGGCCACATCTGCCAGGGGCAAAGAACCATCAATGGCTCCTCATTGCCAAGGTGGAAACCTAAGAGCCTGACATATGTGCCGTCCCTCTCCTCCCTTCCCTCTGATCATGACTTTGCTGATGACTCTAAATGCAACCCTAGACTCCACCTGTACAGAACTCTTCAGGAAGCCACTGACACTGGATTGGAGTTGGCCATCCTTGCTTTATAAGGTGCCGACTCTTCATTGTAATGCCTTGCTACTACTCCGTCTTGTAACTTCAAGTTCCATCAGTAATGAACTACTCAAGATTCTGGTTTTTTGTGCTTTTGCATAATCCATCTGCTTTACCTGAAATGTCCTCCCCTCCTCCCCAGGCTTTAGCTGGTCAACCATTTAGTCTTTCTTTCCCTCTCTCTCTCTCTCTTTCTCTCTTTTTTTTTTTTCCATGAAGATGGAGTGCTTGGAATCATATTCTGAAAGACTCTGGTGATGTTTTTTAAAAAAACCCTTGAGTGTATTAAATCAAGGTATAAACTTGGTCACTGTGGCTTCATAGTACTTCTGCTTGTGTCCTGTGACTCATGAAGTCATTAAAGAATACATCACACAATGAATTTTGTGCAGAACTACTATATATTTCTTTCTTCTCAAGAATCCAAGCTCGTCCTGAGGTCTGGGCAAGGCGACTGACGTCATCCTCTTCTCTCCACCAGGGCGCTTCTGCCTCCACCCTGAGCCTATCCGCGCACAACATCTTCTCCTCTGGGTCCTTTTCCCCTTCCCCAGCTTCCCCGGAAAGGACGACTCTCCAGAGAGGTCAGTAAAACCACGACCTCACATTTAGGCAGACTCTGAATCCCACTTAGACTCAGTGGGCTCCCCCAGACATCCTGAAATGACCTGTCATAGGGCATTTGATTCATCCCCTCACATGCGTAGCAGGATCCTGCCCCCCTTTAGGAACCTGACAGGGAGGGAGGGAGGAAGGGGGGGAGGGAGACACAGAAGTAAAGAAAATAGTTTGCATGTGGGTTGAGGTTGAAGAATGGAGCAGACTGTAAGATGGAGAAAGAAAGATATCTAAATACTGACTCAAAGTAAAGCAGACCCCAAAACCTTTTAGGATTCATGATGTCACAATCGACTGGTACCTTTTGATTTCTGAAGGCCTGTCCAGCACTGTGTCAAGGTTAAGGAAGAACCATCCAGAAACAATAGATACGCGCTTCTTAAGGAATACGATGTTCTTGAAGATCACGTATACAGCTGAAACAACAGAGCTCAGAACACCATAGGAGAGGTACCATCATCATTTCTGGTTTTGAGAACGCCTATGCTTTATTGGCTTATTTTTGCTTTGTTGGAGGGGGTAGTGAGGAAAATGACTATTTCTAGCTCTGCTGGGCAGGCTTTGTATCAACTCTGCCAGCGCTAATGAGAACAAAAAAGCCAACCAGTCTTTTTAAGTATGAAGCACCATGAACATAACGAAACCTACTGAAAAATATGATGTGATGTGGGCAGATGTTTTTCCTTACTGTCCTTGAGTTGTAAAGTTAAATGTGACCTGAGCCTCAATAGTCGAAGAAAGACTTTCAAGGACTTCTGAAAACATCTCTTCTACTCACCTTTTTAATTTTAAGAGCCTGTTCTCAGTGGAGTTGACCAGTGGCAGGAGCTAGAGAGAGGCTGAAGCTATTTCAGGGAACCCAGTATTGGCCCTTGTTATTCAAGCTCTAGTCATCAGTTTTGTACCTTAGTGTGGACAACAATTGATGTAAAAAGGCTCCAAGTCCCAAACTGGAAGTGTCTCCAGGAATAATAATTCAATGAATTGAAAAAAAAAAAAAACCAACCACACACACACACACACACACACACACACACACACACACTTTGCATTTTTTATGAACTGCTTTGGGTTCCTGGAAATGTCAGCTATATAAATATAGTATATTTTGTCATGCTTCTCCATTACTTGGACAGAATACAAGTATTTTACTTTAGCTATGGCACCACTTAAATATAGTCTAAAAACTTACAATTGCATCACAAGGTTTAACATATCCTAGACTGAGCTACTGCTCTCCCTCTGAAACCTTTCTCATAGCCAGTCTCCTCCTGGTGAGTGACCTCACTATCCATCCACTTGGTTAAGTGAAAAACATGAGCCTATTTCACATTCCTCCCTTCCTGCCAATTTTACCCCATATTATCTCTAAAACCCATCTGCGCCTCTCCATCCTCATCGTTACCACCCTACTTTATGCCACAGCCAGATCTTACTGGAATTAATGCAACAGCTCCCAACCAAGCCTCGTTGTCTCTATTATTTGATGTGTCTGATCCATTCTTCACATTGAAGCCAGACAGATCTTCCTAAACACCCTCCTTTGCTCAAAATCCTTTAAATGGACACTGAAAAATGTACATACATTAAAACTCACTTTTTTACTTGCATGGCTCTGTGAGTTTTGACAAATCTACAGAGCTTTGTAGCTACCCCCACAATCAGGATACAAAGCAGTTAACCTCACCTTCAAAAAAATTTCTCCATGCTGCTCCCTTGTAGTCAATTCCAACGCTTAACCCTTGACAGCCACTCACCTGTACTTCATCTCTGTAGTGTTGCCTCTCCAGGAAGTCCTATGAATGGGATGATACAGGATATAACCTTTTGGCTTTGCCTTCTTTTGCTCGTCATAATGTATATGAGACTCATACACTAAGTGTAACAATTCCTTTTGATTGCTAAGTAGTATTCTATTGTGCTCTGAAACTAGTTCACGCTCACTTCCTCTGTTTAATAGGGTGGTTGGATTAAAAAAGCTCCCATTTGGTGGAAACTAATTGAAAAATAGAAAGTACCAGATTAATGTCAACACGTGGGAGCACTTAACCCAGTAGGTCCCCTCTGACCTTTTTTTCTGCTCTGCACTTGTACATTTCACTGCCTCCTAAGCACGTCCACGAGGATACCTCGATGGCATCTCAGAAGCAACATGCGCAGGACTCCTTCTACCTCCCCAGTCTCCCCCTCTTAGTAAATGACAACCTGTCCACACGGTTGTTCAGACTGAATCCAGAGGATTGTCCTGACATCTCTCTATCTTACTCCTACTATCCATATATTCATCAATTTCTATTGATTCATCTTCTGAATTATCTTCTCTTTTTAAAGATTTTATTTATTTGAGAGAGGAAGGGAGAGTGAGCATGAGAGAGAGAGAGAACAAACACCAGCAGGGGGAGAGAGAGAAGCAGACTCCCCACTGAGCTGGATGCGGGACTCGATCCCAGGACCCCGGGCTCATGACCTGAGCTGAAGGCAGACACTTAACCAACTGAGCCACCCAGGTGCCCCTCTTCTGACTCATATCTTAAACTGGTTTATCAATATCTCTTCTCTGGATTACTGCAGCAACTTCCCATGTGGTGTCTGTTTTCACTCCTTCCCCCACCCCAAACCATTCTGCATGGAGTAGTCAGAGGCATTGTTACAAAACTCATAGATTTCATTATTACATAATGAGACATGTCTGTAAACAAGTGTTTTTGCTACTTTATCCAGAAGAAAGTCACAATTATTCTGAACCATCCCCAATGCTGATTTTTTTTTCTGCAATTAGATTATATTTAATGCTGAAGGATAAGATGTGCCAGTGGGCACGTCTCCAAAATAAACATTTCTTAGAAGATATTACCAGACCCTGCCTTACTTTGAACTACGATCAGTTGCCATCTAAATTTTTGGGGTGAGTAGGATTGTAGTTTCAAGAATAATAAGAATGAATATAAAAATGGAAATGTTTTATCCTTCATCAAGCGGCTATTAACCTATAACCTTGAGAGTATTTTTGCCCTTAAAAATGTATGAGAGAAGTTTATATTTTAGATAAAAGACATATTTAATATCATTTAAGACATATGAGTGTTTCAGATACAGTGGATTTTTTAAACCTCTTGAGAATCCAGGATTGTGGATAACTTACACTAATGAGAACAAAAAAGGGGGGGGGAAGCATTTAATCGATAATTTCTAGGATTTAAAGTAAGATTTTAGAAATGCGTTTATACCTCCTCCACAAAATGTTTATTAATTACAAAGGGTAAAATAGTAACTTTATAGTGGAGAAACCTGGCAATAACCACCTTAACCCAAGACCGCAGTTAACCATTCATTATCAATGGCACAAACTGGCATCAAGTGCCTCCTCATATAGTGCTCTGAGACAAACACAGCATCACCAATCCCTGCCAAAAGTGCAAACTCGAATCAGATCACGAAACATCAGAAAAAGGCTAACTGGTCTGGGGTGCATGCTTCAAAAAACATCAGTATCCTAAAACATAAATGTTGAGAAATTATTCCCAGTTAAGAAGACGTAACTGAAGGCAACTCATGATCTGGGACCTTCTTTTCTTACAAAGGACCACTTTCTTCAAAAGTTAATTTTCACCGGGTGCCTGGCTGGCTCAGTCAGTAGAGCAAGTGACTCTTGCTCTTGGGATTGTAGGTTCAAGCCCCATGTTGTGTGTAGAGATTATGTAAAAATAAAGTCTTAAAAAATTAATTGTGATCATTGTATTGTGCTTAAGAGATGCTCTTGCTTCTAGGAAATACACACTAATATATTTAAGGCAAAGTGGTCTTATGTCCACACTTAATCTCAAACTTGGGGAAAGAGAGTGTGTGTGTCTGTGTACATATGGGGTTGGGAGTGGGGAGAGGGGATAAAGTAAATATGGTAAAATGTTTACATTTGGCTAATCTGGGTAAAGGATAAAAGAATATATGGAATTTGTATCGGTTTTGTGCTATTTTACTTTAAATCTGAAACTATGTCAAAATAAACATTTTAAAGGAAAAATAGACATTACCTATTTTATTATCTTAGAGGCTTTTAGAGACATAGTCTCTTTAATATTTTCCCACGTGCCTGAGAATGATTCCCTTCATCATCTTTGTCTCATTCCTCTGTTCAAATACAGTCTCTTTTTAGAGGCTACTGAGACTGTGTTCTTCCACCTAAACCTCAAGGGGATGAAGGGTAGTCTGTTTTGGTAGCCTTTATATCACGTGTTTATATTTGTACAGCTTAACTTACGATCTGTACAATAATTTGTCTATCATCATTTTACTTTTAACTCAATAGAATGGTATTTACAGAAAACGGGCTCCCCTTGACTTTCCCATAGAAACCTTGAATTTTTTGTTAGCCAAAGTTGTGTGTTCCTTGACAGTGTTATACGCCTTCCCTTTTGAAGGCATGCAGGTCAGATGCCAGAGAGGGTAGGGTAGGGATGACTGAATTACCTCGATGTTCCCAAAGATTGTTTACAGTGTAGTTAGGAGAAGATATGATGCTTGTGTCCAAAGTCGGATACCCATGCAGGGCAGCTCCAAGGCAGATGACTAATTTGCTACTGAATTATAGGCAGTAAGTCTTGGTCAGATGTTCAGATTCCAATAGAGGCCAAGCAGGCTTGTGAGGACCCAAATTTTCCTGAAAGGCAAAAGATGGAGAAAAGATCAGGGACTTTGAGGCCACACCACATTGGACCTTAACTCTGCTCTTTACCGGGCTGATAATCCCGGGAATCTTCCTTAGGCTCTTTGAGTTCAGTTTATCTATACAATGAAGAAAACAATCCCTACTTTAAGGGTCGACATCGGCAAATCACCCGATATGAAAAGGGCGTTTTATTCAGTAAGTAGTAGAAGCAGCTCATGCTCACAGCTTATAAGCTTTTCATGAACTTATCTGAAAAAAATGTTAATAAAAAGGATAAAATCCTTTTCAAAATTCAAAAATTAGTTTTATTAAGAGTTGTATGTCTTAATATCTATGATATAATGAAGGATGGGGCTTTCTGAAAGAAGCTTGCTTACCAAAGTTTAAAAACTACACCAATAAGTTAACATCTATCGCCGTACACAGTTACAAAATTTTTTTTCCCTTTTAAGATTTACTCTTAGCAACTTTCAAATATGCAATGTAGTATTATTGACTATAGTCTCCATGTCATGTATGGTATCCCCATGACTTGCTTGTAACTGCAAGTTTATACCTTTTGACCCCTTCACTCTTACTGTCCACCTTCAGCCCCACCTCGGGCAACCATCTCTGTATCTGTGAGCTTGTTTTTTAAGCTATTTTTTTTAGATTCTATGTATAAGTAAGATCATATAGCATTTCTGCCAAACTAATTTCACTTCGCTTAATGCCCTCAAGGTCCATCCGTGTTGTTGCAAACGACAAGATTTCATTCTTATTTATGGATGAATAATACTCCAGTGTGTGTGTGTATATAATATCTTCTTTATCTGTTCATCCGTCAGAGGGCACTTAGGTTGCTTCTGTATCTTGGCTATTGTAAGTAATGCTGCAATGAACATAGGGTTGCTTATATCTTTTTGAATTAGTATTTTTGTTTTCTCCAGACAAATACTCAGAAGTGGAATTGCTAGGTCATATGGTAGATCTATTTCGAATTTTTTGAGGCATCTCCATACTGTTTCCCGCAGTGGCTGGTACCAATTTACATTCCCACCAACAGTGCATGAGGCTTCCCTTTTGTCCACATCCTCACCAACACTTGTTATTTCTTGTTATTTTGGTTTTAGCCATTCTGACAGCTGTGAGGTAACATCTCCTGTGGTTGTGATTTGCTTTGCCCTGATAATTAGTGCTGTTGAGCACTAATTGTTGGCCAATGATATGTCTTTGGAAGAATGTCCATTCAGATCTTCTGCCCACTTTTAAATTGTCTGGGTGTTTTGCTATTGAGTTGTAAGGGGTTCTTTATATATTTTGGATATTAACCCCATTATCAGATATATAATTTACAAATATTTTCTCCTGTTCAGAAGGTTGACTTTTCATTTTGTTAATGATTCCCTTTGTTGTGCAGAAGCTTTTTAGTTTGTTGTAGTTGCACGTGTTTCTTTTTGCTTTTTGTTGCCTTGTCAGATCCCCCAAAATCAATACCAAGAGCAATGTCAAGGAGTTTTCTCCCTATGTTTCCAATAAAAGTCTTATTGTTTTGGGTCTTCTATTCAAGTCTTCACTCCATTTTGCATTAATTTCTGTGTATGGTGTGAGATAAGGATCCAGTTTCATTCTTTTGCACATGGCTGTTACTTTTCTCAGCACGATTTATTGAAGAGACTGTCTTTTCCCCATTGTACATTCTTGGTTCTTTTGTCATAAATTAATTAACCCTACATGCATAGGTATACTTCTGGTCTCTTTATTCTGTTCCATTGATCTCTGTGTCTGTTTTTATGCCAATAGCATAGTGTTTTGATTACTGTGGTTTTGTAACTTAGTTTGAAATCACGGAACATGATGCAGTTTTGTTCTTTCTCAAGATTGCTTTGCCTAACTCAGGGTCTTTTGTGGTCCCATACAAATTTGAGGATTGTTTGTTCTGTTTCTGTGAAAAATGCTCTTGGAAATTTTGATAAGTATTGCTCTGAATCTGTAGACTCATTTGGGTAGTTTGGACACTTAAAATATTAAGAATTGTTAAATGCTGATTTCTTTTACTCATATGAGACTTTCCCAGCCTGGGGCTGATTTTCTTTCAGCATCTCTAGGAGTGAGACAAATAACCAGCCCCAAACCATGGATGATGTGTGTTCAGACACTAAAGGGTAAGGGAAAGTTTTTTTATAGAAACTCTACCTCATATGTTTTGCTATGTCCTCCCTCCAGCTTTGAGTATGACCTTCAGTTGTCAGGCTTAAATGCAGTAGTTTTATTTGGCTGTTGAACCTAATTATAATGAGTGAAAGGCTCTAAGACTTACCACAGATGAGGTGGTGAGCCTTTTTCAGAAATGTCGCCTTCAAATAGACTTTTGTGGCTTAATATATTTGTGGCACCTAACAGCTGTGTGCTACTCCTAGAAACTTTAATTATCACACTGATTATGTGGCACAGAAAATAAGATGTGGGGCTAATAACCTAGGTTTCAATTGTGTATGTGAATATTTATGTAAGTACAAAACACTACCAGCAAATACACTGACACCATATTATTTGGACTTCTCATGGTGAGAAATTGAAAGATTTATTTTTGATCTTACATCATTATTTCCAAAGGGATGATTCTTCTGACACGTGTTCAGATGGTTTGGATAGCTTGTCTTTTAAACAATTTTTCAGTGACATTAATGGTTAATTATTCTTTATGTATTGGAGAAAACTCAAGGTGCTAAAGGAGAGAAAGAACAATGGAAAAGTATGGTCCCATTCCTTAAAGAATAGCTTGCAGTTTTAAGCGTGAGTTAAGACCTTCACACATGAAAACCTGAAATAATAGATCTTTTGAGGACACATTTCATTTCTGTGGGTTAAAGATGTAGGATTTTAGATGCAGGAGAAGATCTACATAGAAAGGGAAAATAAACAAGGAATTTGCAAAGACAGGGGCGTGTTGAGATGGAATTTACAGGGAAGTGAATAGGCAGTAAGCAGGAGCTGATTAAATATTGCATATTTTTGTGTATGTATATAAACTTTGCGTATCATGCAATTCACTGTGATTTTCAGAAAAATAATAAACTTCAATTTTTAGGGTAGTTTTAGGTTCACAGCAAAATTGAATGCAAGGTACAGAGAGTTCCCATATACTCCCTGTCTGCCCCAACACACAACCTCCCCCAATAGGGACAACCTGTACCACAGTGGTGTACTTGCTACAGTTGATGAACCTATATGGGCGTCATTATTACCCAAAGCCCATAGTTTACATTAGAGTTCACTCTTGGTGTCGCAAATTTATAATGACACATACCCATCACTGTACTATGCGGAAGAGTTTCACTGCCCTAAAAATCCCCTGTGCTCTGACTCTTCATCTTCCATGCCCCTCACTTCTGGAAACCAATGATCCTTTAACTGTGTCCATGGTTTTGCTTTTTCCAGACTGTCATACAGTTGGAATCATAGTAGTCTTTTGAGATTGGCTTCTTTCACTTAGTAATATGCATTTTGGTCTCCTCCATGTCTTTTCATGGTTTGATAGCTCATTTCTTTTTAGCACTGAGTAATATTCATTGTCTGGATGTAGCAGTTTATCCCTTGCCTACTGAAGGACATCTTGGTTGCTTCCAAGTTTTGGCAATTTTGAATAAAGCTGCTATAAACATCCATGCTCAGGTTTTGTGTCAACATAAGTCTTCAGTTGATTTTGATAAATACCAGGGAGAATGACTGCTGGGTCATATTGTGAGAATATGTTTAGTTTTGTAAGGAACCTCCAAACTGTCTTGGCAAGTGGCTGTATCATGTGCATTCTACCAGCAATGAATGAAGTTTCCTGTTGCTTCACATTCTCACCTACATTTGGTGTTGTTAATATTTTGGATTTTGGCCATTCTAGTAGGTGTTGAGTTGTATTTCATTGTTTAATTTGCATTTCTCTGATGATGTTGAATCCCTTTTTATATCCTTACTGGGCATCTGTATATGTTCTTTGGTGAGGTATCTTCTTAGGTCTTTTGCTATTTTTAAAAATCAGGATGGTCATTTTTTGATTGAGGAGTTTTAAGAATTATTCATATATTTTGAGTAACAGTTGTTTTTTTTTTTTTTTTTTTAATCAGACCTGTCATATGCAAATGTTTTCTCTCAGTCTGTGGCTTGTCTTCTCATTCTCTTGACGTTCTTTTTCAGAACGGAAGTTTTAATTTTAATGAGGTCCAGCTCATCAACTATTTCTTTCATGGGTCATGCTTTTGGTGTTGGATCTAAAAGCCATTGCCATACCCAAGGTCATCTAGATTTTCTCCTATGTTATCTCTTCTGGAAGTTTTATAGTTTCACATTTTACACTTAGATCTATGATCCATTTTGAGTTAATTCTTGTGAGGGATGGGTCTGTGTCTAGACTCATTTTTTGGTGTGTGGATGTCCAGTTGCTCCAGCAACATTTGTTGAAAAAGACTGTCTTTATTTTTATTGTATTGCCTTTGTGGGTTTTTTTGTTTTTTGCCAAAGATCAGTTGACTGTACTTCTTTGGGTTTGTTTCTGGACTCTCTCTTCTGTTCCACTGATGTATTTGTCTATTCTTTTATCAATCCCAAACTGTCTTGATTAGTGTCACTTTATAGTAAGTCTTGAAGCTGGGTAGTGTCGGTCTTCCAATTTGGTTCTTCCCCATCAATAATACTGAGTTGGCTATTTTGGGTCTTTTGTCTTTCTGTAGAAACTTCAGATTCAGTTTGTTTATACCCACATAATAACTTGCTGGAATTTTGATTGGAATTTTGTTGAATCTATAGGTCAAATTGGGAAGAACTGACATGGTACAATATTGTCTTTAAATCCACGAGCATGGCGTATCTCTCCATTTATTTAATACTTTTTTGATTTCTTTCATCAGAGTTTTGCAGTTTTCCACATGAGATCTGGTACATATTTTGTTATATTTATATCAAAAATTTATATCAAATATTTCATTTTGGGGGTGCTAATGTAAAGGGCAACATGTTTTTAATTTCAAATTTTACTTGCTTGCTGTTGGTATAAGGAAGGTGATGAACTTTTATATATTAACCATGTATCCTGAAAGCTTGCCCTAATCACTTCTTAGTTCCAGGAGTTTCTGTGTTAATTCTTTGGATTTTCTGCCTAGATGATCATGCCATCTTCAAAGACAGCTTTCTTTCTTTCTTCTCGATCTGTGTATCTTTAATTTCCTTGTCTTATCTTACTGCATTGGCTAGGACTTCCAGTCTGATGTTGAAAGGCAGTGGTGAGAGCAGACATCCCTGCCTTGTTCCTGAATCTTAGTGGGAAGCTTTCGAGTTTTTCATGTAAATGCTGGTAGCTGTAGGTTTCTGCGGGTTTATCAGGTTGTAAGAGTTCCTTCCTATTCCTAGTTTGCTGAGTTTTTTGGTTTTTTTTTAAATCATGAATGGGTGTTGGGTTTTGTTAATTTCTTTTTTCTGTATCTATTGATATGATCATGTAAACTTTCTTCATTAGCCTGTTGACGTGATAGATATTAGTCGGTTTTTGAATGTTGAACCAGCCTTGCATCCCTGTGAGAAAGCCCATTTGGTCATGGTGTATAATTCTTTTTACACATTGTTGGATTCAATGTGCTAATATTTTGTTGAGGATTCTTGCATCTATGTTCATGAGAAATATTGGCCTGTAGTTTTCTTTTCCTGTAATGTCTTTGTCTGATTTTAGTGTCAGAGGGATACTGACCTCATAAAATCAGTTAGGAAGTATTCCCTCTGCTATCTTCTGGAAGAGAATGGAAAGAATTGGTATAATTTCTTCCTTAAATACTTTGTAGAACTCACCAGTGAACCCAACTGGGTCTGGTGTTTTCTCTTTTGGGTGATTATTAATTATTGATTAAATTTCTTTGGTTTGGGCCACTGTGATTTTAATGCTTTCCAAGTGCCAGGAGATATGCTAGGTCAATATATATTTATTCCTTCACTATTTAATTCATAAATTGGGAGTAGGTGATTGTATTAGACATTTGTGGTTGAATTCTCAACATCTCTTTGATACTAGATGATTCTAAGCCATTCATGGTCACTCCATCCACCTTTTAAGGTAAGCTGCAAGTCATGTGACTCAATTCAGCTGGTGGGACACGAGGGGGAAACTGCTCAGTGGGTTACTAGGAAGGTTTCCTCCTGCATTAAACAATTTCATTGGAAGAGACGGTCTTTCTTCTTCCAATGGATGTTGTCTTATTTGAGTATGGACTGCAACAGCTGCAGTCTTCTTTTGGCCACGAGAAGAACCAGTGTTAGGTTGAAGATGATGCTAAGGATGGTAGAGTGAAGTGAAGGTAAGAATATGGAGACTTAGGATAAATAGTGAACCTTTATGCCAGCCATATCTTCAGCTTGCCCCACCTCTGAACATTAGATCACATGAGGTAATAGTAGTTCTTATTAAGATTTTTTTCTATTCTTCACAATCAAGAACATCTTGTGGAATACAATTGTCTCCATTTTATGTATGAGAAATCTGGGGCTTAAGAAGGTGAAAATTATCTTGATTACATCTTATAAGTGTCTGAGCTTGTATCCGAACCCTGGTCTATCCCATTCCTTTGCATTGTTCACCACTTCCCCTCATACACAAACAGCTAAGTTAATAAAAGCCAGAAAAAAGATAACATTGATAGCTGTCATTAATTCCCACATGCAGGCTGTCCTCTGGCAATGCCTATTGCTCTTATACAAAATAATTCTCCTTTCTAAGTGAAGAACTAGTTTTGTACCGTCTTAGCTACATTAAACTGTATGAATTCATCCTATTTAGCTGTTATGGAAGATATACAACTAAACCTAGACCATTCTAAGGCCCACAAAGATAAGTAGTGGCTTGAATGGTGGTCTCCCTGATGCCACCCACCCACAAAGATATGTCCACCCAGAATCTGTAAATGTGACTTTATTTGGACAAGGTGACTTTGAAGATGTAAGTAGGCTAAGGACCTTGAGATAAGATTGTCTGGGATTAGGATAGACCCTAAACCAGTGATAGGTGATCTTAGAAGAGAAGGCATCTTCATAGACAAGAAGGGAAGAAACCACAGTCTTAGGGAAGACAACCATGTGAAGATGAAGGCAGGGATTGGAATTGTGCATCCCCAAGCCAAGAAACACCTAGAGCCACCAAAAGCTGGAAGAGGAAAGGAAGAATTATCCCTAGAACATTCAGAGAGAATGAAGCCCTGCTGACACATGGATTTCAGACCATTGGCCTCCAAAACAGAGAGAGAATAAATTTCTGTTGTTTTTGAGCACTTAATTCATAATAATTAGTTATAGCAGCCATAGGGAACCAATATGGCAGTGTCTTAACTTAAAGAATTTCCACCTCCTTTCCTTTCCCTTGATAAGAATTGGTCTCCGTGTTGACTACTGTCTCAGTCAACACGGTAGACATGGCTAACCATGTACTCCACCTTCCATGGACTAGAGTTGGCTCTTAGAAGTGGTTGCCCAGCTAGTGACTCTATTTCCTGGTCCTTCTTGCATCATGGTCAAATGTGTATCTAGTTCTGACCAACGAAATGTGAGCAGAAGTGATGATCATTACCTCTGATGTAAGGTAGTTAAAAAGAGTGCTCTCTTCCTACTTTGTTGACTCTTCTTTGTTGGCTGGTTCAAAGGACTCTAAGGTCCTTGTGGGTGGCAGAGCCAAGAGATAATATTGCCGTTGTAGCTTAGTGAAATGCATGGTACTATGGAGGAGAGTGGATTTCTTAAATAAAAGTGGGGTTCCGTAGATCAGAAGAGAGGGAGGGAGGACACACAGTATCAACCCCAATTACTTGTTGTGTTCATATACTTTGTTACTGGAGTTGCTTTGATGGGATTCAGATATTTAAAAAAATACCTTTCCAGAGGATACATTCTCAGCCTCTTGGATAATAATGATAGTTTTTAACTATAAAGTAATACTCAGATGTTAATGAAACACTTTCACCACATACTGATTTACTTCTTACAACAAGCCTGTCATGGAGCTAAAATCAGATGAGCTAACATTACAAATTCGAAAATTGACCTCTAGTCCAGGTCTGCTACTCTTCTTGCAGCAGCACCCCATTTACACCCCGTTTTCAGCAGCACCCCATTTACTCCTTCTGGGAGACACAAACTTATCATCTGTGGTAAACATGTGCTCCTTTTTGGCTACCCAGTATATATTTTCCTTTCTTTTAGTTAATGCTAAATAGCTAAGGCGAATCTGATGGGACCAGGCCTACTGCCATTCTCAGCCTCAGTGCTTCAACTAGAGTTGACACTTTTCCTGATTCTGGGGTTGGACATATGACTCACACTGGCCAATCAAAAATGTCATTCCTGGGGCACTTGGGTGGCTCAGTCAGTTAAGCATCTGACTCTTGGCTTCAGCCCAGGGCATGATCCCAGGGTCCTGAGATGGAACCCATCCTCAGGCTTTGCGCTCAGCGTGGAGTCGGCTTGTTCCTCTCCCTCTGCTCCTCCTCCTGTGTGTGCTCTCTCTCTCTCTTTCATAAATAAATAAAATCTTTTTAAAAAATGTCATTCTGGGCATTTGGGTGACTCAGTCAGTTAAGTGTCTGCCTTTGGTTCAGGTCATGATCCCAGGGTCCTGGGATCAAGTCCCACATCAGCCTCCCTGCTCAGCAGGGAGTCTGCTTCTCCCTCTCCTCCCTGCTTGTTCTCTCTCTCTCTCACTATCTCTCAAATAAATAAAATCTTAAAAAAAAATGTCATTCTTCTGACATGTGACACAATGAGAGGTCCAAAACTTTCATTATGTAGGGAAGAATATAAGAAACGGCGCTCGGGGTGGCCGTGTTGTTAACCACGTGGTGTGTAAGAAAAAAGCCTTCAGAGCTGATATATCTGATGGTGGGGTGGGGGTGTAGTGTGCACCTCCATAAAGCTCCAAGTATGTGTTCTTATCTTATTCCTGAGATAAATCATTCATACTTCTACAACAGCTTGTGTCTCAGTATTCAATAAGATAAACTATTGTTTCTCTGTTGCTTTGTAATTAGTTGAAATATACTTTACAGAGAATAACACCTGAATTTTAATGTGGGGAGTGTGTGTGTGTGGTAGGGGGGTTGTTAAAGAGAAAAAAGAAAAGAAATAAAAAGGAAACTTCTCTTTGGCAGGGGTGGGATTTAGAATGTAGCTCATGTGTTGCCCTTGCCTTATTCACGTTTCTCCTTTATTATAACCTAGAGTCAGTCTATTTAAGATGATTAGCAGGTCACGGGTAAGGGCTGTGAATTATCTTCACTGAGTTAACTTCATTTCTTTATAATACGTATATCGCAATTTAGCCATCAAAATCAGGAAAATCTGCATTCATTTAAAAGTAAATAGATACACATTTTTTTTGGAGTACATTAGGTGTTTCTAGTGGCTTAGCCTGCATAGATTCCCTACCTGTAGACCCTGGAAAAGGTAGGTCTTTTGGTTTCTGCCTCCACATGAGCAAGTGGGAAGTATAACGTGAAGGCAGGAAGGGAATAATGTGTGGAGAATACTATTTAATGGTATACAAAAGCAGGAAATCCTCCCATCCATTTACTCCTTGGTTAGTGTGTTCTCATGCAGAATATAAACTCCCTGGGGCCAAGAACCTTGTCTGTCCAGTTTGTTTGCTAGTTAGGAAGAGCCTAAGCCAATAGTAAATGC
The DNA here is from genome assembly GCF_009762305.2 of Zalophus californianus. NCBI lineage: Eukaryota > Metazoa > Chordata > Mammalia > Carnivora > Otariidae > Zalophus > Zalophus californianus. The sequence continues at coordinate 6,524,218 of NC_045609.1, read as the reverse complement.
CCAAATATTTTCCGAAAGATGACCAGAAGGGTAAGCGAATAAAGAATTCTACAGAAATTAACCAGATAACACTATGGTAAATTTCATTGTAAAACTCTGGTTCTTATCACCCTTTAGCCTAATTTAATCTTGTCAGCCATTGGTTCTTCCAGCTATTTTATATATTTTTGTGTTAGTTTATTTATTCAACAAGTAATTGTTGAGCGCTTACCAAGTGTTAGATGGAGGTTGTCAACTCCCTCCAAGGGGACATTGAAGATGTGTTTGCTGTTGTTACAATGACTATCTCTACTGGCATTTAGTGGGTGGGGGCCAAAGCATGCTAAATGTCTTGTAATCTGTTCTTCTGTTAATGGACATTGAGGTTTGTGTTCTGTCATTATGAACATTTCCTACTTGTCTTCTGGTAAGAGTCCTTTCTTGGGGCATATGTACGGGAGTCTCTCTAGGACAGTCAATGGATTTCGAACTCTTAATCATAGCCAAGAGTAATTAATACATTTTATGTCACAACCCTGAAACACCCGTGTGTGTGTGTGTGTGTGTGTGTGTATGTGTGTGTGTAATGGAAACAAACATTTGCAAGGCAATACTGTCCTTTACTATGTGTTATGTACTATGACCTATTTTATTAAAAAATAATGCTGCTTGCAGCCCATTAAATTGATTTTCAAAAGCTCCTCATAGGTAAAAGCTCTGGTGAAGAAACAAAGTATTAAGGGCATGCCTAATAGTGGAAATATTGGCTCCTGTTTAACTTTCTGGGATGCGCTAAGCTATTTTCAAAGTCTTCATTGTAATTTACACCTGCTGAGAATGGAGAGGAGAGATTCTGTTCCTTTACCAACTTGTTTTTAGTCTTTTTTCCCTCCTATGGCATGTGTATATCATATTCTATGCAATTTTGTATCTTTTTAAAACAACATTAATATGAACAGTTTTCAGTGTCATTAGTTGGTCTTAAAACCCGAGATTCTGAATTCGAGCATAATATTTCATTTTAAGAATATATTATCAGATATTTGACTCTCCCTGGGCTGTTGACATAACTATGCTTCCAAGACTCTTGATAACTCATGAAATCACTAAACTCTTTGACTAATTAATCTCCCACTGCATCTTAGGACAGATGCTAAGTCTGAGGATTACTAAGTCAAAGGATGTGATCATATTTATGACTTCTGATATGCATGTTCAAATTGTACTCCAAAAAATGTGTATCTGTTTACTTTTAAATGAATGCAGATTTTTCTGATTTTGACTCGGCAAAATCAAGTTTAACTGAACATATAACATTAAACAGTGGTGTTTTGTTTATGAAACATTGCTCTTAAATAGATTTGGAAATGTGTTTTCCATTCTCCATATTTAGAACTGCAAATGTAAACAGAAGTAGGGAAAAGAATTTCCAGCCTTAACACTGTATTAATTCAGTTCACTTTAATAGTTGTTTGTCTCACTGTGGAATAAAAATAACATGGTACTAGCCATTAGAAGGCCTGACTTTTAATTTTTCCCTCATCAACCACGTGACCACCAGCAGATCATTTAACCTCCTGGATCTTCATGCACAGAATAGTTGATGTTGAGTTCTGTTCTGCCCATCTGCATGTGTGAGGATTAAATGACCCAGGATGGGGAAACCACTGATGTTGAAACTCATCAAAGGAAACAAATGAAATCATAAGAAATTCATGTGAATTCGGGGTGCCTGGGTGGTTCATTTGGTTAAGTGACTGCCTTCGGCTCAGGTCATGATCCTGGAGTCCCGGGATCGAGTCCTGCATTGGGCTCCCTGCTCAGTGGGGAGTCTGCTTCTCCCTCTGACCCTCTCATGCTCTCTCTCTCTATCTCATTCTCTCTCTCAAATAAATAAATAAAATCTTAAAAAAAAAAAAAGAAATTCATGTGGATTTATCCAGCAGATTGACCACTGGGACATTGGTCTTGAATACGTAACCAGATCTCTTATGGCTTTTACCAGTGAGACAAGGCTAAGTTTTACATCTAGTATACAATGTCTTTCTTATTTGTTGATTTTTTTGTTAAAAAGATAACATTAAAGAGAGGAGTAGGCTTCCCATAGTTAAAACATATCAGTGCCTGGACCACAGCAACTTCAGGTCCTGACTTAACTGGTGGGGGCAGGGGCTGGGCTCTGGTGTATTTTTAAAGCTGCCTAGGTGATTTCAATGTGAAGCTGGGAATGAGACCAGAAATGTGCTGTTATTATGGTAGCTGCTAGCCACATGTTTGCAGATCAACTTAAATTTAAACTAATTAAAATTAAGTGGTATGAAAAAGTTGGTTCCTTTGGGCACATAACAAGTGCTTAGTTGTCAAATGTGGCTGGGTTAGCGGCTTTCATATTGAACAGCACAGAGAACTATAGAAATTTCTGTTGGCCCCCCTGCTCTTTTTTCTTGTAATTTAGTTATCTCTACTATGTTTTTTTTTTAATAAGTGAAGTTAAATTTACATAGTGAAATACCAGGTCTTAATTGAACTATTAGATGCATTTTGACAAATGTACCCATTTATCCAACACCCCAGTCAAGATAGGAACATTTATATCACCCCCAAAAGTTCCCGTCATACCCCCTTCCAGTTCACGACGACCCATGGTCAACAACTGTTCTGATTTTTACCCTGCATAGATACATTTGCTTGTCTTTAATTTCATGTAAATTACTTATTTTGACTGAACAGGAAACAAATAGTCATGCTTATAAAAGGCATTGCATTGTTAGAGTTTTAGTGAACAAAGCTGATTTAAATGTCTACTGTTTGAAGAAAATTTTCTAAGAATTTCATAGTGCGGACAGCATTCCTCTCGATGCATGTACAGTCGATGAAGATGGAAAACTTTTGGCGAGGGTAGTATTTTTTCCTATTTACTCATTTAATCATCAAATATTTATTGTGGTCTCACTATATGTTGGGCAGTGTGCTAGGTTCATGTTTCCCATTTGCCTGTTCCTCTCCGATAGTAGTTATTTCTGAGTAACACCTGTTCTGATAGCGGTTTGTTGTTTCTCTAAGTGAGACTATTTTAAAAGTAAACATTTTTATTATCACAAAAAATGGAAAATCACTATCATTTGCCTTAAACAGAAAGGAATGTTTTTTAAAATATAAGGTGGAGATTGCTGGCAAGTCTGGCGAATCCCTAATTATGAAGGTGTTCACTCTATGACATAGAAAATGCCAGATAAAAGGTAACAGTTGTTAAAGAAGGAACACACATCTATCTGAACTCAAACTACAGACAACTCTTTGCCTGACAGGAAAGACAGAGAAATCAAAGGCAGGGTGGTGAGCAGGTGGGAAATCCTGGCCGCCCACTGAGATTGTTGTCCTAGTTACGGCCAAGGAGGCTGGAAGTCTAGTAGCCAGACTGGGTCACACGGGGGAGTGGGGAAGCTGAAACTAAAACACCCCCTCCCCACTATCTCATAACAAAAGCCACACACTCTCTCTCTCTCTCTCTCTCACACACACACACACACACACACACACACACACTCCCCGGTTTCTAAGAACTTCTCTGGCAGTAAGAACTCGGATGTATGAAGTCTATGTCTGGATGAACAGAACATTTTGACAAGTGAGCAAAGCTAAATAAAACCTCAAGGCCCACTATGATGGTTAATTCTGTGTGTTAGCGTGACTTGTCATGGGATGCCCAAACATTCGGTAAAACAGTATTCGAGGTGAGGGTGTTTGGGGATGAAATTCACATTCGAATAGGTAGACTGAAGAAGGTGGATTGTCCTTCCTAATGTGGGTGAGTCTCATCTACTGGATTGAAAACCTGAATAGAACAAAAAGACAGCAAAAGGGACTTCACTGGCTTGACTCCAAACACATAGACATATAAACACATATACACACACACACACACAAATGCACACACACACACACACATACACACATGTACATACACATACACATAGGTATATGTATATATAGACACAGTGTTTTAGCTGAGTGGAACAGGTGATTCTTCTCCCTGCTCCCTGGCAGATAGAAACTGAGAGTTTAGTCTATCTAACGCTCCCCCTGAGACCTGAGGGGATGGTTGAGAAGCTGAGGCAAACCCTGAAGAGTCACTTGGTGATGATTTTGCAGTGAGTGCACAGAATGGAGAAGCAAGGGTCCTATGGCCTGTGGCTGAGTGTGGGTTACACCAGGGGTGGTGTAACCCACAGCCGAAGTTTCCAGCCTCCAGGGTCACAGTGCCGGCCTGGACGGCATCAGAAACATCAACCCTGGCAGAAGCTTGGCCACAGCTTGTCCCCCTCGATCTCAACCTCTCAGGCGGTTCTGTGTAAGTGGACTACAATGGGTTTCTGTTTGCCAGCAGGCTTTGGGAACTCACTCAAGAATGTAAACAGGAAAATGACAAGATCAGTGCTGTGAGCTTGTGGCTCTGTGATCAAAGAATGTTGTCACTTTTTACGGGAGCAGCCCCTCCCCCAACACCCATAATGGGATGCTTTGGAAGAGCTGACATGTGGATGGCCTTTCCCTCCATGCTATTTTAGATCTAGGCCAGCTCTCTGCTGTGAAGAGCAGGTCCATCCCAAGGTGCGAATCAGGTGACACCATGAAAAGATCCCAGCTCCGAAATGTCCATCTTTTTCACCCGCTGACCACAGAACCTTCTCCTCCCTACCATAAAATTCCAACCAGGAGTCTCCAGGTGTTAGTGACTTCTTCATGTGACTTGGGTTCTGTCTGCCCACCTTCTGTCTGCCCAGCCTTCACGCAGAGTTACCAAAGGTTGGGATAGATGCAGGCTTCCATCCCAGCTTTGCCTGGACTACCTATATGGTCTTGGGCAACTTAATTAACCTGGACTCTCAGTCTTGCTTCTCTGTACAATGGGCATATCATTAGCACTTAATTCATGGAGGCATTATGCGGTTTAGGTGAGATATGCTTGCGCAGAATGTCCCACAGTCTTCGACATACAAACTGTTCGATAAGTAATAGACACTTTCGTAATACCTTGGAAATCAGGGTAGAAGGTATGTGACTGAGATGTTCATGGTCAGGGAGGCTGGATGAAGTGTGACACTTTCAAGTCCAGTTTCAGCCAGGTTCATTTTAATAAACTCATGGGCCCTTTTTTGGGGTGCCTGGGTGGCTCAGTCGGCAAAGCGTCTGCCTTTGGCTCGGGTCACGTCACGATCCTGGGGTCCTGGGATCGAGTCCCATGTCAGGCTCCCTGCTCAGTGGGGAGTCTGCTTCTCCCTCTGCCTCTGCCGCTCCCCCAGCTTGTGCATGTGCTCTCTTTTTCTCTCTGACAAATAAGTAAATAAAATCTTTAAAATAATAAACTCATAGGCACTTTTATAAGTTGAATCTCACATTTTATAAAACATGAACATATACCCACATCCCACATTAAATATCCTTTTTAATTTTTTTTGCGGCAAACAATTAAAAATACTTTTTATGACTGCTTTTTCTGAAGTTTCAGTATTGACAACTCATTTAACTTATGTTACTTAGAAATCACGGTGCTTACTTTGAGATTCTTTTGAGGTAATGGTCAGATCTACAGATTTCAAGGGAATACCATTTTTGTAAATGTAATTTTTTTTTTTTTTGGTTATCCTTCAAATATGCAGGGGAAGTGTCCTCCAGCTTTCTGTTATGAAAAATTGACACACAGAAATGCTGATAAAATAGTTGAATTTATACCCTTATGCTCTGCACCTGGATTTAACAGTAGTTTACATTTTGCAATATTTGTACTCTATCTGTACGTACAAATATATATATTATATATAACAAATATATGTATCTGTATATACACATATAATTGGTATCCATATTCCCCCTTTTTTTGGCTGAAAAATTTGGAAGTAAGTTGCCAGCTGTCCTATCACATCACCCTTCAGTACCTCAGCAGAAATTTCCTATGTAATCACAATCCTTTTTATAACACTTCAGAAAATTAATGTAAAGTTCTCTAAAATCATTTAATATTCAGCCCATTTTCAAATGTCTTCTGTAACTGACTTTTTTGAATCACTATCAGTAAAGTTACAGAGTGGCATTCAGTATGCCTCACTTTTTCTTTCAAAGTCGAGCCTTTACCCCCACCCCATGACATTGAGTTTTTAAAGAATCCAGTCCCTGGCATTTTAGAACCCTTCCACTCCGGCTTTGTCTGTTTCTTCACAGTGTTGTTTAAATTGTATCTTTACCTCCATCTCTCATATGTCTTAGATACTGGTGGTTACGTCTAGATCCTGGACTGAGTTCAGTGTCACCATTTGTGAAGACTATGTCACTGTGATATCGTGACCTTCACATTGCATCACACCAGGAGCAGATGCTTTTCAGACTGTCCCAGTGTCAGAGCCCGAAGCTTGACCACTTGGTAAGTGTGGGCACCCCAGATCTGTCCTTGTGAAAGTATATTTTCCTCTTGATCAATCTAGTACTTGTTGATGATCCTTGCCTGAGTATTACATCGGGGATCACAAAAGTTACATTTATTAATTGGTATCATTTCTCATTCTCTCTCTTTCTCCATCTAGCAATAGATCCATAAATTGAACAATATAAAGCCATTAAATATACTAATAAAAAATTAACTTAATAGTAAATGAAACTGACACAATGTGGAATAATGGCACATTCTATACTCTTTTCCTTTGATAGGTAAAGCCAACACTGTTTCTCACGCATGGCCAGTTCTTGAAAAATTCACAGGCTCTGCGACACAGCAGTGCCTAGTGGATAGAACAGCTTTGACATGAACTATTTCTAAGGCAGTCAGCATTTAAGCCGTTTCGGTTGTGTTGTTCAGCACTGTGAGTGGGGGCGTCCGCAGGTATGGAAACATTCTGCGCTTAGGAAAAATAGTCTGCTTAAAATCCAAGGACCCAAGAGGTCTGTGTGACAGCATCTGGAGGGTGAGATGGGTGGGGCTCAGCAAGACCAGAGGCTAATGGATCCCTCTGCTACCTTCCCTGACCCACTCTCATTTAAATCAAATCAATGAGCATTTTAATGAATGCCTATTCTGGGTTAAAGACTTCGCAAGTATTCTTTCTTGCTCTTTTCTTCCGGAAGCCTTAAGAAGGATCGGCTCTTCACTTACTTGTTTCTTCCTTTATTCACTTTGGATAATTGCCTGCACGTCTGCTGTGTGCAGGCCTAGAGAAGGTTCTCTTTCCTTTAGGAGAGGGGAGACACAGCTGAGTTTTTTATTTTTTTATTTTTTTTGACAGAGAGAGACACAGCGAGAGAGGGAACACAAGTAGGGGGGGTGGGGGAGGGAAGAAGCAGACTCCCCACGGAGCAGGGAGCCCCATGCGGGGCCCAAGCCCAGGACCCTGAGATCACGACCCCAGCTGAAGGCAGACACTTAATGACTGAGCCACCCAGGCGCCCCACCACGGCTGAATATTCCTGGCTACGTAGAAAACAAGCTTGCATTCGGCTGCACCTTCTTTTCTTGGCTCAGAATTCCACCTGGTCTCTCTCAAATACTACCTATTTGCTTATTTACTTTATCATGCTCATCTGAGGAGTGTTTGGGTTGTCATTTGCTTTCCTGAGCTGTTCTTAGCAGCCTCCAGTAATGAGGACTGCTTTCGGGGCTAGTTTTAAAACTACTTCTAGCACCTTTAAAAAATTTTAATACAGAGTGTATGGTCTTTAGTTCCGTAAAAGTGATATTTTCCCCTAATTGTTTGTCAGCAGAATTTTGGGCTCAGTGGTGCTTAAGAACATGATTTAGGTTTGGAACATTACCGTGTAGGTATGTGAGTTTGGGCTCCGTCTCTTTTGATTTGTAGTTTCTTTATCTGTGAAATGGAAATAAAAATATGTGGTCCATAGGACAGTAGAAAGGACTGTGTGAAATAGCCTACATCTCACTGAGCCCAGAGCTCGATGAATGGTAGCCGTGATTGTGATGTTTGTTATTAATGACAGTGTTTGGCACTAAGAAATGTATATATTTATTTTTTATTAACAAGCTGTTAAGGTAAACTCGGAGGGACTTGCCTTGCTTTGCGGACTTCTGATTTTACTTTGGTGCCGTATATTCTGCAAGTCCCTAGCTCCCATTATCTTCCCCCTTCGAAATCTCCGATGATATTCAGTAGCTTATGGAATCAATACTGCGTTCCTGAGGCTGGTGTCCTAGGACCCCAGCAATGGAACCAGATGTCTTGGTCTTGTCCAGACTCACGTGCATGACCCCCCTGTGAGTCTAGCAGACTGATCCCTCCACCCCGAGGCTCTTCCTTCCCAGGCTCCCCCTCTTCCTGCCTCTTCGTGCCCTTTTCATACTAGTTCTTTCTAGCTGGCTTTCAAGCTGCCTTCGAGTCAGCTTAAATGAAGAAACCTACCCGATTCTCTCCTTGCTTCCTACTCCAGGACCTCTGCAGCTCATTCTCTGCATGCATGATTTAGAGCACTTGGCCCTTTTATTCTCTATGTCATCGTAATTTATATGAACTGAGCTTCCCTGGTTCCTTGCCCTAATCTCCGGTAGTAGCTAACTTCTTCCAAATATGCCTGGGAGTCACTTGAAGTCATGAACAGGAGCTCACAAACACATCTGGTCTATTGATCCTGCTTGGGAAGTTGCCTTTCTCTTATTGTGCTTCAGTCCTGCCTTGGTGGATACCGCAGAGCCCACCCCTGCTGTTTCCTTTGCTACTTGCCCCGGGTAGAGAAATGAGGAGCTCAGATTCTTGCTTCCCTTCCACCAGTCACTCCTCCCCGAACTTCCAGCTCCACCGCTGCCAGGGCCAAGGCATGGTTGGGGTGCAGAGTGGGGTGAATGCCTCCCCTTAATTTCAAGCCCACTTGGGCCTGGAGCACCTGTGAAATTTTAGTTCATTTTCCTTGCAACTTCCCTAACTGCATCATTGTGGCCTCAGTCCAAAGTCCTGGAAGTCTGGCCAGGAGATCAGTTGACTTGGCAGACCGCGTGCTGCACTCCCTATTGCCCCTGCCTGCTGACAGGCAGAGCTCAGTCCCTGACAGAACCTTCCTGGGCCGCTACTTCTCCCATCAGAGCGTGCCGCTGGCTGAAAAGATCCTGAGAGTCACTTACAAAAAAGAGGCGAAAACTCTCTACCACACCAGTTTGCCAGACTTCTCCAGACATGTCTGAACCGCACCTTTAGGTACAACTAGGGCTTCTTCTGCCATCCGCACTCGAAGTTTACCCCTTATGGAGCACGGCTGGATTGCACGCTTCGCTGGAGCATCACCGTTCATGTTCGCAGTGCCTGGAGCTAATAAGTTCTCAATCAATGTTGATTGGAGAAATACATGAATGCATTAGAATAATACTAGCTAATCATTTTTGAGTACTAGACACTATTTCTGGCGTGTTATAGACATTATCTCGTTTCATCATCATGAAGATTCTGTAAGGAACTAGCACCGTTAGACGTGGGGTCTTCCATTTGGTCTCGCAGACTCATGCTCTGCCCTTCTCCACCTGCTGTTTGCCCCAGGGGACTGGCCCATGAGGATTACTCCAGTAGGACTCCCTTCCCTCTGGTTTTATGGGTTTGGCCATTGGGAGGCACTGGAGGAAATCAGAGTGAGAGAGGGATCACTGGCTGGCCCCTCTCCTTCATTATCCCCGGCGATTTCTTCTCTACTTAGACCTCACCTGTGTAAATAATGCATTTGTTAAGCCCTCCTCTAATTATACCATGTCACCCATATCTCTCTAGGACTCTGAGTGGAAATGATATTATTGATCAGGAAACTGAGACCCACAGAGGTTAAGGGATTGCTCAAGATCACTATGCTAAATTGTTGACCTAGAGATTAGTGTCTAAGCCCATGGCTTTGACCACCACCTGGCGCACACAGAAGGACTGCATGTGATGCTGGGAGGTAGTGAGGCATGGTGGATAAGCTCATTACTGTTGCAGCCGTAAAGGTTCGGACTCTAAAACTGGCCCTGGGACCTGGTTAGAGGGTAACTTTGGGCAAATTATTCTACCTCTTTAAGATAAGTCCTTACATTTGTGCAATGGGAATTTCACCTACCTTAGAATTATCATAAAGCTTTAAGTCATGCGCTAATTTCTTTCTTCCTTTCTTTTCATCGAAGTATAGCTGACGTAATGCAACTTTAGTTTCAGGTGTACACATAGTGATTGGACAACTCTATACGTTATGCTGCGTTCCCCACAAGTGTCGCTACCCTCTGTCCCCACATAGCACCATACCATAGACTGTATTCCCTGTGCTGTACCTTTCATCCTGTGACTTACTCATTCCCGAACTGGAAGCCTGTGTCTCCCACTCCCCTTCACCCCTTTTGCCCATGCCCCACTCTCTCTGGCAACCATCAGTTTGTTCTCTGTATTTATAGGTCTGCTTCTGCTTTTTGTTAGGTTGTACATTTGTTTTTTAGATTCTACATATAAGTGAAATCATAGGATATTTGTCTTTCTCTGACTTATTTCACTGAACGTAACACCCTCTAGATCCATCCATGTTGACGCACATGCTAAGAGCTCTTTCTTTTTTATGACCAATATTCCCTTGTATATATGTACACCACATCTTTTTTTTTTTGTAGAATGCAACTGTTTCTAAATTTAAATTCAGTGAGCCAATATATAGTACATCACTAGTTTGTTATGCAGTGTTCAGTGATTCATTAGCTGTGTATAACACCCAGTGCTCATCAGATCATGTGCCCTCCTTAATGCCCATCACCCACCACATCTTCTTTATCCATTCATCTATCGATGGGCTCTTGGGTCGCCTCCATATCTTGACTGTTGTGAACAATGCTGCAATAAACATAGGGGTGCATATATTTTTTTGAATTACTGTTCTTGAATTCTTTGGATAAATACCCAGTAGTGCAATTACTGGATCATAAGGTAGCTCTATTTTAAATTTTTTGAGGAACCTCCATACTGTTTTCCACAGTGGCTGCACCAGTTTGCATTCCCACCAACAGTGCATGAGGCTTCCCTTTTGTTCACACCCTCGCCAACACCTGTTGTTTCTTTTTTGATTCCAGACATTCTGACAGGTGTCAGAATGAGATATCTCATTGTAGTTTTGATAATGCATTTTCCTGATGATAAGTGATGTTGAATACCTTTTCATGTGATTATTTGTCATCTGTGTGTGTTCTCTGGAAAAAATGATTATTTAGGCTCTCTGCCCGTTTTTAATTGGATTTTTTATCGGTCTTGAGTAGTATACCTTTTTTATGTATTTTGTATATTAATACCTTAGATATATCATGTGTGAATATTTTCTCCCATTCCGTAGGTTGCCTTTTTGTTTTGTTGATTGTTTCCTTCACTGTGCAAAAGCTTTTTATTTTGGTGTTGTCCCAATAGTTTAATTTTGTTTTTGTTACCCTTGCCTGAGGAGGCATATATAGACAAATGTTTCTTTGAGGTCAGAGAAATCACTGCCTGTGTTTTCTTCTAGGAGCTTTATGATTTCAGGTCTAACATTTAGGTCTTTAATTCATTTTGGGTTTATTTTTGTATGTGGTGTAAGAAAGTAGTCAGTTTCATTCTTTTACAAATAGCTGTCCGGTTTTCCCAGCACTGTTTGTTGAAGAGACTGTCTTTTCCCTGTTGTATATTCTTGCCTCCTTTGTTGTAGATTAATTGCCCATGTAAATATGGGCTTATTTCTGGGCTCCCTATCCTGTTCCATTGATCTGTGTGATAATGAGCTAATTTATGTAAAGTGCTAGCGTACTATCTGGCACATAGTGAAGACTCAACAATTATCATAAAAGCTATTACTAAGGGGATTATTTGGAACTATGGAAAACCTGGGAAAAGTTTACCCAAGATGCTTCTATTCCAACGGATTGGACAGTCAGCTCATAGATAGTAATAATGACGGAAGAGTAATAGCAATAGAAGGAAAAGAACACTGGGTGGTTAGAATAGACCTTGGAACTGAAGGGCCCCTTTGGGGAGGGAATGAGCACGTGGTTCAAAGTGGACAGGCCATGTTTCATTTTGTGTTTCTTCAGTTCTCCCTCCCCCTGGTTTTCTTGCCTTGGCACTGGCCATCTATTGAGTATGCAAACAGCCCTCAGGCAATGTGGTCTGAGTGAACCAACAGACATCAGTGGGCTTCTGGGACGTCTGGGTGGCTCAGTCGGTTAAGCATCTGCCTTCGGCTCAGGTCATGATCCTGGGGTCCTGGGATATGGGATCGAGTCCCGCATCAGGCTCCCTGCTCAGCGGGGAGCCTGCCTCTCCCTCTCCCTCTGCCGCTCCCCCTGCTTGTGCTTGCTCTCTTTCTCTGACAAATGAATGAATAAAATCTCAAAAAAAAAAAAAAAAAGATCAGTGGGCTTCGTCATGAGCCTTCTTCCTGGCTGTTAATTTTTGTGACAATAACCGTCACTTTCTGTAGCGTCCTGCCTGGCCGTTCTGGGGGAGTTAGGCTGGCGAGGACAGGAACGGGAGGGCCAGAATGCTGACTGACTTCAGAACATCCTTGGCTCTACTCTTTAAAACAAAGTATCTTTTCAGTGAGGAAAATTATAGAGTATATTTTTGTGACAGCTTCATAATCTGAACAAAATTGTATAAATGATACCGGTGAGTGAAGAAATGTGTCTTAAGTGTGAGCTCTGAAGACAGACAGGCAGTGCCAAGTAAGTAAGGAATACCTCGTAGGGGCACTCGTCTTCCATCTAAGCAATGGCAAGGCTTGCAAATGTATGGTGTGCATATACTTCCCATCCCCTACCAAAACGACAGAGGGTCTCAGCATCCCTAAACACTACACTGCAATTTGTCATCATTCATTTGATTGAAGTTAGTCCATGAAATATGAAGCTTGTCTGCTGTATTGTTCTGTGGAGAAGAGGATTCTACCTTTCCTAATTATACCAATGTCCAATGTTTACCCCTGAGTATAAAACCAAATGAGACTGATTTCAGTTTATTAGATGAATTAATGCTATTGTCAATATTTCATTAGCAAGTCAGTGTTTTTAGTGAGGGTTATAAATTTAGAGCATTAGCTGCATTGTGAATTAGGATTTTTTTATTCTCACTTATGTTGCCTACAGGGACTGTATCAGTTGACTTTTGCTGTGTAACAAACCAGTCTAAAATTGATAACTTTGAAAGAATAATCATTGTGTTTGTTCACGATTCTGTGGGTCAGCAATTTGGGCTTGGCTTTGTTGGGATGAGTCTGCTCCTGGTTTTTTTTGGCTGGGCTCACTCATGTTTGCCATCAGCCAGTGGCTGCTGATCTCACTCACACGTCTGGCTGCTGGCTGCTGGCAGGGACGGTGGAGGTCACTGGGTCACGTCCCACTTCTCATCCAGTAGGCGCAGCTGGGCTCATTCTTTTTTTTTTTTAATTTTTTATTGTTATGTTAATCACCATATATTACATCATTAGTTTTTGGTGTAGTGTTCCATGATTCATTGTTTGTGCATAACACCCAGTGCTCCACGCAGAACGTGCCCTCTTTAATACCCATCACCAGGCTAACCCATCCCCCCACCCTCCTCCCCCCAGAACCCTCAGTCTGTTTTTCAGAGTCCATCATCTCTCATGGTTCGTCTCCCCCTCTGACATACTCCCCTTTTCTTCCCCTCCTGTTATCTTCTTCTTTTTCTTTTTTCTTAACATATGTTGCATTATTTGTTTCAGAAGTACAGATCTGTGATTCAACAGTCTTGCACAATTCACAGCGCTCACCGTAGCACATACCCTCCCCAATGTCTATCACCCAGCCACCCCCTCCCTCCCACCCCCCACCACTCCAGCAACCCTCGGTTTGTTTCCTGAGATTAAGAATTCCTCATATCAGTGAGGTCATATGATACATGTCTTTCTCTGATTGACTTATTTCACTCAGCATAACACCCTCCAGTTCCATCCATGTCTTTGCAAATGGCAAGATCTCATTCCTTTTGATGGCTGCATAATATTCCATTGTGTATATATACCACCTCTTCTTTATCCATTCATCTGTCAATGGACATCTTGGCTCTTTCCACAGTTTGGCTATTGTGGACATTGCTGCTATAAACATTGGGGTGCACGTACCCCTTCGGATCCCTACATTTGTATCTTTGGGGTAAATACCCAGTAGTGCAATTTCAGCTGGGCTCATTCTCATGGTGGTGGTCATAGTGGTCCCAAGAACAGCAAGAGGGCCAGTCCCAGTACATGGGTACTCTTTAAGCCTGAGCTTATGCCACATTTGCTTGTTCCATTGGCCAAAGCAAGTCATATGGTTAAGCTCAGTGTCATTGGGAGAGGGGGCTTTCTCAAAGGCCTGGATATGGGAAGGGAATTATTGCGGAGTCTTTTGCAAATAACCTACCACAGAGACACAGTTGCAACATGATAATGTAATAAAACAATACGCTTATATTCACATAACTTTCAGAAAAGCCTTATGGTAATTTAATGGTTCTACTTAGACATTACATGCAGACATTTAATATTATTCAAATGAAATCCTATGCTGAACTATGGTTCTTAACACTACCACTACTGTTAATAAATATTTAATTTCATAATCACCCAATGAGAAAGGTATTACTCTTATCCCCACCTTACATGTAAGGAAATTGAAACTTGGAGAAGTTGGACAACTTGCCCAATGTCACCATAGCTAAGGGGCGTTGTATTTGGGGAGCTGTAAGGATATATTAATTTAATGTGTACATGGGACTTAGTCTGGAGACTTCCACAGTATTCCATGAGTATATGGACACTATATTCATGTAAAATACTAATAGTCTCTCATGTTCAATTATTATTTTTTAAATTTTATTTTGAATTTTATTTATTTAGACCACGTATAGCTATAAAACTAAAAATGTGCTAACGTATTAAATTTCTCATTGAGAACATTTCCAAAATTGGTTCTACATTTTGCTTTAACTGGAAATGACTGCAAATACAATCCAAACTCCAGTTTGCAGAGAAGTCACAGAACTTTACTTACTATTAAATAATCAAAACTTTTCAAGCTCCAGCCATTAAGTTGGGTCATTAAATCTGAAACTACATTATCAGAACACTAAATTACTGGATAGCCTCCACCTCTTATTTTTTCAGTGATGACCGAAGGATGTCTTTATCAAATCTCTGTGTATGTCATTGATCATTTGTTTAGATTTAAAGTAAAAGGCTTTATTTGAGGGAGGAAGGTTAAATTCTACGTAAGGAATCCATATCACTTCTGTGTCAAGCACATGTGGAGAAAAGAATAGAAATGGAAATCCTGTTGAAACAAAGAATCTTCGAAAGGATAACTCAAGGAAATGAGAAACAGGTCTTTGCTCCATTTGATAACATTCTCCTCTGTCTTCCTGAATGGAGTCTGAGAAAATATTAAATGTCACATCAGTCTTTGCATGATAACTTTTAGATTTAAGTTCGGTGTGAATGGCTCATTAATTCTGTGATTGCTCTCTTAGAATTAACTCAACATCAAAGAAGGAAGAAGGCACAGTGGAAGGGCTGGTGTTTTCCAGTTTAGTTCATTAAAACTCTGTTAGACGAGAGTGGCAGAGAGAAGCAGAGGGACGTCAGTCTGGCCTTCCTTTTTCAAGGCTACTTTTGGTTTTATACTGAACTCTGTCTCAACAGTAAGCCCCTTGAGTTAGTGTGGCAACATGGCGCAATCGACTTCCCCGCCCTTCCCATGTATGTATCGACAGTGGATGCAGATTAAGGTAAAAACATGGATGAAGATGATTGGGAATGTTTCACATAAGAATTGATTTTGATGAGTAACTTTAGCATCAGTTTATACAAGGGTTTCTCAGCTGGGCCAACTGTCACTTGGCAATTCTGGAGGTATTTCTGGTCTTCACCATGCGGGGTGTAGGGGTGTTACTGGCCTCTAGTGAGTGGAGGCCAGAGATGTTGCTAATCATCCCACAATGCACAGGACAGTCCCCCACAACAAAGAATTATCAAGCTCCAATGTCACTAGTGCTGAGATTGAGAAAATCCCGATTTATGTCATAGGAATGTCACTCCAGTTCTAATTTCTTAAACAATCCACATATAGAGCCATTGGTGTAGATGGCTATTTCTCAGCGATATTTTAGAAGGGATTTTGTGTGTGTGTTTGTGTGTGTGTGTGTGTGTGTGTGTGTGTGTGTGCGCGCATGCATGTGCACGCGCAGGGGATTAAATTAGGTTATTTCTGAAATCCATTAAACTGTAAGATACTATGCTTTCCATTTATTTGACTCTCCTGGGGGCTGCCATTTATAAGATGCCCAAGGAATGAGTGAAAAGCAGCAGACATGAAGCGAAAGTTTGCGTACCACATGTTAGGAAGGCACATTGCATTACTGAGGGGGCTGCCTACTCATCCTCATGCATATGTAAGGAGAACGGCACAGGGAAGGAGGGCTTTTCAGCTCTTTCTGGAGAGTGTTTATTAGTGAAGCTTAGTCATTTTATTCATATCTATATGTATAAAAACTGGAAGTTCAATGACTTGGTTAAAAGATTAGCTATGACCTGTTATCCTAAGGCAATGGTTTTATGGGTGCACATATCTGTCCAAATTCATCAGATGGTGCAATTTAAATATGCAGTTTATCGTGTCTAAATTAGTTCTTCATCACACTGTAAAAACACAATGCACATTAACATTCTCCAATTGTACAGGGTTCAAACAATGTACGCCTGTGGTAAAACAGTCCTTCACCCCTCACTCCCACCCCCTCGGCCAAGGTCGCAACTGTTAACAATTTGATCTAAGTTTAAATATATATACACATGTTTTAATGTAATATGTAAAAATGGTCACATGAATAAGATCACAAAACTTTTTGCTTGCTTTTCTTCACTTTTCATCATGTTGTGGAGATCTTCCTGCAGGTGTACTCATTCTTTTTTGATAGCTACATAGCATTTCATAATGTGACTGTATCATCAATTACTTATTTATTTAGGCTAAATTTTTTCTCTTTCACAAATAGCACAAAAAATCTTCTTAAAAAAATTTATTTTAGAGGGCAAGAGAGAGTGAGTGTGCACGTGCACAGTGGGGAGGGGCAGAGGGAGAGAGAATCTTAAGCACAGAGTCCGATGTGGGGCTCAATCTCATGACCCTGGAATCATGACCCTGAGATCATGACCTGAGCCAAAACCAAGAGTCGGATGCTTAACTGACTGCACCACTCAGGCGCCCCCAAAAATCTTTGTATATAAATATGAATCATGTTATAAGTTTAATTTTTAGAGGTAGGATTGCTGAATAAAAGCAAACATATCCTTAAGATTTGGGTGGCTACTGTTAAATTGCTTGCTGCAAAAGACTAACAACTTAGCCTCTTCAGAGTATTCAGGAGAGCCCATTTATGACAACTTTGACAATAAGGAGTATTATAAATCTCTTAAGTTTTGCCAATTTGACAGGCAAAAATGAGTTTTATCGGCAAAGATGAAGGTCTTTGTTATTTTGTGTTGGAATTTCGGCATTCCTATTGATTTTTAGATAGTCTTTGCATGTTATGGATACCAACTCTGTGTTACATGTTTATAAAACATTATCTGTGAATAGTCAGAGAATGACCATATGACCCAGCAAGTCCACTGCTGGCTATGTGCCTCAAAGAATTGAAAGCCAATGTGCACAGTAGTCTTTTTATTTTTTTAATTTTTTATTGTTATGTTAATCACCATATATTACATAATTTGGTTTGGTGTAGTGTTCCATGATTCATTGTTTGTTCATAACACCCAGTGCTCCACGCAGAACGTGCCCTCTTTAATACCCATCACCAGGCTAACCCATCCCCCTACCCCCCTCCCCTCTAGAACCTACAGTTTGTTTCTCAGAGTCCATCGTCTCTCCTGGTTCGTCTCCCCCTCTGACTTACTCCCCTTCATTCTTCCTCTCCTGCTATCTTCTTCTTTTTCTTTTTTCTTAAAATATGTTGCGTTATTTGTTTCAGAGGTACAGATCTGTGATACAACAGTCTTCCACAATTCACAGCGCTCAACGTAGCACATACCCTCCCCAATGTCTCTCACCCGGCCACCCCATCCCTCCCACCCCCGACCACTCCAGCAACCCTCAGTTTGTTCCTGAGATTAAGAATTCCTCATATCAGTGAGGTCATAGGATACATGTCTTTCTCTGATTGACTTATTTCACTCAGCATAACACCCTCCAGTTCCATCCACATCGTTGCAAATGGCAAGATCTCATTCCTTTTGATGGCTGCATAATATTCCATTGTGTATATATACCACTGCTTCTTTATCCATTCATCTGTCGATGGACATCTTGGCTCTTTCCACAGTTTGGCTATTGTGGACATTGCTGCTATAAACATCGGGGTACACGTACCCCTTCGGGTCCCTACATTTGTATCTTTGGGGTAAATACCCAGGAGTGCAATTGCTGGATCGAATGGTAGCTCTAATTTCAACTGTTTGAGGAACCTCCATACTGTTTTCCAGAGGGGTTGCACCAGCTTGCATTCCCACCAACAGTGTAGGAGGGTTCCCCTTTCTCCACATCCCCGCCAACATCTGTCGTTCCCTGACTTGTTAATTTTAGCCATTCTGACGGGTGTGAGGTGGTATCTCATTGAGGTTTTGCTTTGGATTTCCCTGATGCCGAGCGATGTTGAGCACTTTTTCATGTGCCTGTTGGCCATTTGGATGTCTTCTTTGGAAAAATGTCTGTTCATGTCTTCTGCCCATTTCTTGATTGGATTATTTGTTCTTTGGGTGTTGAGTTGGATAAGTTCTTTATAGATTTTGGATACTAGCCCTTTATCTGATATGTCATTTGCAACTATTTTCTCCCATTCTGTCGGTTGTCTTTTGGTTTTGTGGACTGTTTCTTTTGCTGTGCAAAAGCTTTTTATCTTGATGAAATCCCAAGAGTTCATTTTTGCCCTGGCTTCCCATGCCTTTGGTGATGTTTCTAGGAAGAAGTTGCTGCGGCTGAGGTCGAAGAGGTTGCTACCTGTGTTCTCCTTTAGGAATTTGATGGACTCCTGTCTCACGTTTAGGTCTTTCAACCATTTGGAGTCTATTTTTGTGTGTGGTGTAAGGAAATGGTCCCGTTTCATTCTTCTGCATGTGGCTGTCCAATTTTCCCAACACCATTTGTTGAAGAGACTGTCTTTTTTCCACTGGACATTCTTTCCTGCTTTGTCAAAGATGAGTTGACCATAGAGTTGAGGGTCCATTTCCGGGCTCTCGATTCTGTTCCATTGATCGATGTGTCTGTTTTTGTGCCAGGACCATACTGTCTTGATGATGACAGCTTTGTAATAGAGCTGGAAGTCCGGAATTGTGATGCCACCAGCTTTGCTTTTCTTTTTCAACATTCCTCTGGCTATTCGGGGTCTCTTCTGGTTCCATACAAATTTTAGGATTCTTTATTCCATTTCTTTGAAAAAAGTGGATGGTATTTTGATGGGGATTGCATTGAATGTGTAGATTGCTCTAGGTAGCATTGACATCTTCACAATGTTGGTTCTCCCAATCCATGAGCATGGAACGTTTTTCCATTTCTTTGTGTCTTCTTCAATTTCTTTCCTGAGTATTTTATAGTTTTCTGAGTACAGATCCTTTGCCTCTTTGGTTAGATTTATTCCTAGGTATCTTATGGTTTGGGGTGCAATTGTGAATGGGATCGACTCCTTGATTTGTCTCTCTTCTGTCTTGTTGTTGGTGTATAGGAATGCCACTGATTTCTGTGCATTGATTTTATAGCCTGCTACTTGACTGAATTCCTGTATGAGTTCTAGCAGTTTTGGGGTGGAGTCTTTTGGGTTTTCCACATAAAGTATCATATCATCTGCAAAGAGTGAGAGTTTGACTTCCTCTTTGCCGATTTGGATACCTTTGATTTCTTTTTGTTGTCTGATTGCTGTGGCTAGGACTTCTGATACTATGTTGAATAGCAGTGGTGAGAGTGGACATCCCTGCCGTGTTCCTGACCTTAGGGGAAAAGCTCTCAGCTTTTCCCCATTGAGAATGATATTCGCTGTAGGTTTTTCATAGATGGCTTTTATGATATTGAGGTATGTACCCTCTATCCCTATACTCTGAAGAGTTTTGATCAAGAAAGGATGCTGTACTTTGTCAAATGCTTTTTCTGCATCTATTGAGAGGATCATATGATTCTTGTTCTTTCTTTTGTTAATGTATTGTATCACGTTGATTGATTTGCGGATGTTGAACCAGCCTTGCAGCCCAGGGATAAATCCCACTTGGTCGTGGTGAATAATCCTTTTAATGTACTGTTGGATCCTCTTGGCTAGTATTTTGGTGAGAATTTTTGCATCCATGTTCATCAAGGATATTGGTCTGTAATTCTCCTTTTTGATGGGATCTTTGTCTGGTTTTGGGATCAAGGTAATGGTGGCCTCATAAAATGAATTTGGAAGTTTTCCTTCCATTTCTATTTTTTGGAACAGTTTCAGGAGAATAGGTATTAATTCTTCTTTAAATGTTTGGTAGAATTCCCCTGGGAAGCCATCTGGCCCTGGGCTTTTGTTTCTTGGGAGATTTTTGATGACTGCTTCAATTTCCTTAGTGGTTATAGGTCTGTTCAGGTTTTCTATTTCTTCCTGGTTCAGTTTTGGTAGTTGATACATCTCTAGGAATGCACCCATTTCTTCCAGGTTATCTAATTTGCTGGCATAGAGTTGCTCATAATATGTTCTTATAATTGTTTGTATTTCTTTGGTGTTGGTTGTGATCTCTCCTCTTTCATTCATGATTTTGTTGATTTGGGTCATTTCTCTTTTCTTTTTGATCAGTCTGGCCAGGGGTTTATCAATCTTGTTAATTCTTTCAAAGAACCAGCTCCTAGTTTCGTTGATCTGTTCTACTGTTCTTTTGGTTTCTAGTTCATTGATTTCTGCTCTGATCTTTATTATTTCTCTTCTCCTGCTGGGTTTAGGCTTTATTTGCTGTTCTTTCTCCAGCTCCTTTAGGTGTAGGGTTAGATTGTGTATTTGAGACCTTTCTTGTTTCTTGAGAAAGGCTTGTATTGCTATATACTTTCCTCTCAGGACTGCCTTTGCTGTATCCCAAAGATTTTGGACAGTTGTGTTTTCATTTTCATTGGTTTCCATGTGCACAGTAGTCTTATTCATTCACAAAAGGTAGGAGCCAAAGGGGTGAAGGCCACCTGAGTATCCATCATCGGGTGAATGCACAAATGAAATGTGAGATATATATATATATATATATATATATATATATATATACACTGAAATATTATCCAGCCTTAAGAAGGAAGGAAGTTCTTGGGGTGTCTGGGTGGCTCAGTCAGTTAAGCAGGTGACTCTTTTGATTTCGGCTCAGGTCATGATCTCAGGGTCCTGGGATTGAGCCCCCTGAGAGGATTCTCTCTCCCTCTGCCCCTCCCCCCATGTTCTCTCCCTCTCTCTAAAATAAATAAATAAATCTTAAAAAAAAAAAAAGGAAGTGCTGAAACCTGCTGCAACATGGATGAACCTAGAGGAACGTATGGTAAATGAAATAAGGCAATCACAAAGGCCAATACTGCATTATTCCTCTTAAATGACATACCCAGAATAATCAAATACCCTGGTGGTTACCAGGGGCTGGGGAAGGGGAGAAATGAGGAGTTACTGTTACTAATGGGGACAGAGTTTCAGTTTGAGGAGATGATAAAGTACTGGGGATGCATGGTGGGGATGGTTGCACGATGATGTGAGTGTGCTTAATGTCACTGCGCTAGACGCTTATAAACAGTTAAACTAGTAAGTTTTGTGTATATTTCACCATATTAAAAAGTGGGAAAAACATATAAATATGTTGTATTTGAATAAACAGATATAAAATACATTTAAAATATATATTAAACATTTTCTTCTGATTTGTGAACATTAGTTCTCTTCCCAATAATTTGAAAGGTTACTTTTATAATAAACTATATTTCTATATAGATAAGGATCTGTTTCTAAAAATGGACTCTTATTGGCCCATTTTTAAAATTGTCACATTGGTTTAATTATTATAGCCTTAGAGTATACTTGATGGTTGACAGTACAGGGCCATAGTTTTTGTTGTTTTTTGAATGTTTTCAATCTTGAAATATTTGTTTCATGTGAATTTTAAAATCAGCTCATCAGCTTCTATCTTGAAAATTATTGTTGGAATTGCACTGAATTTACAGATAAGTCTATCTGGTGATATATAGCCTAGTACCCAGGGAATTTTGATTAATCACACTTTTCTTCGTTTTCTGAATATAGCATAATCAATTTTTATTATTAAAAATTACTTTTATTGATAAAGTGTTTTGTAACTGCTTATGCTTAAAATCCTTCTCTAATTGTTCTACAGTTTTCTACATACAGTACTTCATCAGTAGTAGTAATTTAAAAACTGCGCTCTTGCATGCTACAAGCTAATAAGTATTCCCTACTATCTTATTAGCTATTTATTAATTTTGTCTTTACTGAGAAAATGATTTAATTTTTATAAAGAATAGATGGATTTTTGGCTCTCCAACAAATAGAATGATAATTCGAATGTATGGTATGTTTTTCTCTTAAACAAATACTTGTGTTTGGATTTTCAAGGGTAGCTCTGTCAAGAAACTATTTCTTGAAGCAATCTAATTATTTTAACCTGATTTTCCTGGTGAACAGATTTTCATACTCACAAGGAAAAAGCAGTCTTTGTAGAAGCAAAAAAGGAAGCTAATGTTAAATGAACATCAAACCCCGAGAGGAGGACCACAGTATCACTGTATTGGTGTTGCAGATATATTTGTTTGTTTCCAAATACCACTTTGGAACTTTCCATATGTCACTTACTGTAAAATTTCCCTGGTTATGGCATTTTATGAAATCCTCAGTGCTTCCTAGAATAAAATTCACCATCCTTGGAGAGGCATTCAGGAAGGCCCTCCCTCCTCGTAGAACTTCCCGGAAGGATGTGGCCTTCTGTCTCCCACACCAGAAATTCAACTAACTCATTAATTTGCTTGGCAAATTAATCCTTTGGTTTCAACAAAGTGGGACTATGTCAGCTGGTGGATTTGGTGACTTTTGCTTTCTGTAGGCCACTATGTCTCTGTCTGTCTCTCACACACACTTACACACTCACATTCCTACACCCACACTCATGCTTTCCTCCCCTTCTCTTTGCACTGTATTAACCTCATTTTTCACTGTGGCTTTGACATTAGTCGTTTACGTATCTGAGTCCATCTCTACGCTGCTCCTTCCACCCTCTCGTAAGCTTCTGGAGGGCGGACAGCGTGTCTCCCTTGACTCTTGTGTATCCTCAGCATCCAGCAGTGTGCCTGGCACCTCCAGAAAGTGAGCAAAAAATACTTGTGGAGCCAATGAAGTCAAGGACAGCTGCTCAGGTAACGCACACATTGCTTTCTGGTTCCTTTGGGGAGGAAGAAGGCCAGATTCATGGTTTCTTTCATAATAAAACGATTCCTGACATAGATAGCCCTTCCCCTGTCTTTCCTAGAATGCTAATTTGACATTTGTGCAAAAGGTAAATCGGTGTGTCTGGCCGTAGTGGGGAGGGAGTTGTCACTCCTGATGGATGACAATGCACCGGAGTCTGATCCCTGGCAACCTGTGGCATTTCCCATCTGTGCTTAATATCACTCCGTGTCTGTTCGGAACGTGGAACTATCCCAATGTTCTGAACGGAGACATTTTTAAAGGAAGAGCTTGTTGTTACCGACTCACGCCAGAGAAAATTATTTAGACGAAAATACGGTGGCTGAAGCCACAGATGGACACACACACGCTCTCTCTCTCTTTCTCTCTCGCTCTCTCTCCAGCACTACCTCATGTTACACTGAGGTATTCCTGGCAGACTTTCTTGCTGATGATTTTAGCCACAGTCTGAGTAATGTCTGCCCGCCTGCACGTTGTAAAGTGATCTCCCTTTATTAGATGAGGTCTTGAATGAAGGGCGGGGGTATTGTGTCTTCCTGGGTCAATATCCTCTGTCTTTCTACCACCTCTCTGCTCCCTGCAGACAGTGGGTGCGGAGGAGAAGGATGCTGTGGAAGGAAGGGGTCTGCTCAGCCACAGCCTTTTTCCATGCAAAGAAGGGCTTTTCATTGTGCCTAATGCAGTCATGTCCAGTTAACGTGGAAGAGTTTTGAGGGTTTCTTGCCCTCGCCTGTTTTTAGTAAGGCTTCTAAAATGGAGCCCTAGATAGCACAGGTGGGGAACATATAATTAATACGCACTTGGGAATGTCAGCTGTAAATGTAAATCCAGGAGTCTTAATGCATCCTGGAATCCTGCAGGTTCCGTGGAACAATTTTTTTTTTTCCACGGATATAAAAACAAGTTGTAATTTATTTTTATAATAAATGACTAGATATGTTGAGAAAATAATTTCCAAATAAATGTGTCCTCATTGAACCAGAAATAGTATGTGAACTCTTCAGCTTACTATGCATTTTTGACTGGAAACCAAAAAAAAAAAAAAAAAAAAAAATCGTGTTATTTATAAAGGCTTAAGAGACTGTCAAAATAGAGTGCTCCTTATCCCTAGCGATGGTTAGCTTTTTTTTTCTTTTACGGGGTTTGTTAATTTTAAACAATGTCAGACAGGCATACACAAAGGTCTCCATCACCAGAAGCAGGTGGTAAGAATTGAGACCTGTGGTAAATTTATCACATCCTTTTAAAACGTACATATGTAATAATGTTTGGCTTGTTCTCTGAGAGTATCAGACCACTGCGAAGTTTTTATCAAAAATATTTAATAAAGCAACAAATGCAAAATACTTTTTTTTAAAAAAGATTATTTATTTATTTATTTGACAGAGAGAGACACAGCAAGAGAGGGAACACAAGCAGGGGGAGTGGGAGAGGGAGAAGCAGACTCCCTGCTGAGCAGGGAGCCCGATGCGGGACTTGAGCCCAGGACCCTGGGATCATGACCTGAGCCGAAGGCAGAGGCTTAACGACTGAGCCACCCAGGTGCCCCAAATCCAAAATACTTTTAAGGTTAAGAAGAAGTACAAATAATGACCATGTGAAGGAAGGGCACATTCTCTAAATGATGCTGTCCCCGCCTTATTACTGAGCATTTTATCACACAATGGGACAGCTGTGTCCCGTGGCATTGGACCAATTGTTCTGAAAGTCAGGTATGATGACAGAGTTAGGCTTACAAACGAGACACTGAAACTTCTGTTTCAAGTGTGTGTAAAAATAGGTATTTATGTACAACTATGCTTATATATGAATATAATAGTTAATGAGGCATACACAAGTAAAGGTGATAGCAAATGACTGCTTCCATAGAGGGGATCTGGGTAGCTGGGGCACCCAAACATCCTTCTGTGCTTTTTAAATTCTATATCTATTTTCTTAATTTCATAGCAATTTATAAGGAAAAAAATGTTCCAAATAGATGAGTCCAATTTCTGTCACTTAAAAAAAATCAAGCCAAATAATCAAGCTAAAAAAATAAAAAGATACAGGATTTGTGCTCTTTCCCTCTGCTCTTCTGAAATATTTGATTAGTACCTGAGCCTGGAAGGCAGTATGATGTAGGGGCACTTAATTTCCATGGATGACTGTAGAAATACCCAGTTAATTAATAAGAATCCAAGGTTATTTATTTGTATTCCCAGAGCCCAACAAATGATCAAAACCACAAAATACTATGAAATAGTTATTACTCTTTCACAGATGGGTCAAGTAAGTCTCAGCAGGTGAAACAATTTGCCCAGGGTCACAGAGCTAGTTTGCTACAGGAGGTAAATAACAGTGACATTTCTGCCCTGGAGCAGTTTAAACTAGTGAATGGTCTCCATCCTTTGTAAAAACCTATGGGTGGGACGATTTGTACTTTAGTCACAAGAAGATACAACGTTGAAACTTTCAAACACATCTTTTACCAAACGGAGTTTGTCATACTCAGAAGGCAATGCAGACGGTCCTCGGCGTGCTTCAAGCAGGTTATAAATTATAACAACTTTTTATGTCCCCAAGTATCTACTTGAAATGTACTAAAGTAGTTTCCCTAAAAATGACTCTTGTAAAGTCAGGTTTTTAAGAGTGGTAAACCATTTCTGGCATTTTTTTTTTAACGGATTTTTTTTTTATGTTCATAATTTTACTTTAATCTACCCCTTTGTTGCTTTTGATGTGTCTAAATTATTCATTAGTTCTATAATGGGTTTTATTTTTTTACTTTATTTTCCTAAGTCTACAATATCCCTTTTTATATATTTTTTATTATCTTATGTTAGTCACCATACATTACATCATTAGTTTTTGATGTAGTGTTCCATGATTCATTGATTGCGTATAACACCCAGTGTGCTCCATGCAGCATGTGCCCTCTTTAATACCCATCACCAGGCTAACCCATCCCCCCACCCCCCCTTAATGGATGTTTTTAAT
Source organism: Zalophus californianus (assembly GCF_009762305.2). NCBI lineage: Eukaryota > Metazoa > Chordata > Mammalia > Carnivora > Otariidae > Zalophus > Zalophus californianus. The sequence goes on along the minus strand of NC_045609.1, from coordinate 6,497,807 downwards.
GATAGTTGAATTCATTAGCTTTACCTCGTTGTCTCACACAGTGCCACGATCTTAGAGACTTAAAGCCACGCTCACTACTTAATCTCACCGCTCTGAAGGCTGGGGTAGCATGGCTGGATTCCCTGTTCAAGGACTCCTAAGGCTGAGATCAACGTGACAGGTACACTGCATTCTCCTCTGGAGCTCAGGGTCCTCTTCCAGGCTCCTGTGGCTGTGATGGGACGCAGCTCCCTGCCAGTGTACGACTGAGGTCCCGCGTCCTTGCTGGTTGTGTATCAGTGGTCACTCTCAGCGCCTAGATTCCGCCTGCGTTCCTTGTCATGCGGCCCTTCTGTCTTCGAAGGCAGCGATGGAGAATCCCTCTTGAATCAAAACCTTCTCATGCTTAGAAACCCTGTCGCCAGGAAGAGCCCAATCCCTCCCAAAGGCTCACCTGATTGATTTTATCTTAATGTCACCAGATGGTCTTATCTGAAAATCAACGGACTCAGGACCTTAATCATATCTGCAAAATCCTTTCGGAGGAGTACCTTGATTATTAGTGTTCAAATTAGTGGGAGAGGGTACAGATACACCAAGGGTGGGAATCTTGGGGCTGTCTCCGAATTCAGCCCCCCATAACTGATGAGGAGGCTGAATGTTGTATAAATATCACCACCACCACCACCACACCTCCTCCTCGCCTGTCTGCTCCGCCCCCTGCTGGGCGACTTTCCCTTCAAGAAAAAAGCAGGAGAAGCATTACCACTTTACTCATATTTACATAGGGTCCTATTTAAGTGATAACATCTTGCTTTCATCTCGCTTCATGTGAACCTTAAAAGAGCAGGTGCGAGAGAATTTAATATCCATACATAGTTGGACACTCAGGGAGATGGTATTATCTGCCTGAAGTCCCACGGCTTTCTGTATCTCCATATTCCAGGAGGAATAAGCCATATTGCAAGGTTCTGAATAGACTGCAGACTTCGATTTCTACAATACTTAAGTAGCAACATCTCTTAGTTTTATTTTTCAGAATTTTAGGAAAAATGATTTTTTTCCCCCAAACCTGTAGACCAGATATCACTGAAAATCATACACAGCCATGCTCTTCCGGTTGCTTGCAGTGTGGGAAAGAGCTCCCCGTACAGCAACAGGACCACAAGGTAAAAAGCACTTATGTATGTTTCTGGAGGAATTTTTTTTTTAAAACAGCCTATGATTTATTAAGTAAATGCAATAAACGGAAGCTAATTTTGAAGTTTAATGGAGGCAACATTCCGTTTGCTGTTTTCATGTTCTATGTGGTTAACACAGATGTGGATCTGTTTCAGGGCTTTGAGCTTTTATCTTGCATAAGGTGTGACCACACTCATGGGCACCAGAATGTGGTTTAGGCGATAATGTTGAAGCCACATCCAGTCTGATGTAAAATTAACTGAAAATGCTTCAAGCTTCTGTTCATCACCAAGTTTGTGGCCATCTTTAGAGGACCATCTAGACTCCCTTTGAACTCTTTCTTGTCAAAATTTTAAACTCAGCTGGAGTTCATGGATGGATGTTGCCCCTAAGAACAGACTGATAATTTCAAAATGTGAGTCACAGGGAAAGCAGAATTCTCTAGAATCCTTGAACGTAGAAGAGTGCTCTGGACCCTAGGTAGCTTCCACTGCCCCGTTTACAAATGTGGAAAGTGGATCCCTCGGAGGTTTAGGGATTTGCCCAAGAGCACACAGCTTGGGAAGTGATAGAACTGAGACATAAGTATAGATCTTTAGGCTCCAAGTCCAATACTCAGCTCAGTAGTTGCATCCCTTGACGGAAAATGCATCCCAAGCAGTTTTCTGCAAATACTGTCATTTTGCAACCAAGAGAAGTGTTTGGATGTAAAGTATTGGGATTAGAGAGGTGGTTTCAATCCCTACCTGCCTTCCCACCCATGCCAACCATTCCAAAAGCTCGGACCTCTATCCTTCATTCTCAGTTGCCCCAACCTATCTTCTGCTGCCATACATGGGACCTCACTCCAACCACCAGCCGATGACTGCTCTCTTTGCACTGGATCCTTGTAACGTGTACTAACGTGTAACGTGTACTAACGTGTAACGTGTAACGTGTACTAAGGTCAATGTTGCTCCAGGGGTGGGGCCATGGGAATGGTTCATCTGCTCAGCAGTGAATGCAGCAATTGCTCGAAATTAGACCAATGAAATATTCTTGGGAGGAGGAGTATTTTATCACTGACATTGTTGAGAACTTGTGGCATATAGTGATAACAAAAAGCAAACTTTTAGTTTAAATTTTTTTAAATAGACCCTGTCCTCCCATTACTTCCCATGACACTGACCCAGATTAAAGGACAGGAATCCCCCATGAGCTACTCACATCTCTAAGGCTTCAGGTTCTTTATAAAGTGTTCCCTTTTGGTGGGGGTACAGAGGCAATGCACCATAACAACGTTTTGGAAGTACATGTACTTAAAAACAAACAAACAAACAAACATTTGAGGGGCTCCTGGGTGGCTCAGTCGGTTAAGCCTCTGCCTTTGGCTCAGGTCATGATCTCAGGGTCCTGGGATCGAGCCCCACATCGGGCTCCCTGCTCAGCGGGAAGCCTGCTTCTCCCTCTCCCTCTGCCCCTCTCTGCCTAGTTGTGCTCGCTCTCTCTCAAATAAATAAATCTTTAAAAAATGAATAAAATTTGAAATTGTGTATGAAATGTAGAGTAGATCCCCAAGTATCACAAGGAAAGCAATTTTGGTAAATAGATTGCTGAGAAGCCAGAATCTTAGAGCTTTATCTGGGTTCATATGGGGTTTTAAATTTAGTGTGTTTCCATTAGCAAAAAACTTTTAGTTCTGCTTGTCACTGGGCTCATAGAGAATGGACATTTTAATACATTTCAGGCTGAAGCAGTGCTGAGCAGGGATTAAGACAGCCTAGGTCAGATCTGGACATTGTGACCATGGACGTATTACCTAATCTGGCTAAGCATCAGTTTCTCCATCTATAAAATGGGAACAAATAATAGTACCTACCTTATAGAGTCCTTATGGGCATTAAACTCAGTTGCATAAAGGACTTAGCCCTGTGCTGGCAAATATTAAACATTCAATAAATGTTTATCATCACTTTTGTCATTATCCAGTGGCCAAAAGATTGTAAGTTTTTAATTCTTAAAAATGTTGTACTCAGATACAAAATTCGGCATATTTTCTTTATTTCTTTCAAATGAGGAACATGGAAACACTGGTATGGGTCTTTAAGGACATGACCTCACCTCATTGTGGTTAAGATTTTTATTTAGCTAATTTCTCCAAGGGCACTAGATGGCGACCTTCTCCTTTAAGAAAAAGAGGAAACGGCACAAAATAAAACTAAGGTTTCATTAATACTTTCTTGGTTTGATAGTTGAAACTTACTGCTGCAGATTTAAAAGCGAACAATACAGAGTAAAGCCACGTCTTTGAATACTAAAGGTTGTCAGAATCATAGAATTTCTAGATTTTCTGGTGTCAGGCTAGGAGCAGCATGTTAGGGAAAACATTCTGTGTGGGCATTGGGAATCCCGGATTCACACTTACTAACTTAGGTGACCTTGGACCTTACCTTTCAAGCTCTAATTTTTTTCTTTTATAACGTGAGGTGATTTGGTTAGATGATCTTCAACGTTGTTTCCAGCTCTGAAATGCTATGATTTTTAATAATTCAGTGTTTACTCTTCTACCAGCTCTTTGTGAAGTGTTCCTTTCGCTCTAATTAAATATTTGTTAAGCCAATGGACAAGATTTAATGTCACTCGGTGTCAACATTACTTAAGTTAAAACTGATATATTAAAAATTAAGATTAATTTTGGAAGATAGGGATGCAGTTAGGGTTCTGAGGTGTGTGTGTGTGTGTGTGTGAAATCTTGGTCTAAATGTTCCTTTTTAAAAAAAATGAGAAACGTTTGAATATCTGCATTTAAGATAGTGTAAAACTTGAAAGAACCTGTCCAAGAGTCATTTTAAAACTATTTCTATCTCTTCCATAAAGTTGAGCCTCTGCTAGAGTTTTGAATGTGATAAAGTTTTTTCTAATGCATTATTTTTAAAAGGCCGACTGTTTTGAGTGTTCCTAAGAGGATTACAGCAGTTTAGATTGCTCATAGATGGAAGCAACAAAATAGTAACTATCAATGAGACCAAGAACTCCTTCTCAAATCTGAGTAAATAAAGCCAGCCTTGAGCATCTGGTGTGATTAAGAAATTCAGATGTGGTTTGGAATGTTTTAATTTAAAATAATCAGATGAGTAGAACTGACAGTAAATAATAAAGAAATCTCCAGAATAAAATATATTTTAGGATTTATTTATAAACCAAAGTATATGCCTGCTTTTCCTTAGGTGTTTCAGGCAAGGTAGAAAGATTTTTTTTAATATATATATATTTAAGATTTTATTTATTTATTTGACAGAGAGAGACAGAGAGAGGGAACACAAGCAGGGGGATTGGGAGAGGGAGAAGCAGGCTTCCAGCTGAGCAGGGAGCACGATGGGGGCCGATCCCAGGACCCTGGGACCATGACCTGAGCCGAAGGCAGACGCTTAAAGACTGAGCCACCCAGGCGCCCCCCCCCCTTTTTCTTAATAAGTAGCCAGTGGTTGTACATTGATCTTTCTTTTAAAGGGAAGTTACTGTTTCAGAGAAAGTCCTTTGGTATCTTAGTCTGCATCTATTTTTTTCCTTTAAAAAAAGATTTACTATTCTGTTGATCATTACCTGGAGACATGCTTCTCCCACAGTCACAGATAAACTCATACAATGATTTATGTGATGAAAATGCTCTCTGTGACACACACAATAGATAAGAAAAGTAAATTTTAGGCATTAGTAAATACTCAGGCTCAAAGAGGTAAAACAATCCCTTTAGCAGAGGCTGAGGGGGTGGATGCACAGGTAAGGGAAAAACACAGATTACAGATGCAATTTTTCCCCCCAAAATTGGCGCTGGTAGGGGCGAGCCGTGGAAGACGATGTCGTAATATAATCTGGATGCTCACATACACATTTTAACTGTACCAGATGAAATAAAATCCAGGCTCTAAGAAGTTTACAACAGAATGGCCTTCCCCCCCACCCCGCCAAACATTTGGCTCATTACCATATGCATACTCATTCCACTTTCCTACCAACGGTTCACTATTTCCAGTAAAATTTTATGCTGAAAAAAGTTGGAATTGCTATTGCCCTGTCATTCTTATTCCCTGGGGTCACAAGCACAGGGCTGCACAGTAAGAGAAATACACGCACACACAAACACACACACACCCTCCTACCTTATCCAGAGCAGAAGAGAAGTAAATAGTGAAAACGAAGATGAGTTTATGCAGGTTCCTGACTCAAAGGCAGCCTAATATTTATGAAATATCTCACACTGTCTCTCACACACACCCCACCAAGTCTTTAGGCTCCAGTTACAAGCGCTGCGTCATCTGCCAGATCACATGGTAATTGTTGCTATTTCAAGGATCAAGTGGCATAAAGCTCCCCCCACCCCACCCCTTCCCTTTGGTACCATATAGCGTGGAAGAGTGATTACTGTGTGATGGGGTGAGACCCGGCTCTCTGGTCCAACCCTCCAGCTGGAAGCCAGGCTGTCGGTGGGGTGGCGCGCGCGGGGTTCTCACGGAGCGACCGGGAAAGGGGACGGGGGAGGGGGGGGTCTCAGGGGAGGCCGGGCAGCTCTAATTGGTTTCTCAATGAAAGATAATCACCTAGTCCCCCGAGAGGCTGGGGATTAGCACTCTGCCTCTCCTCTCCACCGCTTTTAGACGTCTCATCCTCCCCTCGGAGCTTTTAGTCCACTCCGCAGAAGGCGCTCGCAGACAGCGGCTCCCCGCGCCCGCCGGCCGCTCCGGGGGCAGCGCTGCCGCGCGCGCTCGCACTCGGCGCCCCCCTCGGCTCCCTCGCCGCGCTCGCCTCCCCCGGCCGGCGTCCGGCCGCGCCCGAGGAAAGTTTCGCGGAGGGGCTCCGGGCGAAAATGAGCGAGCTGGAGGAAGACTTTGCCAAGATTCTCATGCTCAAGGAGGAGAGGATCAAGGAGCTGGAGAAGCGGCTGTCGGAGAAGGAGGAGGAGATCCAGGAGCTGAAGAGGAAGCTGCACAAATGCCAGTCGGTGCTGCCCGCGCCCTCGCCGCACATCGGGCCGCGCACCACCCGGGCGCAGGGCATCTCGGCCGAGCCGCAGACCTACCGCTCCTTCCACGACCTCCGACAGGCGTTCCGGAAGTTCACCAAGTCTGAGAGGTAGGCGCGGGCCGGGCGCGGCGGCCCGGAGCCCAGGCCCCGCTCGGGAGTGGGGGCGCGCGCGCGCGGGGGGGCGGGGGGGGTGCTGGCGCCGCGGGGCGCCCCCTGCTCGCCGCCGAGCGGAGTGGGGTGCCCCCGCGGCCCGGGGCCTGGGAAGGGTTTAGTTTTGTTCCCGCCCGTCACGTGCCGCGCCGGGCTCTGCCGGGCTGGGAAAGGCGAGCTCCTCGGGGAGACGCGCCCCGGTGGCGTGGGGGTGGGGAGGAGACGGAAAGTTTGCTCGCGCCGCTAACTCGGCGGCCCCGCACTCGGCTGCGGTCGCGCCGCTCTCCCTCCGTGCAGCGCGGCGGGGACGGCCTCGCCCGGACGGAGCCGCGCGCGCGTCCCGGGGCCGCAGAGCTCCCCGAGGCGACCCCAGACCCAGGCCGCGGTTCGTGCGCCGTGGGGCCGCGCCGGCGTCCCGGGGGAGGGGCGGCGGAGGCCGGACGGGGTCGGGTTCGGCGGAGGGACTGGACTCGCCGCAGCCCTGCGGAGACGGTGCAGGGGCGTGGGGAGGCGGGACGGGGGGCGCGTCTCGGCTGCCGGGATCCGGCCTCCGGGGTGGGGAGACCGGGAGAGGTTTATTCACAGGGTCACTTTCCAGGCAGCTGTGATGTCAGCAAGAAATTGCAAAGAAACCCCATTTTCTGGACCTTCCCAGAAGGGCCACACCTGGGGCTGCCCTGGGCTTGGAGGCGGCTCGGTGACCTTGTGCCTGGAGCAGGTTTGGGGGCTACCGGCCAGCCGTGTCCCAGGGTGGATAAGGCTGCCTCCCGCGGAAGCTTTTCCGTGGAAAAGTTGGGGTGAAGGGGGAGGAGGGCTGCTTCCCTGGGCGCCTCCAGGCTCCTTCTTTTCCTCTCCCGGACACTCGGAGAATCCAGTCCGGCCCGTTCAAAGTTGAGTGTCGCGCGGTGGCGGCGTGCAGAGGAGGCCGGGCGACTTTGGCCACAAGTGGGAAGCTCTTGCACCCCCCTCGCCGCCTTCACCGGAGAAGGCTGATCGATTGGCTGCCGCATTAACGCGCCTCTGGACATTAGCGAGAGGAAGTGCAGACTCCAGAGCCCATTACTGGCTTTTAGTCTCTGGAAGCGCACCGCCGAAAGTGCATTTCGCAGGATATTGAATATTCCATTAGGCGTGCCTTCATGCCCACCTCCCTCTTACCCCCTTTCCTCTTCTTAGATCACTTGGTGTCTGAGTTTGGGGCTCTCAGGGGACTCCTCACTTGAGTCCCTCTCCCTTAGCTCTCTGACTTGGAGGCCAGCACTTCTAAAGGGCATGTGTTCTTGTCCAGCGTCCATCCAGGCCGCCCCCACGGCCCCCCACTCTGCCTCTGCACCCCTTCCTTGTCTGTCTCCCCTGTGCATTAATTAGTGTTCCTGTGTGGTGGGGGAGGGGAGCGCCGGAGGCTGGGCAGGGAGGGGTGAGGAGCTGTTAGAAGAGCGCCGGGAGCTGGGAGTGGGCCGGGGAGAAAAACAGGAACCGGCCAGAAAGGATTCGCCTCTGGACTGTTGGGCCCGTTCTGAACCGACGTCTAGGGAGACAGTTTTCAGATCCCTGAGGGACACTCCACTTGCGCAGGGACACTGCACATGGCACCTTTTGGCCCAGCCCGCCTCGAAAGCCCCTACCCGGCGGAACGATGGCATCCTTCCTGCTGCCAGGCCCAGACTGCAGCCGCCGCCCCTCTCTGGCCTTGCCCTCGGTGGGGAAGCGGCTGCCCCCGGGGCTTGCCTGAGGCCCCGGGGCTGGGCTGAGGCTCGGGCGGCGCGGGGCTGCGCATTCCGCGGCCGCTGCCCTGCCCCTCGCTCGGCAGCTGGAATCAATCTGCCCACCTCCTTAAGGAGCCCCTTCATCAGCGGTCACCCGGCAGCTGCTCGCCTCCGGGGCCGACGGGCCGGCCGGGGCTTTATCGCATTTTTGGAATTTCAGATCCCTGGGTCTGGGCTGTGCCCCTACAGACTAGCCAGGCGTCCTCCGCGGCACGGGGGCGGTTTCACCAGGCTCTGCAAGGGCCCGGGAGGAAACTCTCCGCACCCCGCTTCCACTCTCACTGGGGAGCTGGCGCTCAGAGGCGCTTTTATTCTCCTGGGCGAGCAGATTTCTCTAGGAATGAGAGGACGGTTTGTAGGCACTTGAAGGAAATGGCTGGCCTGTCCTTCGCACACGTCGTGCTCCCTTTCCTACCACCCCGCCCGGCCCCCAGCGCTTTGGTGTTAGGGGTAGGAGCCTTCAGCCTCTGCGTGGATCGGGCGAAGTAGAGGTCATCGCACTTTTGTGTCTAAAGCAAGAGAGTGGAGCCCTTTTCCTGCTTCCTCTCTGCTCTGCTTTACGCTGGGATTGAGGGTCAACTTTTCCCCGCTCAACACTTAGTTTTTTTTTTTTATACTTTCAAATGGGAGCCTGGGGTGTATTTTCGGCAAGCTGACTCATTAGAGTTTAAAGAATTTTGACAGGTATAATATATGGGGAGAGTAACCTCTGGAATCAGGTACTCATCCTAGCCCTTAAAGAGACAATAGCAATTTAATTATTGGTCAGACACTTCAGTCTGGTCAAGGAAGGAAATCATTTAAAAAGTATTTCTCAGAGCCAACCTTTAACAGCAAACAAGAGGCTCTCAAAATAAAGTGTATTTTTCTATGCTTTAGATACTTCGATTTGAGGATGAGGTATTTCATCACCTCAGGCACCCTCATGCCATCCTCACGGGCTTGCTGAGGCTGAAGAGACTGCTTTACTGTGAAGCTAATGCTCATTTGCAGTTGCTATAGAATTTGAGTGATAGCTTTTCATGAGTTCATTTCAAACTTTCCTAGGACACGCGGTTTTTATATGAACAAGGCACGTACATTGAAAGTACAGGAGTCTGTCTGGTGAGCAGAATGATGAAAGAGCTTTTGCCTCCAAGCACTGTTTTAGAAAATGATGGCAATCTAAAATATTTACATAATAGGTGACAAAAATATCTTAAGCATTTATTGCAGTGGAAGGAAATGGGAGAATTCACTGTTGTAATCAAGTCAGTCCAATTAGCCAGATTTCCATGTGTCCACAGAGGGTATACGGCACAATCTCCATTAGGAATGATCTAAGTATCCAAGGAATGCTTAGATGAAAATTATACTAGGGAAAGGGAAGATCTGAGTGCTCAGCATAAGTATCAAATGTACAATATGATGATCATGTTCAAAAAGAAAACGTCCGACTTACTGCAGTCCTCATTTTCAGACCCCATAGAAATGCCCAGGAAGGATCAAGTGATTATCTTAGAAAACGGTAGCGTATTTTAGATGATGATGATGATGATATTTTGAATTTATAAACCACTTTCTGCCAGTTAAGTCCAAGTGTTTCACATAGTTTTCTGTGAACTCTCAATTCCCTGCATGTATAAACCCCACATCAAGAATTACCTAATATCCTGAATTCTTTCTCTGGATTTTTTACACACACACCTCAATTCCTTATTTTGGCTGCCCATTTGGCTCAGAGGACTGCAAACAGTTGTTGTTTTTAAAGTAGCTTAAGAGCAGGCTGGAATCAATATTAATCTATAACAGGGACAATAAATTGTATTCCAAAGACGTTTGAGCTATTCTTGTCACAAATCCCTTGATTCTTGATGATGTAAATTCGTCAATTGGAACTGGAACTTCCCTCCACTGGGACATGGATGCTTTGGGATGGATGCCCCAGAAAGCTCATTGCTTTTTGCATCTCTCATTCAATTCAGGTCTGGTTTAACCTTCAGACTAAATCAAGGGATTTGGCCTAATTTTGACATAAGCAACTTCAATGAAATGAGTGAGTACCAGTTGAATTCTGGGCCCAGCTTATTGACTGTTCATAGAGAAAATCCACAGTGCTTTGAAATAGCAACGGTAATAAAGAGAGCGAACTGAGTCCTGACGAAGATCTCACAGCCAGGAAATGTGAGAAACAAGTTTCAGACCCAAATCTTGAAGTTTCTAGAGCCCAAGTTCTTTTTTTTTATTATTATGTTATGTTAATCACCATACATTACATCATTAGTTTTTGATGTAGTGTTCCATGATTCGTTGTTTGCATATAACACCCAGTGCTCCACGCAGAACGTGCCCTCTTTAATACCCATCACCAGGCTAACCCATCCCCCACCCCCCTCCCCTCTAGAACCCTCAGTTTGTTTTTCAGAGTCCATCGTATCTCATGGTTCGTCTCCCTCTCCGATTTCCCCCCTTCATTCTTCCCTTCCTGCTATCTTTTTCTCCTTCTTCTTCTTCTTCTTCTTTTTTAACATATTTTGTTAAATATTATTTGCTTACATAATAAATATGTATTATTTGTTTGAGAAGTACGGATCTGTGATTCAACAGTCTTGCACAATTCACAGCACTCACCATAGCACATACCCTCCCCAATGTCTATCACCCAGCCACCCCATCCCTCCCACCCCCCACCACTCCAGCAACCCTCAGTTTGTTTCCTGAGATTAAGAATTCCTCATATCAGTGAGGTCATATGATACATGTCTTTCTCTGATTGACTTAATTCGCTCAGCATAACACCCTCCAGTTCCATCCACGTTGTGGCAAATGGCAAGATTTCATTCTTTTTGATGGCTGCATAATATTCCATTGTATATATATATATATATATATATATATATACACACACCACTTCTTTATCCATAGAGCCCAAGTTCTAAGCTGCAACACTGTATCACCTTGGAATTGGGCAAGTTCCATCTTAGTTACGGGTGAGTCCTTTCCAATAGAAATCAGTGAACCTGTCCTAAATTAGAAGGATCTTTGTTAAAAGAGTCTTAGAGCCGGCACTCAGCTGACCTCCTGAGAAGTGGCCAACGAGCTCTTGTATCCAGCACACACGCTTGGGTGTGCTCACGGCGCTGGGATTTCCTCAGGTGGTCCTGCTCTTGAGATTGTCATATACCAGTCTTGCCCTTTGCTTCCTTCCCACCCTTCTATGTCCTAGGCAGGCTGATGAATAGGGTGGTTGTGACAGTGATCTTGGTTGCCTCCTTTGGACACCATTCATTATATATCCTTTGCCTTTTGCCTTGCAGACCGCTCATGCTAATCCCTTTGTCGCTACCAATCCTCCCATTGAAAGGAATCCATTACTAAGTGACAACATATCGATATGTTAACCGGCTATCCTTTCCAGATTAACACGGTAATCGTTTAAGAGCCTCTGGGAGAAGCCATTCATTTAGTTTGCTCAGATGAATAACATTTATGACAAGAGTTTAAGGGGAGTCAGGCTGAGGAGGACAGGGAAGGGTTTTTATGCAAGATGGCTTGTCAGCATTCTGAGGACTCACCACATGTCATTGGGAGAGGACAGATTCTAAACGTCAGCGCCTCACACTTCCTGTTGGTCAAAGTTGTACCCTGCTTTTAGTGGCGAGAAAACGGAGCAAACTATCCCTGAAGTGCCTTTTAAAGGATTGCAGAAATGGGACCTGGAAGATAGTTCAGGTTTCCTAATTTTGCATCAGGACTAGACTTGGTGAATTGATGTCTTCAACTTATCAGCTGTCTGTACTTCTTATTTAAGACTGATTCACTTTGCTTCGAGATCGGCTCAGGGTCTGGAGTCATGTACATTTTCCAGATGTATTTGTAATATACCAGGAATTCTTGCTCCATTTGAATCATTGATCTATGTATAGGTTGAAAGTTCACACTTAATCACGTATTCATTAGAAATTGGACTGACCCTCATGAGACTATTTCCAGCAGACCTGAAAAAACAAACGATGTCCTACCTTCTTCCTCTTTTTCTAAGTGCCCTCTCTTCCTACAGTGTAGGAAGGGCTGAGTGTGCATTGAAACCCTTTCTCTTGGTCAGATTTTCAGGTGATTTTGTAGTTTCTCAGAGCATGAATACTTATTTTCATTTGCCATTGAGAATGGGCTTATCAGAGTTCAGGACCCCGTCTTATCTAGGATTCTTGTAGCTCTTGGATGTTACTGTGAGTTTGGAGATAAACCAGGGATAGCATATCCTGTTTCACAAAAGTGAAAGCTCAGAAGTTTGGGAATTGTCAAAAAGGAGTCCTGACCTTGAGCCTACCTTTGTTGGTGCCACACTGTTGGGTCCCTGAAGAGAAAGGGCTGTAGGTATATGGTTATGTGTGCGTATGTATGTGTGTGTATGTGTGTGTGTATGTGCGTGTGTGTACTTTTTGCACTTACGGTTGTTCTTATTTTGAAATTCCTCTTAGTTGGTCCAAATCAGTTTCTTGTAGAATGGAAGATTTACTTCTTGGGCTGTTATGATAAAATAGATTGTAGCACCTTGCAGTTTGTCAAATTCTTGCGCTTGGTACTGGGCACACAGCCCAAGATTGCTTCCCAGAACCAGTTCAGAGAACCAAGTTTTGTTGCTCCTTGCGGAAGTACACCTTCTCCTGGTGTACTGACGATTTTTCACTTCCTTTCCTTTGTTCTTGGGTCTGCCTGTGTTCTCTCTCTCTCTTTTGGGTCCCCTTGTTTCTCTGTTCGAGTTTAACGTCTGTAACTCCTGCCAGATCAGTTTCATGTGCAAAAATCATAAAACAGCAAACATAGAACAGAGTTCTTGCTCAAAATGCTGCTCTAGCCTTTTAAAAACTATCATAGCTTCAAACGGTTCAGGTATTATACAATTTGAATTTCCTAAAGTTTAGTTAGGAAAAAATCTATTGTTCATATTGAAATATAAAATGCTTTAAAATATTGGCTCTATAAAAAATGGGTATTTCCAGAAACTGTATATCTTTGAAATAGACTTGTTTTATTATATGAAGACGGATGGTGGATGTAGTCGCCTTATTTTACTTAGTGTTCTTAAACAACAAATCCCTTTTTAAAAACTCTTAACCTTACTCCTCACTGCTCACTAAACATTATTGGGGGATCGCAGACTTCATTGTGCATCATGTTGCTTTTTATTCTAAACACTTCCATATTGTTTCCTATATATGAATATAATAGAAACCCATGCTACCTGGGGAAATAGTGTAGTTTTAAATTCAATCAATATAAAGTTTATGTGGACTAGAAAGTTTTAAAATACTATCTGTAATTTGTCCTATCCAGTGAACTAGTTGTGTTAGCTGTATGTTTATCTGTTTTTAGTTTAATCCCCAAAGGTTAATCTGTTGATACCAGGAGTTGATTTGAGTTGATTCTGTTATGCATATGAATGCATCAGTAGCACTTTGTCACGCAAGGTGATAACCCGGATGTACTGGTTTCATCTGAGTGTTTATCTATTAAGCTAATCCGATAAGACGCCTACAGGAATTACCTTGTTGGTTTAAGTTTTGCACTTGTGATGAAGAGTATCCAACTATAGTTCTTAACTTACTCTTCAGATTTGCTGCTAATTCAAACTGTTCTTCCTTTCTGGTCCAAATTAGAGAGGGTTTCGAAATGTGTTTTAATCCTTTGATGTGTCCTTATTCGAGCACTCTGATCTCAAACGCTGCAATAACGCTGCTCATAAACCTTACAGGGATCCTAAAAATACTTCTGTTTGCTGCTTACAAGTATTTGTAGGTCTGTTTATTCAACTATATGCTACTATTATTGTCTGAGGAGCAAATCTAAAGCTTTTGGGTACATGTTAATATTTTTCTCGATGCCTCTCATTGCCCCTGTGGTATAGATAATGCTAATTTCGTGCATCACATGGCCATGAGGAACTTGGCTACAGATGCCCAAAATTCTCAAAATAGAACAGTCTTTTATATCTTAAATTGTAAACCCCTGGGTAGAAACCAGGTCTGTCAACAGTAAAAATTTCAACCAAATAAAGTCCTCAGCTTCCTGTACCTTCCCCCCAACCCCCTGCTGATTTTTGGAGAAAGGGTAAATACAGCACGCATCTAGAATGTATCAAAAACAAGCAAGCAAAGCAAAACAAAACAAAACAAAAATGAACCTTCTAGAGAAAACCAGTTCCTATTTAGTTCAGTCTCCTCGAGAACAAGACCACTCTGAAATAGTCAATACGGCATCGTGCGTCTTCCTCAGGCAGGCTCCAGCTGTGGGGTCCTGACACCCAGGGCTGTGTATTTGATTAGTTGAAGGTTAAAATGAGTCAGTGATGGCTTGAAAGTCAAAATTCGTGAATTACTTGTGTCTTAGGAAATAAGAGCGTTCACAGATATCTCTCGGGAGAGCCTTTTCCTTGCATTCTGCTGGGCTTTCTGGACTGGAGGGATTACAAATATATGGCAGGAAGTTGCACATAATCCACGGGCGGTCATGTCTGTTCACAAGAGAGTGTTGCACACGGGAACGTCACCCGTCTTGTGAGTCACTGCAGAAAAAATGTCTGAGAACTTCTAATCTGAACCATGCCTCTAAAAAGTCAAAATCTTGACCCCCGTGACCTTCAAAGCTACTTACTTGTAAACAACGGTTGTTAGATTTACTCTGCTCTACTTAGCACGTCTACTGCTGAGCACCATGTCCCCAAGTGTGATGTTCCTGTTCTTGGCGGCACCAGGGATGTTTCTGGGTGGTGCACAAGGGAGTTTCTTGTATATGAACATTCAGGAATTTCACTAAGTGTTTGAGGAAAACATGTAACAAGCCCATCAAAGCCATGCTATGTGACTATTATTGCTCATGATAAGGCTAAGTTTTAAGAAAAAAGTCAAAACATATTGATGGTATATAGATGGGTATACAGAAGAAGATGGAGGAGAATTGTTTTAAAGGCACTTTAAAAAAATTTTTATTATGTTAATTACCATAATCACATCATTAGTTTTTTTAAATAATTTTTTATTGTTATGTTAATCACCATACATTACATCATTAGTTTTTGATGTAGTGTTCCATGATTCATTGTTTGTGCATAACACCCAGTGCTCCACGCAGAACGTGCCCTCCTTAATACCCATCACCAGGCTAACCCATCCCCCCACCCCCCTAAAGTCACTTTTTTTTTTAAAGATTTTATTTATTTATTTGAGAGAGAGAGACAGAGAGAATGAGAGAGGGAGCCCGAGCAGGGGTGAGGGGCAGAGGGAGAAGCAGACTCCCCGCTGAGCAGAGAGCATGACGTGGGGCTCGATCCCAGGACCCCGGGATCATGACCTGAGCCGAAGGCAGACGCTTAACCAGCTGAGCCACCCAGGCGCCCCTTAAAGTCATTTTCAACAGGAATGAAGCAGATTGTTTTCATGCTTGTTCCCTTGTTCACCCCGACGCTGTTTTGGAAGATTTTACCTGCCTACCTGTGTGCTCGTCTTTGGTGACTCAGTTTCTCCACAAGGGTTAGAGGGGGGACATAGAGCTAGGCAGGAATGGTGGCTTTTATAAAATATACTCTTGCTCTGATGATAGAGCAGTCTGGTTAAGAATTATTCACTCGAGTATATCATCAGAAAAACATCGGATTTCCCCCCAGATTTATGAATTTCTTTGCCATATCACAGCAGGGCCCACAGGTGACCAGGACAGCCATTTTGTAGCCGGAAAGACCTGATTTCTTTCTTTTCTTTCTTTCTTTCTTTCTTTCTTTTTCTTTCTTTCTTTCTTTCTTTCTTTCTTTCTTTCTTTCTTTCTTTTTTTCTTTCTTTTCTTTCTTTTCTTTCTTTCTTTCTTTCTTTCTTTCTTTCTTTCTTTCTTTCTTTCTTTCTTTCTTTCTTTCTTTCTTTCTTTCTTTCTTTCCTTTTCTTCTTTCTTTCCTTTCTTCTTCTTCTTTCTTTCTTTCTTTCTTTCTTTCTTTCTTTCTTTCTTTCTTCTTTTCTCCTTTCTTTCTTTCTTTCTTTCTTTCTTTCTTTCTTTCTTTCTTTCTTTCTTTTTCTTTTCTTTGTAAAAATGCAATTTGTAAACAGTTTGGAAGGGAAAAATCTTTAAAAAAGGACAAATTTATTTTCCTGTATTTCTGTATTTCATTGATTTGTAGGAAACTTAGGTTAATCTAAATGAGGAGAAAGCCTTTTTAAAAGTTGTTACTGTTAAGAGAATGGCTTAGTGGAAAAATGAGAAAAATATGAGGAGCAAGGAGGGAACATATAGGCAGGAGAAGGAATTAGCACCAGTGCAGGCTTCTTTTAGAGCATAATGCAGACTGTCCCCCCGTCTACTAAAGAAAGGGAATCCTTGAGATCTGCATGTGGGTGCCCTCCAAAAGGGAGAAAAAGCCCTGCAGGGAGAGGGAAGGAAGCAGAGAGAGAGAGAGAGAGAGAGAGAGAGAGAGAGAGAGAGAGAGAGGTTGAGATTTCAAAATTGACCACAAGATGGCAGCAGAAGTATAATATTTGGGCAGTTGGGACAGCTAGTAGCTGGGAATGGCCTTTGGTTGGCGTTGAAAACATTATTTCCAAACATGCAACTTTCTTAATGTCAGCATTCACGTGTTTGGAAAGCGTTATCATTGAATGCATGTAGTATAACCATTTCCCAATTAGTAGTGATTTGGGGGAATGTATTAAAAAAGCCCAAGCGCCATGTTTTTCTGCAGTGTTTGCCTTTAACAAAAGGGAGGCAAATCGAGCGCTTGGCATGGAGAGGTCTTTGAACATTCATATCGGTCTGAGGGAAATTCCTAAAACCCCTTTGAGACCTCTGGGCTCGGATTTGCCTGAGAGGAGACAACGGAGAGAAATAATGGAAAATTAATAGTAGTAAGAAATACATGTGTGAAGAGAAAGAATTGAGATTTTCTACTCCCTTCTTCCCCGCCCCCCAAAAGAGCTAAAAGACAATTAGCTCTTCTATAAGAAAAAGAGCCACTGTTAGAGGAAACTTCTAGTAGCTTCTAATAGGTTGTTTGATCTTCTTGGTACTTCCGTGATTCTAGAATATAATTAAGTAAATCTTACTATGGCCCCGTGCCCGGTGAGGTCCTTCTTAGAAAAACATTTGAATAATCTAGTTAATGATTATTTATATGCATCTAAATATTTGCAAGAGAAAAACGTGTTGTTTTTTTTTCTTTTCTTTTCTTCCTGGGATGCCCTAAATGTAAACTGCCTTTCAACAATTTTAGGGTAAAAAGGAACTAGTCTGTAGTCTGACCCACCACAAAGGGATAAATTGTGGGTCACCTCTAATGGACTGGACGTTTTTGGATCAATAATCCCTTGGAAAGTGCCATTCAGACTTCCTATAAGAGGCTGTTACATTCATTCTGTGACCCCTGTCCTGTGAAGGCCCCCCAGGGGACCGCAAGGGAAGTGGTCTCTCGCTGATGGCATCCTTTGTGATCTAACACGGAGGAGTCATGTACTCATTTTGGTCTGCCTCAGTAACCAAGGGTCAGTGCCGACGTAAAGTGGTACTCTGGGTCAAAAGAAGTCAGTTTTGAATTAATGCGATGACTTGGCCTCTTTAATTGGTTCCTTTGCTCAGTTATTGTGTTAGACTGTACTTAGATAAGCTTGCAAGATGGCAAATAGAGAAAACTTAAAACAGCGCACATATTGATATCCTATGTGACAACCAATTGTCTTTGTAAGACGTGTTTTGAAACTCCGTGGTGCATGTATTTGAAGCTGTCAGCATATAAAACATGCTGTTTGGGGCAAGAATTTATATTTTTTCCAGGCGAGGGAAGAAAATGTTACGTAGTGTAGGACCCTGAGAAGGGATGAAGGGTAGATCGAATGTAGGGTATTCTGTCTGTTTTGTACAGGACTGAAGAAGCACAGCTAGTCATTGTTAGATGCGGGGAGCAGGGGGTAAGCAGTGTTATGTTTTGCTTTCTCTGATCTTCCTGGTTTGTTATCAAAGCAAGACAAATCCCCCAAGTAGAGAGGCAGGGTTTCAGGTAGCCTGCCTTGAGTGTTACGGGTTATCCAGCCTCACCGTCTGGCTCAGAACATCACAGGGATGCCCACGGTAGTGGAGACATGCCGTGGACTTGCTGGGCTTTTGATATTAGAGCAATCGGAGAAAGAATATTCGTTCTTTCTCACCATGTTCGTATTCACTGTGTTCAAATCTGGATATGCTTTTTGATACTTAAGAACATGCACCACATCTCAGATGTGCTGACTTTCATCTTAGGGTGTGTCTACTTCCTTGATTTTTTTTTTCTAAGATTTTATTTATTTATTTGAGAGAGAGCGAGGGTGTGCAAGAGGGAGGAGGTGGCGGCAGAAGGAGAGCGAGAAGCAGACTCCCCGCCCCCCCCCCCCCCCGAGCAGGGAGCCCGATGAGGGGAGGGGGGCTGCATCCCAGGACCCCAGGATCATGACCTGAGCAGGAGGCAGATGCTAACCGACTGAGCCACCCAGCCATCCCTCCTTGATTGTTTTAATTGCCAAAGTAGTGTATGCTGGTTGTCAATAAAAGACAATATTTAATATTCCCACCCCCCCACAACGCTCCCCACCTGTCCTCCACAGGCAGCCAGTGTTAACCTTTCTGTATGTTTATGCAAACCTTTATATAGAGAGAACTTCCCTGCCCATTTGGACTTTTTTGTTTCTCGCTTGTTTTTCTAACTGAAGTGGAATTTTTCCATAATATTCCTCAGTAAACTGTGAATTTTTTGTTTGTTTGTTTGTTTGCTTACTAATAGCTCCTAGGGTCCTTTCCAGATCTGTCTGTGTTGGTGTTTTTAATGGCCACGTACTATTCCATAGTACCCGTGTATTCCTACTTATGGATTTGGAGGGCTATTGGTTTTGTCTGTTTGCAGCTATAAACAACGCTACGACTAATATTCTCATACGCGTTTTCTCAACTGCCTTTTACTTCTGTATGGGGTTAAATTCCCAAAAGTGAGAGTGCAGGGTTGAAAAAGTTGCTAATTTTCAGTGTGACTTTCTTAGTTTATGTGATTATGCATACACTTTCCATGTCAGATAAATGAGATCTAGCCCTTTCTAGTAAAAATAAAAATAAAAGGCATGCTGGTAGCACAGACGCAGTTAATTTTCTACAATAAGAAAGAAATTTTGAAAATCAGACGTACGACTGTAGCAGTCACGTGTGCAAAGTTCTTATTTATTTCTTTTTTATACTCGAGCTGCATTCATGAGAACAGGCTCTTTGAAGCATTGTTGACTTTTCAGATTTATAAAGTCCATATTGTGCTTTTGGCTTGATTTTTTTTTTTCTTCTCTAAAGTGGAAGAAAATTCCCGAATTCCTACAATGTAATGATTTTGCAAGTAAGAAATAAAATTGTTTGCATATATTGCTCTTAAATAATGAGAGTCCCTCTTTAAGGATTACAATGATTTGTTTTTCTTTCATCAAAATACATTTTTGATACATGGAGGATTGTGAGGAACTTGATCCCACTTGGGAAAATAACAAATTCCAAGTCACTCAGCTACATTTTTTTTTTTTTTTTAAAGGCTAGTAGGAAGATTTGGACATATATGGTATTGGAACTACTCAGTGGAGCTTTCTTTTTATAGGATGGCAACCTCTGGTAGAGTTTTCTTTTCTTTCCTTTTTTTTGATCATTGTTATGATATTAGACTAGATTTATGGAAAGATAGCTTTGTAAATATTTATTTGGGTCCGAATTCAGACATATTAAAGGTAATCAATCATGAGGTTGAAGCTACAAAGGGAAACGCTTTTTGGAGAGTCGGAAGAACAAACTTCAGAAATTTTAGCTCAGTCTTAGAGAGAAATGACCTCAGGACGTGTCATGATAATTAAAACAGTGGGCTTTGGATTCGTGGACCTGGGATTGAACTCTGGTTCCTCTTGCACACATTGGCCTTGTGATTTTCTTTTCTTTCTTTCTTTCTTTTTCTTTTTTTAAAGATTTTATTTATTTATTTGACAGAGACACAGCGAGAGAGGGAACACAAGCAGGGGGAGTGGCAGAGGGAGAGGGAGAAGCAGACTCCCCACTGAGCAGGGAGCCCGCTGCGGGACTCGATCCCAGGACCCTGAGATCATGACCTGAGCCGAGGGCAGATGTGTAACCAACTGAGCCACCCAGGTGCCCTGGCCTTCAATGAAGTACTTCTCTCTCTGATCTTTGGTTTCTGTGTCTATAAAGTAGGGATCATGATACTTCTCCCCATAGGCTTTGTAGATGGGAGATACTCTGTACCTGTTTGTGGAGTAACAGAAGGCAAGTGCAAAGTGCTGAGTAAACTTGCTAGCCAGTGGGTGGCCAACACAAAGCTAAAAAATTGTAGGGGTTTTTAAAAACTTCAGTTCTGGCATCAACAATTACAGAACCTCTTGCCTAGAAAGGATTTTAGGAGATAACTTTGTTGTTCATCCCCTTTGATTAACAAAACATTAATGGCAAAAAAATCAAGCAAATATCTAGAGGTTCAGAAAGATGGTGATTTGCCAAAGACGTGAAGCTTGTCAGCGACAAAGCTGAGATCCTATCACCCACATCTCTTACTTACCATTACGGCTCTCCTTAAACCGTTTGAAACATCCACAGTGACGAGTGAGAGGCGGGAAACTAGACTTTTATGATCTAAGACACAAGTGGAAAGGAGATGGGTAGAATGTGATTTCCATGTTTTTAGAAAAATAAAATGTAGATGGATGATCGGGCAGATCAAAGGCAACTGTGTGCCCGGTGTGGCACCCCGCCGGGCTAGAAGCACCTTTGTGTAAGTTTCTTACAGGTTGTGGGTTGGGATGAACCATGGCCAGGGATTGCTCATAAGGGCTGATGAGACAGCAGGGACATGGAGTGCACCAGCTCCCTCGGGCTCTGGGAGAGACTGGATGCTCTGGGGGGAACTTCTCAGAGTGGAGGTCCTGCACAGCAGGGGCATCCCCACGCCAGGGGTTAATGACAGAGCTGTCAGACTCCCTCAGCCGGAAGCTCCTTCCCCAGGGGCTTGTCTGTTCCTGCTCTTGTTGCCTTATCATTGTTACGTGCTCGTGAATGATGATCACTTTCCGTATCCAGTGGAGCTGCAGGTCTGGAGACTTGGGTGGAGAGCCTTCATAGCTTGTTGCTGCAGAGCTGTAGACTTTACCTGACAAGCCCCAAGCCCGGAGGGTGCAGGTGCTTTCACTGAGCATCCCTGTGTGTCTGAGTCCCTCTCCCGAAATCAACATGAAGCTTACACGTTTGTGTATTCTCAGTGGCCGTTGGGAAGTTACAGGCTGGTATGGACTGTATCTGAACTTGGCAGTTTGGACAAATATTATTCCAGATTTTATTTCAGTGTGGTGTGAGGAGGTGTCTGAAGTTTGCAGGAGACCCAAAGCCAGGGTCTTTCTGTCCTTGCCCACCTGGCTTGCAGTGTGCTTCCCAGCCTCAGCCTCCTCCATGGCTACAAATCTCATCGGGCTTGTTGAGAGGATCAAGTGAGCTCAGGCACCTAGTAATGGTTTAGTTAGTACCTTGTATAGCCCTTCAGTAAGTGTTAGCTCCCATTGTTATTATTCACTTTTTCTGACTTCATTCACCAAGTATATAATGACTTTTGACTCTGGACTCATTCATATTCTTCCATGATTTCTGAATCCATACTTGGTTTTATATTCTGCTTGTTAGAATAGCTCTGACCCAATTTTCGGAGTCATTATCCAAATCAAAAATGGCACTGTGACATGCTGTATTTAGGACTTATTTTTCATTCATAGTGTTGTCTCCACTCTCTTTCTACGGATTTCATGCCCCTCCCCCCACCCCATCGTATCAGAAACGTGCGTGGTACTTTTGCACTGTCTCTGGCTGTGTTACGGCCCCCTCTGCAGTTACCTGCTCTCTGAGTGAATAACCCTGGGGTGTCTCAGATTATACATTGTGTAGTCATCACCTGGGGACTCTTCCTAAAATGCACTTTCTGATTCAGCAGGTCTGGGGAGGGGCCTGAGGTTGTGTAGCTGATGCTGATGGTGCTGGTCTTTAGATCCTATGTGGCAGAGGATCGGCCAGAGGTTTTTCTGGTTCCTTCCTCTCTTCCTTTTTCTTTCTTTTCTTTTCCCATGCAAGTTAAGTTTTTGTACACAAATAAAGGACAATCAGATACACGAATGCAAGTTCATGATGCATGAACATGGATTACATTATACGATTAACTCCTTACCTGAGAAAGCCTAGAGCTTCTCAGTAAGAAGTACTTAGGCACAGCTGTACATTGCACAGGCTCAGAGTGGAGGCTGCACTTGGGTTTAAAGCCCCTAATATCTGGGTCATGGGGCTTAACCTCTTTGAACTTCAGTTTCCTGCCGGCAACACAGAGATAAGAAGGCCCACCTCAAGTGGTGCTGTGCAGAAGACTGGTGATAAGCATGCAGTAAGTGACTCCCTTTTTTTTGTAGTTTGAGTACTAGTGTTCCGGAGACAAAATCACATTTGCCCCCAACCGACAAATATGGTCCAGAAAGAACTTCAATTCAGAGAAAATGGGAAAGTAAGAAGCACTAATCCAGCATCATCGGTAAGAGCTTCCTTTCTGCAATGCACTTTATCGGCATGACCCGAAATGCTCTTCTCAGCAACATCATGTTTCCTCATGGGCTCTGCATAAATGAGGAGACTTGTCCAAATACGTCAAGTGGCTTCTTCGGAGGCTTGCTAGCCCAGGACTGTCTGGCTCTACGGCCCTAGCAGTGTACTGGACAGTGGGTGCACAGGGAGGAGTAAGTATAAAGGAAAATGGCCCTGTTTGGACCCTTTGACCATTGTGACCATTCCAACACCCAGGGGCCCTTCGACCAAAGTATGTGTAAACCTCTAGTATAAACCTCTACCTGGTTGTTACAAGAGACTCCGAGGCTCCATCCCAACAGATTTTGACTTCATAGGCTTGGGAAATTGGGGACCAGGACATTTTCCAGACCATCCTGGAGAAACATCTCTGTAGGTGAATCCTACAAGGATGGGTACTGGTTCCCTTGCGCTGCTGTAACAAATCACAAACCGGGGGGGGGGTGCTTAAAACAATAGAAATTTGCTCTCTCATAGTTTTGGACACTGGAAGTTGCATTCAGGAGTTGGCAGGGCGATGCTGTCCCTGAAGACGCTGAGGGAGGATGCTTCCTGTCCCCTTCCTCACCTCTGGCACTTGGTTGCAATTTTTGGCATTCCTTGGCCTGCAGGCACGTCACTCCAGTCTCTGCCTTTGCTCACACGGCTGTTTTCCCTCTGTGTGTGGATGACCGTTGTTGAAGGTAGGGACCACCCTCACCCAGGACACCTCATCTTGATTACCTCTGCCAAGACCCTGCTTCCAAATAAGGTCATGTTCAGAGGTTCGGGATGGACATAAATTTTTTTGGCGGGGGTGCAATATTCAACTCAGTCCACGAGACCATCTGTTTTTTTTTAAAAAAATTTTCCTTTAAGTCCAGGATATAAATCTGTGACTTCTGAAGTTCGCTGAGCCCTGTGGAAAAGAGGTTTTAGATGAGATGAGGGGTGAAGGGCATTCCTAGGTAATGATGCAGGGTTTCACAGAGGCCTTGTCCCCTGCCATTTCTGTCTGCCCTCCCTTCCCTCTGCCCCTTCTCTTATTTTTCAAAAGACACAGTTGTTGATTGATAGTCCTTTGGGTCAGATGAAAGTATTAGTCTCTCATGGTTCCAGGAAGTGTCATGGATCTCTGGTGGTTTATGGTTCTCTTGTTTTTGCGGTATGGGTTTTATAAAGATTTATGGGGAACCAAAATTGGGCTTAAAATGAGAGGCAACTGGTGATTTTCGCTTCTGTAGACTGTAGTTTTCCTACCTGTAATTTTAGGGGGACAGAAACTTTTATGCTGTCATTTCAACACTTCTCTATAATTTTGGTAAATTGTTTCCTTAGGGTTACAAAGAACAAGTGGAATAAACCTCAAATACGCTTATTACAGTAAAGAAGTTTTCTTTGGCACATTTATCTAAGCAATGTCAAAATACAAACTAATTTAGGAAAGCTTTAAATGTTTTAGTCAGAATTACACATCGTAAAACAACAGGGTTATGTTTTGGAAAAAAACTGTTTTTACGTTGGCATTATTTTATATATTTAAAAGCCAGATTTAAATAGTTCTCCCACTTTTACCTTAAGCTGAAGTGCATGCACATATACTTTTAACCTAACTAACGAGTTTCCGTTAATGTGTCCTACAATAGGAATTATATTTCTACCACTAAGAATTTAAACTTCCTCTTAAACATTTAAGAAAAGCTCAGGAGACAGTGCGAATTAGCTAGCCTTATTGGTGATTTGGTTTAATATAAAATAAACGATGTAATAAAAGAAGTTCAGGTATCATTTGAAAGCATAATTTTAAAATTTATGATAATAGGGTATATTTTTGTTGGAATGTATTTAATCCTCAAACACTGTTCCTCCAAGATGCTTCAAGGAATCCAGATTACTAGGCATGATTTGGGGTTTCTGGATGATACTGAATATTTAATGATGTACTGTTCAATATGGACTCATTGAGGCCTTTTTGAGAGAAAAATCTATCTGAACTCTCATGCTACCCAGACAGAAGTACCTGTTCTCCATTCTTCTCAAGGTTGTATATGCCTTTGTTTTGTTTGCTTCCAGTCCATCTGCCATCTGATTGATTGATTGATTGATTTTTAAAAAAATTTATTTATTTATTTGGAGAGAGAGAGTGAGGAGAGGGGCAGAGGGAGATGGAGAGAGAGAATCTTGAGCAGACTCTAGGCTGAGCGTGGAACCCAGCGCAAGGCTTGATCTCATGACCCATGAGATCATGATCTGAGCCAAAATCAAGAGTTGGGCACGTAACCAACTGAGCCAACCAAGCACCCCCTGATTTATATTTTTTTTTAAGAAAGTTTTTCTCATTGCTGGATGAGCTCAATAATTCAAATGACCATTTCATTTTATAGAAACTTTCCTGGAAATATCCAAGTGCCTTTAGTAGTGGAAAGAGGGGTCAGCAAAGGGTCCCAGCCATTGGAAGAGGTGTTTGGCCCCTGTTCTGTGGACATTTTCCAGGGCTATCTTTTGTACTGAGTTTTTTTTTTTTTTTTTTTTTTTTTAATTTTTTATTGTTATGTTAATCACCATATATTACATCATTAGTTTTTGGTGCAGTGTTCCATGATTCATTGTTTGTTCATAACACCCAGTGCTCCATGCAGAACGTGCCCTCCTCAATACCCATCACCAGGCTAACCCATCCCCCTACCCCCCTCCCCTCTAGAACCCTCAGTTTGTTTTTCAGAGTCCATCATCTCTCATGGTTCGTCTCCCCCTCTGACTTACTCCCCTTTTCTTCCTCTCCTGTTATCTTCTTCTTTTTCTTTTTTCTTAAAATATGTTGCATTATTTGTTTCAGAAGTACAGATCTGTGATTCAACAGTCTTGCACAATTCACAGCGCTCACCGTAGCACATACCCTCCCCAATGTCTATCACCCAGCCACCCCATCCCTCCCACCCCCAACCACTCCAGTAACACTCAGTTTCTTTCCTGAGATTAAGAATTCCTCATATCAGTGAGGTCATGTGATACATGTCTTTCTCTGATTGACTTATTTCACTCAGCGTAACACCCTCCAGTTCCATCCACGTCGTTGCAAATGGCAAGATCTCATTCCTTTTGATGGCTGCATAATATTCCATTGTGTATATATACCACATCTTCTTTATCCATTCATCTGTCGATGGGCATCTTGGCTCTTTCCACAGTTTGGCTATGGTGGACATTGCTGCTATAAACATTGGGGTACATGTACCCCTTCGGGTCCCTACATTTGTATCTTTGTGGTAAATACCCAGTAGTGCAATTGCTGGATCGAACGGTAGCTCTAATTTCAACTGTTTGAGGAACCTCCATACTGTTTTCCAGAGGGGTTGCACCAGCTTGCATTCCCACCAACAGTGTAGGAGGGTTCCCCTTTCTCCACATCCCCGCCAACATCTGTCGTTCCCTGACTTGTTAATTTTAGCCATTCTGACGGGTGTGAGGTGGTATCTCATTGAGGTTTTGATTTGGATTTCCCTGATGCCAAGCGATGTTGAGCACTTTTTCATGTGCCTGTTGGCCATTTGGATGTCTTCTTTGGAGAAATGTCTGTTCATGTCTTCTGCCCATTTCTTGATTGGATTTTTTGTTCTTTGAGTGTTGAGTTTGATAAGTTCTTTATAGATTTTGGATACTAGCCCTTTATCTGATACGTCATTTGCAAATATTTTCTCCCATTCTGTCGGTTGTCTTTTGGTTTTGTGGACTGTTTCTTTTGCTGTGCAGAAGCTTTTTATCTTGATGAAATCCCAATAGTTCATTTTTGCCCTGGCTTCCCGTGCCTTTGGCGATGTTTCTAGGAAGAAGTTGCTGCGGCTAAGGTCGAAAAGGTTGCTACCTGTGTTCTCCTTTAGGATTTGGATGGACTCCTGTCTCACGTTTAAGTCTTTCAACCATTTGGAGTCTATTTTTGTGTGTGGTGTAAGGAAATGGTCCAGTTTCATTCTTCTGCATGTGGCTGTCCAATTTTCCCAACACCATTTGTTGAAGAGACTGTCTTTTTGCCATTGGACATTCTTTCCTGCTTTGTCAAAAATAAGTTGACCATAGAGTTGAGGGTCCATTTCTGGGCTCTCAATTCTGTTCCATTGATCTATGTGTCTGTTTTTGTGCCAGTACCATACTGACTTGATGATGACAGCTTTGTAATAGAGCTGGAAGTCCGGAATTGTGATGCCACCAGCTTTGCTTTTCTTTTTCAGTATTCCTCTGGCTATTCTGGGTCTCTTCTGGTTCCATACAAATTTTAGGATTATTTGTTCCATTTCTTTGAAAAAAGTGGATGGTATTTTGATGGGGATTGCATTGAATGTGTAGATTGCTCTAGGTAGCATTGACATCTTCACAATGTTGATTCTCCCAATCCATGAGCATGGAACGTTTTTCCATTTCTTTGTGTCTTCTTCAATTTCTTTCCTGAGTATTTTATAGTTTTCTGAGTACAGATCCTTTGCCTCTTTGGTTAGATTTATTCCTAGGTATCTAATGGTTTTGGGTGCAATTGTAAATGGGATAGACTCCTTGATTTGTCTCTCTTCTGTCTTGTTGTTGGTGTATAGGAATGCCACTGATTTCTGTGCATTGATTTTATATCCTGCTACTTTACTGAATTCCTGTATGAGTTCTAGCAGTTTTGGGGTGGAGTCTTTTGGGTTTTCCACATACAGTATCATATCATCTGCAAAGAGTGAGAGTTTGACTTCCTCTTTGCCGATTTGGATGCCTTTGATTTCTTTTTGTTGTCTGATTGCTGTGGCTAGGACTTCTAATACTATGTTGAATAGCAGTGGTGAGAGTGGACATCCCTGCCGCGTTCCTGACCTTAGGGGAAAAGCTCTCAGCCTTTCCCCATTGAGAATGATATTCGCTGTAGGTTTTTCGTAGATGGCTTTTATGATATTGAGGTATGTACCCTCTATCCCTATACTCTGAAGAGTTTTGATCAAGAAAGGATGTTGTACTTTGTCAAATGCTTTTTCTGCATCTATTGAGAGGATCATATGATTCTTGTTCTTTCTTTTGTTAATGTATTGTATCACGTTGATTGATTTGCGGATGTTGAACCAGCCTTGCAGCCCAGGAATAAATCCCACTTGGTCGTGGTGAATAATCCTTTTAATGTACTGTTGGATCCTATTGGCTAGTATTTTGGTGAGAATTTTTGCATCCATGTTCATCAAGGATATTGGTCTGTAATTCTCTTTTTTGATGGGGTCTTTGTCTGGTTTTGGGATCAAGGTAATGCTGGCCTCATAAAATGAGTTTGGAAGTTTCCCTTCCATTTCTATTTTTTGGAACAGTTTCAGGAGAATAGGTATTAATTCTTCTTGAAATGTCTGATAGAATTCCCCTGGGAAGCCATCTGGCCCTGGGCTTTTGTTTCTTGGGAGATTTTTGATGACTGTTTCAATTTCCGTAGTGGTTATAGGTCTGTTCAGGTTTTCTATTTCTTCCTGGTTCAATTTTGGTAGTTGATACATCTCTAGGAATGCACCCATTTCTTCCAGGTTATCTAATTTGCTGGCATAGAGTTGCTCATAATATGTTCTTATAATTGTTTGTATTTCTTTGGTGTTGCTTGTGATCTCTCCTCTTTCATTCATGATTTTGTTGATTTGGGTCATTTCTCTTTTCTTTTTGATCAGTCTGGCCAGGGGTTTATCAATCTTGTTAATTCTTTCAAAGAACCAGCTCCTAGTTTCGTTGATCTGTTCTACTGTTCTTTTGGTTTCTAGTTCATTGATTTCTGCTCTGATCTTTATGATTTCTCTTCTCCTGCTGGGTTTAGGCTTTCTTTGCTGTTCTTTCTCCAGCTCCTTTAGATGTAGGGTTAGGTTGTGTATTTGAGACCTTTCTTGTTTCTTGAGAAAGGCTTGTATTGCTATATACTTTCCTCTCAGGACTGCCTTTGCTGTATCCCAAAGATTTTGAACAGTTGTGTTTTCATTTTCATTGGTTTCCATGAATTTTTTTAATTCTTCTTTAATTTCTTGGTTGACCCATTCATTCTTTAGTAGGATGCTCTTTAGCCTCCATGTATTTGAGTTCTTTCCGACTTTCCTCTTGTGGTTGAGTTCTAGTTTCAAAGCATTGTGGTCTGAAAATATGCAGGGAATGATCCCAATCTTTTGGTACCGATTGAGACCTGATTTGTGACCTAGGATGTGATCAATTCTGGAGAATGTTCCATGGGCACTAGAGAAGAATGTGTATTCCGTTGCTTTGGGATGGAATGTTCTGAATATGTCTGTGAAGTCCATTTGGTCCAGTGTGTCATTTAATATCTTTATTTCCTTGTTGATCTTTTGCTTAGATGATCTGTCCATTTCAGTCAGGGGGGTGTTAAAATCCCCCACTATTATTGTATTGTTGTCAATGTGTTTCTTTGCTTTTGTTATTAATTGGCTTATATAATTGGCTGCTCCCATGTTCGGGGCATAGATATTTACAATTGTTAGATCTTCTTGTTGGATAGACCCTTTAAGTAGGATATAGTGTCCTTCCTCATCTCTTATTACAGTCTTTGTTTTAAAATCTAGTTTGTCTGATATAAGGATTGCCACCCCAGCTTTCTTTTGGTGTCCATTAGCATGGTAAATGGTTTTCCACCCCCTCACTTTCAATCTGGGGGTGTCTTTGGGTGTAAAATGAGTCTCTTGCAGACAGCATATTGATGGGTCTTGTTTTTTAATCCAATCTGATAGCCTGTGTCTTTTGATTGGGGCATTTAGCCCATTTACATTCAGGGTAACTATTGAAAGGTATGAATTTACTGCCATTGTATTACCTGTAAGGTGACTGTTAACTGTCTGTTGTCTGTGTTCGTTTCTGCTCTTTGCTGCTTTTAGGTTCTCTCTTTGCTTAGAGGACCCCTCTCAATATTTCTTGGAGGGCTGGTTTCGTGTTTGCAAATTCTTTTAGTTTTTGTTTGTTCTGGAAGCTTTTGATCTCTCCTTCTATTTTCAATGATAGCCTAGCTGGATATAGTATTCTTGGCTGCATATTTTTCTCGTTTAGTGCTCTGAAGATATCTTGCCAGTCCTTTCTGGCCTGCCAGGTCTCTGTGGATAGGTCTGTTGCCAATCTAATGTTTCTACCATTGTAGGTTACATATCTCTTCTCCCGAGCTGCTTTCAGGATTTTCTCTTTGTCTCTGAGACTCGTAAGTTTTACTATTAGATGTCGGGGTGTTGACCTATTTTTATTGATTTTGAGAGGGGTTCTCTGTGCCTCCTGGATTTTAATGCCTGTTTCCTTCCTCACATTAGGGAAGTTCTCTGCTATAATTTGCTCCAATATACCTTCTGCCCCTCTCTCTCTCTCTTCTTCTTCTGGGATCCCAATTATTCTAATGTTGTTTCGTCTTATCGTATCACTTATCTCTCGAATTCTGCCCTCGTGATCCTGTAGTTGTTTCTCTCTCTTTTTCTCAGCCTCTTTATTTTCTATCATTTGGTCTTCTATATCGCTGATTCTCTCTTCTGCCTCATTTATCCTAGCATTTAGTGCCCCCATTTTTGATTGCACCTCATCAATAGCCTTTTTGATTTCGATTTGGTTAGATTTTAGTTCTTTTATTTCTCCAGAAAGGGTTTCTCTAATAACTTCCATGCTTTTTTCAAGCCCAGCTAGTATCTTTAAAGTCATGATTCTGAACTCTAGGTCCGACATCGTACTAATGTCCGTATTGAGTAGGTCCCTGGCTGACGGTACTACCTCTTGTTCTTTTTGCTGAGGTGATTTCTTTCGTCTTGTCATTTTGTCCAGAGGAGAATAGATGAATGAGAGAACAAAAGGCTAACAGGTTTACTACGTCCCCAGCAAATATACTGTATACAAATCAGAAAAGACCTGAAACCAGGGGAAAAGAAAGGGAAAGAAAGAAAAAAGAAAGAGAAAAAGAAAAAAAAAAGAAAAAAAAAGATAAAAACAAAAACAAAACAATTCAAAAAAAGGCAGAATATGATCAAATATGATCAGGCTAGTGCATAGATCAGTGCCACACACTAGATTTTGGGCGTATTTTGGTCTGTTAGAAAAAAGTGCCTCCTAAAATTTTAAAGGAAGAAAGACATATATGTACAAAATAAGGGTTGATACAATGAAGGGATGGAAGATGACTGTAAAGATGAAAATTATAAAAGATTTTATAAAAGGACTTGGTAAGATAAGTTGTTTGAAAAAAGAAAGAAGATTTAAGGAAAAAAAAAAAAAAGGAAAAAGGGAGAGAATGTGATCAGGCAGGAGACTAGAACAAAGCCATACACTAGTGATTTAGGGTATATTTTGATCTGTTAGAAGAAACTGTACCTCAAAATTTTAAAGAGAGAACAACTTATATATATATGCCAAAAACAAGGATAACTACTATGAAGGGATAAAATATGACTCTAAAAATGAAAAAAAAAAATGTTTTTTTTTTTTAAAAAAAAGGGATTTATAAGATGTTGGTTGAAAAAGGGAAAAAGAAAAATAAAAAAAAGTCAACAAAAATTAACTTTGATGAAATAATGAATCATGGTAAAAAAAAAAAAAAAAAAAAAAAAAAAAAAAAGAAGCCATGAATCTATGTGCAGTATTCCCCTAGCGCTGGAGTTCTCCTATTCTCCTTGATCGATCAACTTGGTCTTGGCTTGCTGGCTGTTTGTGTTGATCTTCTGGGGGAGGGGCCTGTTGCTGTGGTTTCCAAATGTCTTTGCCGGAGGCGGAATTGCCCCGCCCTTGTCGGTCCGGGCTAAGGAAGCTGCTCCAGTTTGCTCTCAGGAGCTTTTGTTCCCTGCAAGCTCTCGGCACAGCTTTGGAGGACCAGGGCGAAAATGGCGGCCTCCCAGTCTCCGCCCGGAGGAGCCGAGAACTCAGGGCCCCACTCCTCAGTGCGCCCCCAGAGAAAAGCAGTCACTCCCGTGTCCCCGGTCTCCAGCCGCACTCCGTGCTCACCCGGCCTGTGATCGAGCGTTGCTATCTCTGGCACCCGACCCCGCTCGGAGTCTCCAAACCCAGCAGATCCCTGCAGTGCGTTCCCGCACCGCTCCTCCCCGGGAAGGAAGGGGAGTCTCCCCGGATCTGCTGCTTGTTGGGTCCCTGCTGGGGGAGCCGTGCCCCGACTGGGCCGCAGATCACAGTTTATGGCAACCCCGAGCTGAGAGCCCGCGACTCTGCTCCGTATCTGCAGCCGGCTTCCCCGCCCCGACACCTGGGAGCTCTGCCGCACTCAGGCACCCCCGGTCTCTCTGTGACCCCAAGGGTCCTGAGACCACACTGTCCCGGGAGGATTCCACCCCCCGCTTAGCCACTGCAGCGACGTCCCTCCGCCGAGCCAACTTTTAAAAGGTCCGATTTTGTGCTCCGCGGCTCTAGCACTTGCCAGAAGTGGCCGACGGAGGCCCCTCCCCCGCCGTCTATCCTCCCTAATATCGCCTCGGATTCACTTCTCCGCACGTCCTACCTTCCAGTAAGTGGTCGCTTCTCTGTTCAGAGAGTTGTTGCTACTCTCCTGTTCGATCTCCTGTTGAGTTCGTAGGTGTTCAGAATGGTTTGATCCCTATTCAGCTGAATTCCTGAGACCAGACAAAATCTAGGTCTCCTACTCCTCCGCCATCTTGCTCCGCCCCCCTCTGTACTGAGTTTTATAAAGGTAGTTGAAAGGGTAGATGCGGAATTCTATGGAAGAAGTGTAGAAAAGTGAATTCCACTACCCAGCATCAGTCATTGGCTTTGTATTAAACATATTGATCAGTTATCTGGGTGAGGATATCAGTGACATCTTAATCAGATTTGCAGAGGGCAAGATGTTGTAAGGGTTGGTAGTTTTATTGGAAAAGAGAATCAAGATCCCAGAAGGCTTTGATGGGCAAGAACAGTGGTTTATAATCCTAATATACCCAATGCTCTCCTTTTTTATGCCAGACATTTCCTAGTGCTCCCAGACTCTTCTGAAATGAAATGCATAGATAATATAATTCATCTGCACACATAGTAAGTGTGTGTATATGTACCTAGTATCCTAACAATATTCCAAAGAAGAAACAACAGAAAATCATGCATTATCAAATCCTATGTGGTTTAATAGGTGCTTATATTGCCCATGTTGAAAATGACTAGAGGGAAAGGACTGTGTAGAACACAGAACTTAAGATGGGAAGTGCTTGCTTCTCTTCCTAAAACCACTTCATAGAACAACTGAAAACATATCTTGGTCCTGGTGTATTGTGTCGGTCACCCCAGTGCCACTAGCGGTATTTCTGTCAAGTGGCTCAGTTTTCTAAAATGGCAAACAACTCTCTGTGAAGTTTCTAGCAAAATAAAGTATCCACTTCCGTTAATTCACATGATAGTTGCATTACTGGCAAACATAATGTAATTTAAAGCCATGCAGAAATAAACAATTCATTTACATGTAAAACAGATTGAGCTTTTAGGCTTAGATGATTATATATGGATTTTTCTTTTGCGTGAATGGCCAGTGAGAGATTTTAAAGTTGCATGGGTCGTAGAATAATTCTTCAGTGTGTGGTATTCTGTGGGTTGCGAGACGTGACAATGGAAACGCACCCCACAAATTCCCGAAGTTCCCACAAGGGGGCAGTACTGCCCCCACTGAGAATCACTGGTTGGAGGGTGTTTTCACCTTGGAACCCTGGATATTTTGGGTGGGATGATGCTTTGTCTTGCCCATGGGGGTGTGGATGCGTGGGAGGTGGTGCATTGTAGAATGTTCGGCAGCACTGGAGCTTCTACTAGATGCCAATAGACCCCCATCCCTAACTCCAGTTAGGACAGATACTCTACAGACGCTACCTGTTGTGTCCTGGGGGCACAGTCACCCTCAGTTGAGAACACTGAACTGAACAAAAAGAGGTTTAGGGCGCCTGGTGGCTCAGTCGTTAAGCGTCTGCCTTCGGCTCAGGTCATGGTCCCGGGGTCCTGGGATCGAGCCCCGCATCGGGCTCCCTGCTCCGCGGGGAGACTGCTTCTCCCTCTCCCACTCCCCCTGCTTGTGTTCCCTCTCTCGCTGTGTCTCTCTCTGTCAAATAAATAAAATCTTTAAAAAAAAACACGAGGTTTAATGGGGAATTAAGGGAAAAACTTTCCCCTTGAAGGAACCATGAAATAAATTTCATAATTAGAAGTGACCTCATGGAAGCATTTGTGGAATTTTAGGGACTGTGGTCCCTAAAAATGTGATCCGTGAGTCAACCAGATGTTCAGGTAGATAAATCCATGAGCATAATATTTAAATGTTTTCTTATTTTTTTAATTTTTACCCTGTTTCATTCAATACAAAAAAACTTGTAGCCACTTAGGAAGAGTAGAATCACTGAGGGAAGGTGTGCTGTTCTCGTACTGTTTATTTCCACCGGGGGCATTGTGCTCCATCCTGGGTACTTGAACAAGGACAGTTATTTGTGTATTGGAGCAAAGGTATTTTGTGGATTCTGCATGATTTCAGCAGGTAGCATGACGGCAAATGATTACAGGTGACAGGGTGGCAGTTTCCCGCTCAGGGTAGAAGTGATCTTTCTAATAGAACTTTCTGATGGCTCTAGATTGAGCTACTTTGGAAGTAGTATGGGAATAGGTGGTGATATTTAAGGAGAGGTTTGTCCACAATTCGCCATGAAAAAGTAGAATCATTTTTAAGGTTGCAGATTACTCTGGGAGTGACAGATGTTTGTTTATCCATTCCATACTTTCTGCATGCTTCCTACATCCCTACATCCTCCATACTGAGCAGTCATTAGCTCTGTAATTGACACTGACTTCCAGTACGAGGCAATGCACCACCTTCTTTCCAAGGCCATCCGTGTGTGTACAATCACACACGGATGTGAGCGACGGAGAAGGTCCTACCAGTGTTTAGAATTAAAACACGCATTTGAAAACATTTTAAAATACCATTCCTTTATTCATTTAGCAAGTAGTTATTTATCCAGTGCCTACTTTGTGCCAGTCATTGTTCTAGGTGCTGAGAGTAGAGTGGCCCCAGTGCTATGTAGCCTTTAGTCTAGAAATAAAAGCAAGCAATAAGTCAGGGAACCAATGTAAAAAGTAAAATTCCAAATAGTGACGAATGCTAGGAAGGTAATAAAGGTGCTATGATTGAAAATAAAAGAGAGAGGGAGGGTCTGTTTTAGATGGGATGGTCAAAGATGAAGGTCCCATGAGGTGGCACTTAAATGGGGACCTAAATGATGAAGAGCCAGTTGTGCTAACAGTGGGAAGAATGTTGTAGACAGAAAGAAGGACACATACAAGGGACTAGTATGGAGAAAGACACGAGCACCTTTGAGGCCCAGAAAGAAGGGCCATGTAGCTGGGATATAATGGGTGGGAGTGAGTGTGGCATATGCAGTGAGTTTCCAGAAATACACAGGGTCCGGCTCATGTCCGGAGGCATAGGGCTTAGAGGTAGAAACAATGGACCAAGGAGCCAGAGAACCTGGATTCAAGTTACACCGCTTCCTCTTTCCTTATTGTCCCATCTGCAAAATAAGATAGCACACATCTGCCTGTGATTGTGAGGATTCAATATGGAAATGCTTACAACAGTGCTTGCAATGATGCTTGCATGTTGGAGTTAGCTGCTACTACCACCACCGGACTTGTGGACCATGGTAAGGAATGTGGATTTTTATCCTAAGAGAATAAAGTTCCTGAAGAGCTTTTCAGTTCGGACCCTTGTGTAAAACTTCTAAACAACACCCAATACGGTGAACCGAGTAAGAAAACAGGTGTGATTGCTTCTTGTAAAGTTTTGAATGTGACGTCCACAACAGAATATGCTACGTAATAAAGGGCAGAGTTTTGTTTTGTCTGAGTTATCCCGCTAGATGGTGTGAGCCATTCAGGCCACTGCAGGGAGAGGCCACCCAACAACCGAGCAGCGTTTGTCTTGTACCATCTTGGTCAGTGGCTCCAACCTGTTTCCCAGGTTAAAAAAAAACACTCCGTAATATGCAGGAAGAGACACTTGAGTAATCTAATTTTTAGGAACAAAGTGTCTGGGTCCTTTAGGAATAAAAAGGAAATTTTAGACATTTTTGAAAGCTACGGGAGAATGAAAGCCGTAATATCTTTTGACTGTGAACATGGCTAATGGAGTGCTGATCAGGTTTCTGTAGGGCTGTGTCTTCGACGTGTCACATCTTCTCTCCCTCTTGCTTCTGGTTCTGCTTTTACATCCTCGATGGCACTCTTCAATAGAAGCACGCCCTGGCTTTAGGCTTATTGATCGCCAGTGATGGAAGAAGGTGTCCTTGTGTTATGGGAGCCACTGCTGGGTGCTGGCATTCTCTTCCTTAGCTTTTGAGATGCCCGAAGGGCACCATCCGTTTCTTAGATCAACTGATATGAGATGGCGTTTTCTTTATTTTTACGAACCAGCTGTCTGCTTGCAGTTGGGATAAAGAGCAGTGATAGTAATCAGCTCCCAGCTGTAAGTAGCAGGGCTTTTGTAGGAAAAAATTATCTTGAAAACATTTTTTTTTTTTAGGCTCCAAGTCTCAGTGGTACTCCCTATCAGCGATGAAGCTGCATGTGCGGGAACGCTGGTCCCTTTGTGGTCCTCCTGTGCACGTGACCAAGGGCCGTGGAGACGGGGTGAGGGACGGAGAGAGCCAATCCATGACCTCACCCTTGCTGGTTCCATCCTGCCCTTCTGACCGACTCCAAGAGTGCAGTGTGACTTAGATGGGCTGAAAATAAACAAAGCACAGAGACACGTTTGGATCTTGGTCTTCCTGTTTCTCCAGTGATACAGGATGAGGCTGATGTTTTTACTTCTCACGGCAGAAGTGTCTTTGATTACTGCATGATAGGAACTCGAATAATTTCCCATCGTGGATGTGGAATACTTTGAAAAGTTATTTCTAATTGATCCAGCAGAACGACCACACCCATATTGCTATGGAACCGAGTCTTCTAGCTAAATAAAATTTCCTTGGAAATGAGCAAACATTTTCATCGCGATCCTCATTGAAAAAGTTTCTAAGTACAATAATGACTTCACTTAATTGGGCAAGAATGTCCAGATTGCAGTGAAACTGTTCTCCCAGGCTCTTGCAAGCATTCCAAATTACAATTACTAAGCATTGTTTCTCTCTGTATCTTCATCAAATATTTAATACCTGCTATGTTCAAAATATTGTGCTGTTTTTTTAAGTCTGTGTGTATCAAACATTTCATTTTGTCACTAGCTTTTCCATTCCATTTGTAGGTTAGGAAAACAGCCCCCCCATACCCCCCCTAAAGACAAACAGCCATTCCTTAAGAACCCAATCTGAGTTCTATTTTGGGTTAGCGTAGCTCAGTAAATATTTAAATGAGTGTCTGTAATATTCCAGGTGCTGTGTTAAGTCCTGGGGGAACAAAACTCATCCAGATACAGTTGGATGAGGAGCTCACAGAAATGGGTGGAGAAAGCCCACTAAAGAGAGTTTTTATCGGCTGTGTAAGAGTTATGACAAAGCACCCTGGGGAGGAGGTCAGGGATCTATCGGGAAAGAGCCCCTTTGCCCCAGCAGCCAAGGGGCGTCAGGAAACTTCCTGTGGGGAGTTATCATCTAGGTGATGGGTGTTTCCACATGTGTGTGTGTAGGACATCAAGCTCCCAGAAAGTAATTAGTTGCAGTTCAACAAACATTTAATATACAACTTTCATTGTACGTGCTGCATTTGGCAAGGGGACGGGGATGTAGGTTTAGAAATGAATGAACCATCTCTCTTTCATTTTTAGTCAAGCGTTAAAGCATTATCAGCTTATACTGTATTAAATGCCCTGCCAGCTCTGTGTTTTATCTGCAAGTTTTTTTTAAAATTTTTTTATTGTTATGTTAATCACCATACATTACATCATTAGTTCTTGATGTAGTGTTCCATGATTCATTGTTTGTGCATAACACCCAGTGCTCCACGCAGAACGTGCCCTCTTTAATACCCATCACCAGGCTAACCCATCCCCCACCCCCCTCCCCTCTAGAACCCTCAGTTTGTTTCTCAGAGTCCATCGTCTCTCATGGTTTGTCTCCCCCTCCGACTTACTCCCCTTCATTCTTCCCCTCCTGCTATCTTCTTTTTCTTTTGTCTTAACATATGTTGCATTATTTGTTTCAGAGGTACAGATCTGTGATTCAACAGTCTTGCACAATTCACAGCGCTCACCATAGCACCTACCTTCCCCAATGTCTATCACCCAGCCACCCCATCCCTCCCACCCCCCACCACTCCAGCAACCCTCAGTTTGTTTCCTGAGATTAAGAATTCCTCATATCAGTGAGGTCATAGGATACATGTCTTTCTCTGATTGACTTATTTCACTCAGCATAACACCCTCCAGTTCCATCCATGTCGTTGCAAATGGCAAAATCTCATTCCTTTTGATGGCTTATCTGCAAGTTTTGAAACTTATATTCTCTGTCCTTCTCAGCCAGTGGCCCTGTCTTGTTTTTTTGTCTATGTCACTGTTACTAAATCTTTGTTATTAGGATTGAGTAAAAATGGCTATATTTGCTGGCAGAAATGCAGTGCATATTTCAGGCTAGAATGGCTGGCTCAAGATTCGTTTCAGGCTTCTATAATAAGTGGGAAATGTGATGTTACTTCTCTAATTTTTCTGAGTATTGTTTGTTTCCCAAAGCCACTTCAGAGGCCAGTGGGTAATATCTTTCATCAGTATTTGTGTGTTAACCCCATACAGGGCTTTACAGGTGTTTTTTTTTGCCCCTAAGATTTATTTATTTATTTGAGAGAGGGAGAGGGAGAGAGAATCTCAAGCAGACTCTGCACTGAGCGCAGAGCTAGACAAGGGGCTTGGTCTCGAGACCCTGAGATTATGACCTGAGCTGAAACCAAGAGTCAGGTGCTTAACCAGCTGAGCCACCCAGGTTCCCCCAGGGCTTTACAGTTTTTAAGACAATTTTCCATTCCTTTATTTCATTAATTCTAACCACAACTTGGTGAAGAAGATATTAATATCTCTGTTTTGATGCTGAGAAACTGAGGCTCAGACTGATCAAATGACTTGCCCAAGATCCTGTAACAACATCTTATAACTTAACTCCTCGAGCCTCTACTCAATCCCAACTAAATCCCTCTTTTTGTTGTCTAAGACACTGTTGAAGGGCATCTCCTTGAAAAAGGCTTCCTTGATGCCTAAACACTGGGTTGGCTCTCTCCCCGGTGCTCCCATAACATCTAACACTTACCCATGTTGCAGAGTGGTTGGGCTTTGATATTGTATCTGCCTGTTTGCAAGTCTGTCTCCTCAGTCTGTCCTCTAAATAACCCGAGGAGAAGAGTCATGTCTGGGTTCTCATGGAATCCCCAAACCGGTTAGAATACTTGCCACAGAGAAGATTTCCAATAACCATTGATTGAATGAGAAAACTAAATAATTAAGACTTTGTTATAACATGTGAAAGTGCTTTGTAAGTGACTTGAGAGTATGAGATATTCTTAGATCCCTGAGAACAAAGCATTATGCTAAGACGTAGCTTCAAAGTATGAGTTTACCTTCTAGGTGAATAGGCACAAGTATGGATTGAATGTTTGTATTTCTTCAACATTCCTGTGTTGAAGCCCTAACCCCCAGTGTGTTGGTGTTAGGAGGTGGACCTTTGGGAGGTAATTAAGTCAGGAGGGTGGAGCTGTCTTGAATGGGATTAATGTCCTTATAAGAAGAGATCAAAGAGCTAGGCGATTCTCCTTCTGCCATCTTGCTCACAATGAGACTGGTTGGCAGTCTGCAGCCCAGAAGAGGCCTCTCACCACAACCTAACCATGCTGGCCCTCTGATTAGACTACCAGCCACCAGAGCTCTGGAGAAATAAGTTTCTGTTGTTTATAAGTACCTGGTTTATGATACTTTGTGGTGGCAGCCCAAATTGACTAAGAGAGTCATATCATTGATATTATTTACTTACAAAACAAAGAGTTGCACTTACCTCTCTTTCTTCCTGGGGGTCTTTTAATCTCACACTGTTTTTTCATTGGGAAATAAGTCATTTTATTTATTTTTAAAGATTTTATTTATTTGAGAGAAAGCATGAGCAGGAGAGAAGGGTGGAGAGAGAGGGAGAAGCAGACTCCCTGCTGAGCAGGGAGCCCAAGCAGGGGCTCGATCCCAAGACCCTGGGATCATGACCTGAACTGAAGGCAGACACTTAAGCAACTGAGCCACCCAGGCGCCCTGGAAATCTGTCATTTTAAATCGCCATTATTACATCACTAGATGAAATGAAAGAGTTGGAAAGCCTCCGTTGCTTATTTTAGTATGAATTTTATTTCTAATATATAACCATAGTCCTTATTATCTGCGAAGCATTGTCTGGAGTATTTTACCATATTGAATAATTTAATACCCATAACAACTCTAGGAGGTAGATGCTATTATTATTTACTTTTTCAAATGAGAAGCATGTCTTTATTTCCCCTTCATTTTGAAGGATAGTTTTGCTGGATATAGAATTCTATGTTGGCTTTTTCTTTTAGCATTTTAAAGGTATTATTGCATTGTCTTCTGGCTTGCATTGTTTTTTTGACACAAAGTCTGTGACAATTTTTATATCTGTTCCTTGGTATGCAATATGTCTTCTTTTTCTCTGCTCTTAAGATTTGTTCTTATCAACAATTTGATTATGATGGCCTTGATGAGGTTAAGTGATTTTGTGGATTTAGGGTTCAAATTCAGGAATTCTTTGTCTGGTGGTCATGCTCTTAAACAGTCTACTGTGCTGCCTTAATAAGGACACTGAAGCAGAGGGGTGAACTTAGGTCTTCTGATTCCCAGGCCAGTGTGCTCAATTCCATTAAGCACTGACAATGGGATCATGCCTGACTTTTTCCTATAATTATGTTTTTTATAGGTTTTGCAAACACTTAGGGCAATTCTTTCCAATCTGGTATTCCTTTGGTCTCCAGAGAACAGGAATCTACTAGAAAGTTTTAATGTTTAAAATTTGTAAATCATAAACAGACTAAATATAGAGGCTTACTAAAACATTTGACTGGGATTCAAACCAACTCATTGTGTTTCGCTAGTATTCTCTTGCACATCAGTAACTCTGGTAATTACATGTTAATTTGATTATGAAATAAGGAAATAAGAAAATAAACTTTTACTTAAGACATCCATTTTGTAGGACAGAACAGTCAATAATGGGATTCTTAAGTGAATATTACAAAAACGAGCCTTGATGCTGAAAATACCGAGAATTAGTAGTCTTGAATCTGACCTTGCTTGTCATTATAAACTCTACAAAGGTAAAAGGTTATGTAATTCTAAAGTTTGTTTCACTTTTTTTGCTCTAATAGGAAGTCAGAATGAAATCCAGACTGACAATTTCCACTCAATGTTTCTTTCATGTTTTAACACTGTGATTATCAAAAACAAACAAACAAAATTCTCAGGGCATTTACAGCTCTTCCCCCAAATAGTCTCCCATTCTAGTGGAAAAAGAATATAATGCTATGAAGGAATTGGAAAAGGATGAAATAAGAGATTGCAGTATATGCTTGTATTCATGATTTTATGTAATAAAAATGGGCTAAAAATATAAAAATAACTCTGTAAATTTTAACATGCTAATCTGTATATTATACTGCAGATCATTTAGTTAGCACAAATCCATAGGCTGCTCATCACCAGTGAAGTGTTGTGGCCATTAAAATTGAATGGGTGGGTTGAGTGATAGATATTTTTGTAGATTTGTAATAGCAGTAGGGTTAAAGATGATCCACATTTGAAAAACATTTCATACATATCTTAAAAACTAATATTTTGAAAATTATGGCTTAATGTCTAGTTATAGTCATCGTTGCAGGCTTACCAAAACAACCCATCTCAAATGAAATTCACAATGATGTTATAATTTATATTAAAAAGAACAGGAGCGATTGAAAACCATGGCAAAGTCAAGGCAGCATTTGTGGTTCTGTCTTGCAGAAAATCATAGAAATTCCAAGTATCTGCATGTTGCCTGTGTACTTTAATGCTCCAGAGTCGCCAAGCATTGAATGGTGACTTTCTCAGTAAAATATTGAGTGAGAAAAGTTACTAAGCTCTGGCAATGCACAATTTTGGTTCATTGATCCTTAGTCTTAGTAACCTTAATAATTCGTCTGGTAAGTTATACGTAAATAATCATTACTCATGTCATGTATTAAATATGTCTGTGAAGTTAGGTCACTTGGCAATAAAACCAAAGATAGACTGGCTTTAAGAAAATCAGCTTGCGAAACACTAAAGAGCCTTGTGGGGCTATGGACCTCACTTAAGACACATGTAATTATCGATAATTTATCCAACACCTCTTAGTAAACTGAGGAAATGAATAGGCCTCTAGATGCCCTCTGTGCCTATTATGTCATTTCTCTGCATCACAGCAACATAAACTCTTCATTCTTTGAGAAAGAATCTCAACTCTTGTGAAATCTGGAGTTTTCTTGCAATGATATCACTTCTTTTATCTTAGTTCACAGGCTTTCTGTCTTTTGTCTGTACTCATGCATGGGCTGTCAAAGGGGTGTGTTCATTATTGCCTATTTTCCAATGTCCTACCCGTGAAAGAAGATGTGCCCCTTAACTGCAATAATATAGCCATGTTTCCTATACCATCAAGAATCAGGGAGACCTGTAAGACCATTACTGCTTCCTAAAATTATAATTTCAAGATTTACTGGGTTTCTAAACATTTATTTACTTATTTTGAGAGAGAGAGAGAGAGAGAGAGAGAGAGGGAGAGAACGCAAGCAGAGGGGAGGGGCAG
This sequence comes from Zalophus californianus, assembly GCF_009762305.2. Lineage (NCBI taxonomy): Eukaryota > Metazoa > Chordata > Mammalia > Carnivora > Otariidae > Zalophus > Zalophus californianus. The sequence continues at coordinate 6,455,338 of NC_045609.1, read as the reverse complement.
AGGGAGAGAGAGAGAGAATCTCTAAGCAGACTCCCTGCTAAGTACGGAACCTTATGCAGGGCTTGATCTCAGGACCCTGAGATCATGACCTGAACTGAAATCAAGAGTCAGACACTTAACCGACTGAGCCATCTAGGTGCCTTCAAGATTAACTGTTGATAGCTCATAATCTGTACTTGGATTTAGAGTGGCATTATCCAAAATGTGTTTGGGAAGACCTAGTCCTACAGGATGCTCCTTGAAAAGCAGTTACAGTTGGGAACTCTGTATGTTACACTCCCTTCTTGGAAATACACAATGTGTGTTAGGATCTTCAGGATTCTGAGAAATACTGCTTTCAAGAAACTTTTAAAATTCTGTTAAAATCAGCATTTCCCATATTTTTGCCACAGATCCTGTCCCCTGCTCAGATTTTCTTTTCCCATGCAAAACATTTAATATCACACAGGATTGTTGTCTTCTGAGAAAATCCCCCGGGAAAGATTATCTTAGAGCAAATTTAGGGTATAAGTGATTTTCTAGATGTGCATCCCAGTGTTGTTGCATAGTTTTTTTTTTCCTGCCATCTTTTACCCAGCCCCTGCACCCAATTTTCAGTTGAAGTCCCCTCATTCAGACCACTGAGCTTTCATTACATTTAGTCATCACAGTTTTGCAAGATCCCTCTACGTTTTACTCATAATTCTATGTAGTTGGAGGAGAGGACAATATCTTATAATTAGTTATGTTTTACATTTGACATCTTTAACAATGTCTTAAACCTTGTCTATAGATTGGACTCTTGCTGTCTCTTCCTTAGCAGTCATTTCAAAGGATTATACCTGGGATTTTGTTCTTCAGAGTTTCCTAGGGATGTAAAATAATATGCATGACAACCAAAGTAAATTTAAGTCTCTGGTCTGTGTGAGTGTATACCATACATGTGTGCAAAATATATACATTTGTCAATAAACATCCATTCAACAATTTTTCTAGCATTTACTATGTCAGGCACATAACCTTTACTATGTTCTTGATACCCAAAGGCATCTATTGACGGTCCTAGCAGTTTTCTCAAAGATTCTGTAATCTGGAAGCCTCCAAAGTGCCTCAGAAGTTAACCCCAATTTGGGGTGCCTGGGTGACTCGGCCGGTTAAGCATCTGACTCCTCATTTCCGCTGAGGTCATGGTCTTGGGGTTGTGAGACCGAGCCCTACATTGGGCTCCACACTGGGTGTGAAAGAGTCTCTCTCTCCTTCTCCCTCTGCCCCTCCCCCCTCCACTCACACACACATGTGTTCTCTTTCTAAAAAATAAAGAAGTTAACTCCAATCTCAGTTGACTTCTGTCAATGGGATTTCCAGCAACTTGCCCCATAAAGGCAGGCTTCTTACATGAGTGCACTGAGGGTGCTGGAAGTCTAGAAAGGGCTGGGGTAGAGAAAGTTATCTAATGGATCAAAAGTGATGTGTTCATTGAGTTTAGCCAAACTGTTTTTAATGTTAAATTGCATGAGGAGCCATTCAAACCAGTGCTGTTGTAGGAATATAAGATGGCTCAACATATGTGGGGCTGAACAGTACCAGGTACTACTACGTAGTTTTGAGGTATAAAACTGAGGTGAAGGAGAACAATTTATTTGTATAGGCAGGGTTTTCAGTTTAGAGTTGCTTTTTCATTGCCACTTACTGGATGGTATACCCCGCACCAGCCTTTTCCCACAAGTGTTCTTCAAAGAATCATAGAACACAGACAGTGATAAAGAAGGTGAAGAAGTCAATGTTCAGGATTCCAAATAAAAAGCATAACTAAGGGGCACCTGGGTGGCTCAGTCGTTAAGCATCTGCCTTCGGCTCAGGTCGCAATCCCAGGGTCCTGGGATCGAGCCCCGCATCGGGCTCCCTGCTCCGCGGGAAGCCTGCTTCTCCCTCTCCTGCTCCCCCTGCTTGTGTTCCCTCTCTCACTATGTATCTCTCTGTCAAATAAATAAATAAAATCTTTAAAAAAAATAAAGCATAACTAATTGTAAGATATAGTTCATTCTTCCAACTGTAGTTTGGATGGCTAACTGGAATTATGAGCCAAATGTAGAGGAATCATGCAAGATGATAAAGATAATAATAAAAAAAAAACACCCCAGGGTCTAGGACATAAACCAGAGCAGTCTCCTTCATCAAACAAGAAATTTCTTGGAAGATCCTTGTTTTTCTTAATATATTCTCTCACTCATTGTGTTTTCTAATCCATAATATGTTGATATTAATTTTAGAGTGAAAATGTTTTATTCCTCTGCTCCCATATATAATAACTGTGCCACCATGTTTATTCTGTGGCCTTGTGTACCCAGGCACTTGGGCCACTTACTTTAAGTGTCCAGGAGAACTCCCCCCTTAAGAAGTGGACTTAGGAAGTGATTTTTAGATGTTAGCATCTGTAGCTACTTCAGTGTCTTTTAATCAGTACTTCTTTCCCCAAGGTATTAATTTCTTAGCATTCCACATTTTTCCCTTAATATTAACAAGCTACCTGTGTCAGATGTATCAATATGCAACCTTAGGGATAATGACATCTATGTTCACCAGTTAGTTTTCATTCTCAAACCTAAAAAACCTTGCCTTCTGGAAGGAAGCTTTTGCCTTCTCCCAATGTCTTAACAGAAAGAACTATGAGATCTAGCTCCACCCTGATAGCAAATAAACCTTAAGTGAATGTTAAGACTGTTATATCATTTTCCCAACCTTCACGAATGTTTATTCTTTAAATTTTTTTAAATCTAAGAAGGCCATTCAAATAGAGAAGCAAATGGGACAATCACCGATATCTTAAGATTTGATGGCATTACAGTGATCTATGACTGCATTAAAAAAAAAAAACCCACTCAAAATTCTATGACTTAAAATAACCGCAGCATTTATTTCAGTCACAAGTCTTCATTACAGCTCATCTCTACCCCTTTATTGTCAGCCAGGAGCCGAAAGCATCTGAGAGCTTGCTAACTCACATGGATCTGATAGTAGATCGGGGATGTTGACTGGTTCCTCAGCTGTGGTGGGTGCTGGAATGACTAGATGTGGCCCTTACATGTGACTGTTTCACTGCATCCCAGCATGGTGGCTCGGTCCCAAAGGGATATCATCCCAGGGGGACCAAGCAAAAGCCTTAGATCCCATCACTTGACAGAGCAATGTCAATGTTACTTTGTAGAACGAACATGACAGGTGGGATATGTCGATGAGACCATATGTTCACCTTAATAAAGTGTTTCTTGTGTTCCAAGGCTATGCCTGTTGAAATTCTTACCTAAGTGTGTGTGTATGTTGAAATAGTGATGATCTCTATAAAAATATACGTTTTACTGAGTTTAATCTATTCAGTCAAGACTAGAGGGTATCAAATACGGTTCATTGTTGATTCAGATTATTTTATAGGATCGTGGAAGAAGAGGTAAATTTTGATATGGAAGGAAGAAAAACAAGGTCCAAAGCAATCATATAGAGACAGCATCACTGCAGTGTTGGAGTTTCTGATGAATCAATTTAGCAGGATGGAAGAATCCCAGGGTATGAGGTCCTGGTGACAAACTATGCTTCCTTCACAGTTTTACCAAAGACCAGCCCAGCCTCTTGGCTCCCAGAGCATTTCTCAGCACATACGACTTTTACTAGAACTTGTTACCAAACTTAGGAGACCGCCCTTAGGAGACCCTGTGCCTCTCCATCCCACTTCTATCTTCAGTTAATAATTCTGACTCATTTACCAAAAAGGTTGAATGTTGCCAGCTTAGTCAAGCGCCTTGGTCGAAAGGCTTTCATCTCTACCATATTTGGCAGACTGCGCAGAGCAAATAAAACATAAAATGGTTTCTTTTTCTCCTTATCTAATTGCCTGCAGATATTCTATCAACTCAGAATAAAAGCCTGGTTCGTGCCGTGGGTCTGAATCCTGTTCCACTAGCTCAGCTGTACGAGAAACACATGTCTTTGTTTTATGAAATGACTACACGTCTGACCTTGAGCCTCTGTTGGGATGTTTAGGATTCCTCTTCTTGGGATTATGCACTGATCCTAGGATGTTGACCTTCTCCAAAATATTGGAAAGGTCCTTCCAGTCATCAGAAATGAGACTACAGTGGTCATTGCTGAGATACCCTTTGTCCTAGTTTGCTTGGGGACTTCAGGCCTTGCGGCTCTGCTGTTTCTGGGCCACTCCCAGGGCTCAGGAGTCTTGGATGTGGTTGGAGCCCCTCAGATCTGGGTTTTCCTCCTAGGCGCTCCTCATCTCTTGACAACCCCTCTTCAGGGGATGGCTGTTCTTTGGAATGTGCTGATTTCTCTTCCCTTCCAGGTCTAGAAATGTCTCCTTCCCTCTGGCTGCCTCTCCAAGGTCCTCCCTTCTCTCCCTACTTCCTTCTGGACACCTAGACTGGTGGGATTTTATGAGAGCTAGAAAGGGAGCATCTGCACTCTCTAGCCCTTGAATGTAAACCCCCTCTGAGCCCAGTTGAGCTGCCTACCATTTGAAAAGTGAACACAGTATAGGAGGAACAAACACCCCTGGCCAATTGAAAAAAAAAAATTTTTTTTTTTTGCCCCAAAAGTAAATCGATGAGGAATAAAAAAAAGATTCTTGTTCACTTTTACTCTGAATGACAAATAATGGGGGTATAAGTTGACCCAAAGTGGAACACGAGATTTAGCATATATGCTAAAAAAAATTCAGATAAGACTTAAAAGATGAGTATCCATAAGCTTGCACTCACAAAACTCGCGAGGCAGCTTGACGAAAGGGCTGGGAAGGGCCTTTGGCAGAAGCTACATGATCCGGATTCTAATACTGATGTCCCATTAAGCTGTGTGCAACGCAGAAGGTGGAGGGAGACTATGCATTTGCTGGACCTCTGCAGCCACTTTGTCAAACTCGGGAGTAAGACTAGATCGTCTGTGATGCCCTTATAGTTCAAACACTTTCTGATTTTAATGGCCCTTCTACCAGCATGAAGCATCGTATGCTAAATAAAGGTCACTTGTCTAAATTTGTCGTGTGAAAAATTCAGCCTGAACACTATGCTGTTCACATGTGCTCTGCAACTCTTCCGTAAGGACATGGGGAAAACTGTAGCCTTCTCCACAGTAACTTTTCCCATGGGATTTGTCTGTAAGGCATCGGGAAGTTTGGTACAGTAACTGTGTCAAAGGTCAGGCTTATGAAAGCAGAGACGAAACACACAAAAGAAACTGAGAGGAAATCATGACCTGTGCATGAATATCATCCTGCCTTGACTTTTCTCTTGTTACTGGGTAAATTCGCAGACATGGTTTCCTGTAAATCAGATCATATGGAGTTTTATTTTTAGGGCCTACAAAGAGCAGATTTGAAATGAAAATAATGCATAACCTAGGCATGTTCTCCAGGCTCTCAAAATTCACTGCTTTTCATAATTCAATTCCAGTTTGAATTCCAGCCAAGGTTTTCCTCTGGTACTCACCAAACTCTCTTTATAGGTTTGATACCCTGCTTGTATTCGGAGGAAAACAAAAAGCCGCCTAGCACAAAACAGTTTTCACTTTCAAATTTAGCCAAGAACATTCAGAACTGGCAGGGACTCTGCTCTTCCCAAGATCTCCAGGCAAATAGTAACATGTTTTAAGCATGATATTTTGAATAGTGAAAACCGTATGCCATTTTAATGGACACTGTTATCTTCAGTGTATTAGGATAATAGATGGTATTAAAATGTTAACATCTCCGTTGCTTCAACGCATCTCTGTATCAGTCCTTAACTGCCCAAGTGTGTGCTGGGTATGACTTGGTGTGGATTTTCATTGACCCATAAGGGAAGTACTTCTAAATTTAAGTCAGGATCTCCATCAGTGTTGGTCTGAATTCGGTACTTATAACAATTTGTACTTTTTATTTATTTATTTATTTTTAAAGATTTTATTTATTTATTTATTTGAGAGAGTGAGAATGAGAGATAGAGAACACATGAGAGGGGGGAGGGTCAGAGGGAGAAGCAGACGCCCCGCTGAGCGGGGAGCCCGATGCGGGACTCGATCCCGGGACTCCAGGATCATGACCTGAGCCGAAGGCAGTCGCTCAACCAACTGAGCCACCCAGGCGCCCCACAATTTGTACTTTTTAAATGCATCTTTAACTCTACGAGTGATCATATAAGTTTTCCCACTGAAGCCCGAATTACAGCCAGTGACATGGTTAATGATGTTGGAGGTTAGTGTTAAAGAGAGCAGACCTTTATTTCTTCTCCCTTAGCCCAGGTTACCAGCGGGATACGTACTTGTCCCATGTATGGACTGAAACTGGCTTATGTTTATTAAGCTTGTTGTAAGCTCTACGTACTTCATCTAGGTCCTATTTAATCTAGCTTTTTTTTTAAAGATTTTATTTTTTATTTGACAGAGAGAGAGAAAGAGATAGCAAGCACAAGCAGGGGGGGCAGCAGAGGGAGAGGGAGAAGCAGGCTTCTCGCTGAGCAGGGAGCCCGATGCGGGACTTGATCCCAGGACCCCAAGATCATGACCTGAGCCGAAGGCGGATACTTAACCGACTGAGCCACCCACGTGCCCCTAATCTAACTTTTAGAGTAACCTTATGACATGGATGCTGTTTTAGATGAACAATTGAGGCTGAGTGATGAAGTAATTTGAAAATTGTGTATGTATTTCTGTAACTGTAAGCTCTGAGCCCCTGCCTGACTCGCTCTCCCACTTTGGGCATTATGATGCCTGGGTCCTCTGTTGATTGGACCGACTGGGCTGATAGGATGTAGCCTTGAAAGCTACATGTTTCTCTTTCATCACTCCCTTCCACACTTGCTCTATGGACCTGTTGTTCCTGTCTCCTGGGTGAGATCTGGCACGGCTACCCTACCTTTGTGTTCTCTTGCAATAACAAGGATGGTCCCACCTTAGTAAATTAACATTTCCTATCTGGTGAAATATCAAAATTCCAGACTCACTCAAGTTTGAAAATTTCCCTGACTTTGACCTCCGCCATGCTCGGATGTTGTGTTGAGAAAGGGTGGCTGGTCCGTTTTCCTTCCTCTTGCTTGCTCCCCTCTATCTGTACTCAACAGTTGCCCCGTGTGATTAGGGGAAGAGGTTTGCCTTAACTGGCTGGTTCTGGCATCATGGGGTATCAGTCCCTTCTAATTAAGGCTGGTAACCGAAGCTGACTCTCTCCATTTTGGACACTGGTTGAGATTCCTTCCAGACACTCTGGCTGGGAGCCTCCTTGACTAGCTTTTGTCATGGGGGCACACTTCTCCTTTGGTCTGCTTCTTAGACCCTTTGCTGGCATTCCCTTGCAGATGATCTTCAGATGACCTTCCAAGGCTAGCTCCAAGTCTGATCCCCTGGAAACATTGCCCCTTGCCTCACGGCCAGTGGAAAGACAACTGGGTCCCAGTGCCGCTCACTCTGTCATCAGGCTGAATCTGCTCCAGGCACAGCTTTAGATTTCTCAGGCGTTCCGAGTCCTTCAAAGGACACAGGGCAAGGGCAAAATTCCTTGAGCCTCACAAAGCAGACCTTCTTACCTTGGCTTTGAAGAGGATTTTATGGGTCAAATGTTATCCCCGAAATTCACGAGATTTGGGGGATAACGTCTGACATATGTCATAGTCCTAGACCTGATACCTCAGGGTATGGCGGTATTTGGAAGCACTCCAGTATGACTCGAAGTCCTTAGAAAAAGAGGACATTTGGACAGAGATACATACACAGTGAGAATCCCATGTGGATATGAAAGTAGAGATCAGTGTGATTTATCTACAGGCTAAGGAATGCCACAGATTACCCCCAGAGCACCAGAAGAAGGGGAGAGACCTGGAGTAGATTCTCCTTCACGGCCCTCAGGAGGAATCAGCCCTGCCTACACCTTGATGTTGGACATGGAGCCTCTAGACCCGAGAGATAAGAAATGTGTTGCTTAAACCACCCGGTTGGTGGTGTTTTGTTAAGGAAACTCTAGGAAACTAGTAAAGAGAGAAATAAATATCCTGTGTCCCTTCTCATGCCCTCACCAGGAGGGAATGCCATAGAAATTCTCTGTCAGTCTCCAGAGTACCCTTTTACATCTGCTGGAGAAGGGCAACCAGCTAAAATCAGCAGAAAAGATTCTAAGCCACTGCCCCACCTGGATGGCCCAGCAACTCAGTCTAGAATGTGAGGGCATCTGGAGCCTAATGCAAGTCGCACACTAGTTTCTTCATCCCTGCGACGGGCAGCACCAAGGGGCCGCTACTGACCCACGCTGGCTTGCTTTCGGGCTCTATGCTAAGGTGTGACTTAAAGCTGACCTGTTTGCTTTTCCCTTTCAAGTCAGGCTGGCCCACTGTGGGTGACATTAGGGAGCTGACCTTAGGAGCAGCTTGTCCTCACAGTGCCACCTCTGAGTGGTCATTTGTGAGGGTGAGGGATTGAGGAGGGTGGAGGAGAAGACAGAGAACAAACATTTATTAAGCACCTATGTGTGATCGGGGCCTTGCTGCACATTGTATGTGCATGATCTTCCTTAATTACCCCAACTCTGAAAGTGGGGTGCTAATATTTTTCAAAGAGGAAACGGCTCAGAGATACTACCCAAATTTACTCCATTTCACTAAGGCAGTGCTAGACTCACATCAACTCCGCATCTGTCTGGAGGCAGATCTCTGACTCAGGACAGGCTATGTGAATTGTGGGGCCCAGTGAAAAATTGAAAAGTAGGGCTCCTTGTTAAAATTATTGGGAGTTTAAAGATGGCGGGGCAGTAAGCCACTGGGGCCTGGATGACTGCCCACGTGTTCTGATGCTTCCACAACACTCTGCTGGTGACATAGCTGATGAATCCGAATGTTTCACGAATTCTTATTGGCACGTTTAGTATCTCATTGACCCTGTGTGTTTGAAGGGAGAAATAAGGTGGTAACTTATTATAACAATATAACTTTAACAATATAACTTCTCAAAGTTATATTGACCTATTGTTCTTTTTATTTTAATTCCCATACAGTTAACATACAGTGTTATGCTAGTTGCAGGTGTACAATGTAGTGATTCAGCACTTCTATATGATTCTCAGTGCTCATCACAAAAAAAATGTACTCTGAATCCCCTTGACCTGTTTCGATCATTCCCCCACCGCCTCCCCCCTCTGGTGACCATCAGTTTGTTTTCTATAGTTAAGAATCTGTGTTTTGGTTTCTTTTTTGTTTGTTTGTTTCTTAAATTTCACATATGAGTGAAATCATATGGCATTTGTCTTCCTGAGACTGACTTATTTCACTTAGCATTTTACCCTCTAGATCTGTCCATGTTGTCAAAAATGGCAAGATTTTATTCTTTTTCTTGTGACTGAGTAACATTCCATTGTGTATATGCACCACATCTTCTTTAGCCATTCATTAATCAGTGGACACTGAGCTGCTTCCGTACTTTGGCTATTGTAAATAATTCTGCAGTAAACATAGGGGTGCGTATATCTTTCCGAATTAGTGTTTTAGTGTTCTTTGGGTAAATACCCACTAGTGGAATTACTGGATCACATGGTAATGCTATTTTTAATTTTTTGAAGGAACCCCAAACTGTCTTCCATAGTGGCTGCCCCAGTTTACATTCCCATCAATACTGCACATGGGTTCCTTTTTCTTTACATCCTGGCCAACACTTGTTTCTTGTGTTTTTGATTTTAGCCATTCTGGCAATTGTGGGGTAAGATCTCATGGTGGTTTCGATTTGCATTTCCCTGATGGTGAGTGATGTTGAGCATCTTTTCGTGTGTCTGTTGGCCATTTGGATGTCTTCTTTGGAGAAATGCCTGTTCATGTCCTCTGCCCATTTTTAAATTGAATTATTTGGCTTTTGGGTGTTGAGTTTTATAAGTTCTTTATATGTTTTGAATACTAAACCTTTATCAGTTTAGTATGCATAGGTTGCCTTTTAGTTTTGCTGATTGTTTCCTTCACTATGCAGAAGTTCTTTATTTTGATGTAGCCCCAGTAGTTTATTTTTGCTTTTATTTCCTGTGCCTCAGGAGACATATCTAGAAAGTAGTTCCTAAGGCCAATGTCAAAGAAGTTACTGCCTGTGACCTCTTCAAGGATTTTTATGGTTTCAGATCTCACATTTGGTTCTTTACTTCATTCTGAGTTTATTTTTGTGTCTGGTGTAAGAAAATGTTCCTCTTTCTTTCTTTCTTTCTTTCTTTCTTTCTTTCTTTCTTTCTTTCTTTCTTTCTTTCTTTCTTTCTCTCTCTCTCTCTCTCTCTCTCTCTTTCTCTCTCTCTCTCTCTTTTTAAGATTTTATTTATTTATTTGACAGAGAGAGACACAGCGAGAAAGAGAACACAAGCAGGGGGAGTGGGAGAGGGAGGCTCCCTGCTCCTCTCTGAGCAGGGAGCCTGATGCGGGTCTCGGTCCCAGGACCCTGGGATCATGACCTGAGCCGAAGGCAGATGCTTAACGACTGAGCCACCCAGGTGCCCCTAGTTTCTTTCTTTTGCATGTAGCTGTCCAGTTTTCCCAACATCATTTGTTGAGGAGACTTTTCCTCATTGCTATTCTTACCTCCTTTGTCATAGATTAATTGATCATATAATAGTGAGTTTATTTCTGGGCTCTCTATTCTGTTCTGTTGATGTATGTGTCTATTTTTCTACCAGTACCATACTGTTTTGATTACTACAGCTCTGTAATATAGCTTGAAATATAAGATGGTGATACTTTCAGTTTTGTTCTTTTTCAAGATTGCTTTGGCTGTTGGAGTCTTTTGTAGTTCCATACACATTTTAGGATTATTTGTTCTAGTTCTGTGAAAAATGCTGTTAGTATTTTGATAGGGATTGCATTGAATCTATAAATTGCTTTGGGTGGTATGGACATTTTAATTATAGTGCTTCTTCCAGTCCATGAGCATGGAATGTCTTTCCATTTATTTGTGTCATCTTCAGTTTCTTTCATCAATGTTTTATGGTTTTCAGAGTACAGATCTTTGATCTCCTTGGTTAAGTTTATTTCTAGGTATGTTATTATTTTTGCTGTAATTGTAAATGGATTGTTTTCTTAATTTCTTTTTTCTGCTGCTTCATTATTAGTGTATAGAAATGCAATGGATTTCTGTATATTTTGTATCCTGTGAACTTACTGAATTCATTTATCAGTTCTAGCAGTTTTTTGTGGAGTCTTTAGGGTTTTCTGTACACAGTGTCATGTCATCTGTAAATTGTGTAAGTTATACTTCTTCCTTACCAGTTCGGATGTCTTTTGTTTCTTTTTCTTGTCTGGTTGCTGTGGCTAGGACTTCCAGTGCTATGTTGAATAAAAATGGTGAGAGTGGACATCCTTGTTTTATTCCTGATCTTAGGGGGAAAGCTCTCAATTTTCCCCCATTGAGTACGATGTTAGCTGTGGGTTTTTCATTTATGACCTTTATTATATTGAGGTATGTTCCCTCTAAACCTATTTTGTTGAGGGTTTTTATCTTGAATGGATGTTGTACTAGTCAGATGGTTTTTCTGTGTTTATTGAAAAACCCGCAGCGAATATCATCCTCAATGGGGAAAAGCTGAAATGATCATATGGTTTTTATCCTTTCTTTTGTTAATGTGATGTATCATGTTGATTTGGGAATATTGAGCCACCTTGCATCCCAGGAATAAATCCCACTTGATTGTGGTGAATGATTTTTTTTAATGTATTGTTAGATTCAGTTTGCTAGCATTTGTTGAGGATTTTTGCATCTCTTCATCAGAGATATTGGCCTGTAGTTCTCTTTTTTTGTAGTTTCTGGTTTTAGTATCAGGGTACTGTTGGCCTCATGGAGTAAATTTGGAAGCTTTCCCTGCTCTTGTATTTTTTTGGAATAGTTTGAGAAGACTAGGTATTAACCCTTCTTTAAATGATTGGTAGAATGCACCTGTGAAGCCATCTGGTCCTGGACTTTTTTTTGTTGGCAGCCTTTTGATTATGGATTCAGTGGCATTGCTGGTAATTGGTCTGTTTGAAATTTCTATTTCTTTCTGTTTCAGTTTTGGGAGGTTATACATTTCTAGGAATTTATCCATTTCTTCGAGGTTGTCCAATTTGTTGGCACATCATTTTTCATAATATTCTCTTATAATCCTTTATATTTCTGTGTTTTCAGTTGTTATTTGTCTTTTTTTCATTTCTGATTTTGTTTATTTGAATCCTCTTTCTTTCTCCTGACCTTTCTTTCTTACTTTCTTTCTTTCTTTCATGAGTCTTTATCAGTTTGTTGATCTTTTCAAAGAACCAGCTCCTGGTTTTATTGATTTGTTCTATTTAGTTTCTATTTCATGTATTTCTTTGCTAATTTTTATTATTTCCTTCCTTCTACTGGCTTTGGCTTTTGTTTGTTTTTCTTTTTCCAGCTCCTTTAGGTCTAAGATTAGGTTGTTTATTTGAGATGTTTCTTGCTTCTTGAGTTAGGCCTGTATTGCAATAAATTTCTCTCTTAGAACAGCTGTGCTGCATCCCACACATTTTGGACTCTTGTGTTTTCACTTTCATTTGTGTCCCTGTATTTTTTGATTTCCTCTTTGATTTCTTGGTTGAACCATTCAGCATGTTATTTGACCTCCATGTGTTTGTGTTACTTCCAGATTTTTTTCTTGTGGTTGATTTCTAGTTTTATAGCATTGTGATTAGAAAAGATGCATGGTATGACTTCAATCTTTTTGAATTTGTTGAGACTTGTTTTGTGGCCTAATGTGTGATCTATTCGGGAGAATTACTGTGGGTACTTGAAAAGAATGTGCATTCCAGTTTTAGGATGGAATGTTCTGAATATATCTGTTAGGTCCGTCTGGTCCAGTGTGTCATTCAAAGCCCGTGTCTCCTTGTTGATTTTCTCTTTAGATGAGCCATCCATTGATGTAAGTGGGGTGTTAAAATCCCCTACTATTATTGTATTAAGTTTGATTACCCCTTTATGTTTGTTATTAGCTGCTCTATATATTTGAGTTCCCTCTCCCTGGGGCAGGGACTCTTTGGAGCAGTGCTGGCCCCTGTCAGTGCTGCTTGTACCTTGCGAGGCTTGGGGCACTGCTTTGGATGGGCTCCCACTACAGGTTTGGAGGGGGCAAGGCCACAGGAGAATGCAGGGGCAGGGTGAGGGTGTGTGGTGTTAGCAAGGTCTGTGCAGGGGTGTTGTGGGAGGCGGCCTGGAGCTACTTTAGGAAAGTGCC